>NC_090266.1:973766371-974366371 GCF_040414725.1 Anabrus simplex | reverse complement strand
TATTCATTCATTCATTAATTCAGTAATGAAGGCTCTCTCTCCTCAGTTGGTGGTTATCCGTGACTGGAAGAGAAGAGTTCTTTTTTCCTTAATCGCGGGATGTTTGAAGAGAAATAGATAAATATTGTACTCTTGAGAATAAAATTATTCAGCTAGTGTATTCAAAAACATAGTGTGATTTTTTCTTAAACAACTGTTAAAATAATAAAATGATATCGTACACACTTTGCATCTTTCCCGGTAGTGGCTTACTCCTTGCGGGTTCGACCCCATCTGAGTGGCAGTTTGTCCGTCCTCTCAAGTATTCACGGGCTGCAACGGGCGCCGTGAATACAAAGGATGCTTTTGTTTCGTCTCTGATCTTGAAAGCTCCATGTTCAACGTATTCATTCTCTTTCTGTATATAACTTCACCTTTAGCCAGTCCTCCTTTTTACCGAGGAAGTGGCTGCGCGGTTTGAGTCACGTGGCTATGAGCTTACATTCGGGAGATAATGGGTTCGAACCCTACTGTCGGCAGCCCTGGAGATGTTTTTCCGTGGTTTCTCATTTTCATACTAGGAAAATGCTTGGGCTGTACCATAATTAAGGCCACTATCGCGTCCTTCCCACTCCCAGCCCGCTCTCCATAAGACCTATCCGTGTCGGTGCGACGTAAAACAAATTGAAAAAGAAACCCGAAATGTTCTTGTCTAGTTGGTTACGTGCCAGAAGCGATCGTGCCGGATGCAACCAAGACAAAATCGTGCCGCTAGCGACCGAATGGATTAAGCATCGTGCCGCATGCGACCAGGCAGTCAATCAGTCTGTCAGTCACCACTGATAGGGCCGTCGCCGAAGTGGCAGATTGCCTATCGGCTGATTACCTAGTCTTTTCTTAAATAATTTCGGAGAATTTGGAAATATAACCGAACATTTACCGTGATAAATTATTCCAGTCCCTTAACTCCTTTCCTTATAAACGAATATTAGCCCCAAATTGTCCTCTTGAATTCCAACCTCATGTTCGTATTGTGATCTTTTCTACATTTAAGAGCACCACTCAAACGTATTAATCTACTAATGTTATTCCACGCCATCTCTCCACTGACAGCTCGGAAAATACCGCTTATTCGAGCAGCTCGTCTCCTTTCTCCCAACTCTAGCGTAACGGTGCAAACTAACCCGCATATTACGGCATTGTGATCCTCTCTCCAAGATCTCTTGTGTTAATTTGGTGCATCGGGCCGATGACCTTCGATGTTAGGCCTCTTTAACCAACAAGCAATTGGACATCAGTTGCTTTCCATTCTGTATATACTTTAATGTGCTTTGATTATATAACACGACATCACGGAACTTCCATGCATCTGAATAAGTGCTACCACTTCGTATGGTTACAGTGAACGTTTTCAATTTTTTTTTTTTTTTTAGCGCATGACTTTTAGTGCCGGGAGTCTCCGAGGACATGTTCGGCTCGCCAGATCTGTAGCTGCTTTTCCCGGTACACCCAATGGGAGTGAGCTACATGCACCACTGTATGAAGTTGCCTGTGGGTGTAGGTGTAGGTGTCATTGTACGGGCTAGGAATGGGAAGGAAGTGGTCGGGGTCATGGCAATGAGAAAGGTACCATTCCGGGATTTGGCTGGAGATGAAAATGGGAAACCACAAAGAAACATTTTGGAGGATAGCCGACGGGATTTCGAACCTAGCCGTCTTCTGCAGTAGCCGTAACACATTGAGATAACCTGTTTGGTACTTTCTCCCAAAATTCCAAGATCTTGGCAGGAAGGAGTAATTTGCCCGATCTACAAAAGAAAGGGAGAAAGATCGAATACGAACAATTATAGGGGGATTACATTGTTGGACTCACTAAGTAAGATCTACACTGGGATTTTAGCTAAAAGAATTATGAAATGGGCAGAAGATTACTCTGTTCTCTCGGTATACCAATCAGGATTCAGGAAAAGAATGAGAACTACAGACAATATATTTATAATCAAAACATTAATGGACAAGTACATAAGAAAGAAAGGTGGTAGATTACACATTGCAGCAATAGACCTACAAAAAGCTTTTGATTCAGTTAGCAGACGGGCGGTCGTTGTGAAGCTGGCTGAAATAGAAATGTCAGTTAAAATGATTAAAGCCATAGAAGAATTATATGCCGAAGTGATATGTTTAATCAAAGTTAAAGAAGATTTAATGATAGGCAAGATCCACTCGAACATTGGACTTAAGCAGGGATGTAAACTATCACCAATACTGTTTTTGCAGTTTATTAATGATGTAATAGAATGCCTAGGGAAGGAGGATAGGACTAGCCCTTGCTTATACAATAAAGAGATCCCCGGCCTAGTCTTCGCAGACGACATCCTGCTGCTCTCACTAACAACAGTCGGTATGCAAAGTAACCTTTAAAAAATGGTAGAATACTGTAATATATGGAATTTGAAAATAAATACAAAGAAAACAAAAGTAATGGTTTGTAAAAGAGGAAATAAATTAAAAAGAAATGAAAGGCGATGGTGGTTAGATGGTGTTGAATTAGTTGTAAATAAATTAGAATATCTAGGAATGATATTAACAGCGAATGGGTTGTGGAAGGAACAGATACGCCATGCAAAAATAAAAGGTTTGGCCGCCCTATCAAGTACAAAGGCTTTAGAAAAGAAGATGCCTGATTTAGAATACAAGCTACATAAAAATGTTTTTAATGCTCTTGTGGTATCAAAAGCACTGTATGGTGTTGAAATATGGGGTATAGAAGTTGACAAAAAAGAACTAGATGCCATAAATAACAAATTCTGTAAAATAATGGGTCTACCAGAATGTTCAGCAAATAGTGGAGTGAGAACTATATGTGGAGATATCAGCATCCAAGCAGACATAAGTAAGAAAATAGTAAAATATTGGTTAAGATTAAAAAGGGGAGAGGGGAGGGAAATATTAAACCTAGCTTACCAGCACCAGATGAGACACTTGGATGAGGATTATTGGTTATCGAAAGTAAAAAGTATGCTAGACAAAATAGGAATGGGGCTATATTGGGAAATGGAGATGAAGGTAAAGAAAACAGCTTCATTAAAAAATTAGCGATTAGAGTGAAGGACATAGAGAGACAGATGATTAGGGCAGAATGTGAAACTAAAAGAACACTAGTAGAATTTTGTGGAATTATCCAAAACATGTCAATAAGAAAAGAAAGAATCTCAAATAGGGAGCTAAGAGGTGTGTTGTGGTGGCTTTTGGGTTTATACAAAAATAAGGGACTAAGAGAGAACCATAACGTAAATCATTGTTTATTTTGTGACGACATAATGGGAGAAGCCCATTTACTGAGAACATGTAAGGGAACGGATGCACTGAGAACTAAATACCTTGGAGATGAATATAAATTAAAAGTAGAAAGAGAGAAAGAATTTTATACAATAACCAGATTGTTAAATAAAGAATGGATCACCCCAGGAAAACTAGCTAAATTTTTCTGTATTCTAAGAAACATGTGGAAGAAAGAAATTAAAATGAGATTAGCAATAACTGAAAGTAATATCAGTGTTAGTAAATGATAGTCAATGTAATGTAGATGAGCATGAGGATAGACAAGTAATTTGTAACTATAAGTATTATTAGAGGAATGAGAGGTAGCATGGAAATAGAAAAATGTAATAAGCAAAACATGATGACAATGTAAGTTACAAGCGCAGCAGAGAGGTAATATGATGACTGTACAACAAGATATCTCGGAAATAGCAGATATGTACGAGTTAATAAGAACGATATTTTGTAACCATATAAGTATACAATACAACTTTATAGAACATTATAGAGTTTAAGTCGTTAAGAAGTAAGGGCGACAATAGTTATAAGTTTAGCAATATATTTCTGTTATAGTTGTTCGGTGTTCCTTCATACATTAGGTATTGTATATTTCTAATTAGTAGATTTAGTTCATTAATATGTTAGCAGTAATGTGTTCCTTACAATGAGGTGGTTTGCTGTTTGTTAGCCTGTTTTATTTTGCTTTTTGGTTGTTAGTTTGTTTTGGCTGCTGTAGTACGGTAGAGTTGGGAGAGTAGGAGATAGGCCTAACCTATCTCAAGCCTAGTGTTGACTCGGTACTTCTGCACGTGTAGATTAGAGTAAGGTGTGAATAGTGTTAAACCAGAGGAAACGAGTTGTCAATCAGTCAGCGAAATATGAGCCGAGTTATGCATTCCGTCTCGGCAGTGGAATACAGGCGAGACAGCCTACATGTTGAGCTAGGTCATCCGCACACATGTGGGCTGTCTCACGAAGGAATGGTGAGGAAACAATATTGACAACTTAAGGGGTCCACGAGGTTTCGATTTCGGAGCCTCATGAGACGGGTCTGGTCGTGACATCCCTGGCAAGGGTGGTAGGAGTTCCTCACCAGGGGGGATGTCACGACCAGACAGATTTAGGTTAGATGTAGTATATATTTAATGTAAATTTGTCATTTTGATTCTACTTTTCTTTTAATGTTATAACGTAATAAATAAAAAATCATTCAATTAGTAAGATAAGGTAGGGAAGATACATGTTGTCCTAGACTATATAATATTGTTAATGTCTAGGACAAAATAATTCATATTCAGTATAGTAACAGCCAATAATTGTAAGAGGGTATTGTAAGCCATGTATCATAATTCAAAGAATTGCAATAAACGAATGCTCTCTCCCCAACTCCAGGTGATCCGGAATTGGGGGACGGGAGTATTCTATTCTATTCTATTCTATTCTATTCTATTCTATTCTATTCTATTCTATTCTATTCTATTCTATTCTATTCTATTCTATTCTACTTTCTCCCAGACATGGAAGCGCAGCTCCATATATGGGCATGTTGTAGGATAAAACGTAAACGCATAATCATATTTCGTGTTGTAAAACTACCAGTTTTCCCCAAGGATTGTTATGTAAAGTAGGGGCAGTAGCTGCTTATGGGAGTGGTTCAAGTGACATTGCGCATAGTGCTCGTCCTCTGCAATAACTTCTTCAAAAGCAATTTAGGAAGATGCTGTTCTGTCATTTCCGTTTCCAAAAAAATATGTGGACTGGCCCTGATGATTCCCAAGAGTTGTATTTATAGATAAGGTAACTGAAAAACACATATATTCTTCGTTAAAATATAACTGAATTTATGTTATTCTAGTATTCAGAATTACATTTCCCCCGCTTATCTCTTGCATTATTCATGACCCTTCTATGCTTTCTCTGCGGAAGGAATATCTCTGCTTATGACATTCCAAATCATACGTAACACTGATTTGGTTTTCAACGACGAGTTATTAAGTTGGTTTTAGATTTTGCCTTTGTGTGTGATGCAATGTGTGCACGTTTTATTTAAACTTTCGTCATAGAAAATGTACTCATTAATTATTATTTTTGAACCTTTCACGGAATCGTTGGGATTGTTCTCCGTAAAGGCTTATGTAGGCTGTATTTCCCGACGACTAATTCAGTGTACATAATTAAACGTTGCGCACGGTTTGCGGTTGTAGTAGTTCGCTATTTGAACAGAATTTGAACAGAACAATTTCGTTCCTCACCCGGTAAGCAGTGCTGTAAATTTTTCGCCTATTTTCTGTCCTTTCCTGGTTTTAATTTAGTTTACCTGATCTTGGATGATGGCATAGCTTATTAAAATGAAAATTGGGTTGTCAACACCGGTCGCATCCAGCACGGTTACAGATGATGCGGACGCTAGTGGCACGGGTCGCTTGCGGCACCGTCGCATCTTGCTCGACACCGTCTAATTTTTGTCCTGATGATGATGATGATGATGATGATGATGATGCTTGTTGTTTTAGGGGCCTAACATCGAAGGTCATCGGCCCCAGGTTTTGTCCTTTCAGATCCTTGTATCATTTCTTGTTATTGAAGTGCATTTTGTGCTTACGACTATGCAGTATGTCACTTGTCTCCTCTTAAAGCGACATCGTGAGAGGCGGCAGAAGCCAGTGATGAAGGAGGTTTACTTCCTTTCCTGTCGGTTTTGTTGTTATGTTTCCGTGGCAGGCGCTTATTTTGTTTACATCCGGTTCTATATATCTTCTGCCACACATGTTTCGAATTTAGACTACTCCTCCCTCCCTCGCTCTCTCGACTAAAAGAGGGTAAAGTGGACTGTAGACGAGAATGAATTCACCGCGTTCTTTAAAACGGAAATTTCTTAGACGGTGTTACCATTCGCTGTAATCTATATTATCAGTTGTACTTTACTGGGTTTGCTCTCGTTGTGTTGTACAACAAATTAGAATGTATTAATTATTTAGAACTACCTACTTCGCTCTACATTTATATAGGTAGAACATTTTGTGTATCATACTCTTCCTACTGAACTCACTTAGTGAGGTTGACGAATGTTCGAACCCACTGTCGGCAGCCGTGAAGATGGTTGTCCGTGGTTTCCCATTTTCACACCAGGCAAATGCTGTGGCTGTACTTAAATTAAGGCCACGGCCGCTTCCTTCCAACTCCCAGGCCTTTCCTCTCCCACCGTCGACATAAGACCTATCTGTGTCGGTGCGACGTAAAGGCAATTGTAAAAAGACAGAAAACCTATAATTGAGCAAAGTTGGGAAAATGTTCATCGGATTAAAGGAGATAATAGAATATAAGGACAAATTCACGTAAGATTGTTTAAATGAGTAAGTTAAGCATTAGAGCTAATTAACAAATTAAACGACTTCATAAAAATTATTTTGAAACTCCTTGTATTTTAATAGTTATTTATAATGAAATGTACATTAGAATAATTATAACTAGAGGAAAACTTGAGACAACTCTAGCACTAATATTTTCACAAATTCTACTTTTTTAAAATTTTGAAACCTCAAAAACTGCATCTAAACTTTAATAATAATGATTTTTAAAAATATGTTCACTAGGTATGACCATTTATAATATGTACTGTTCATATAGTTAAACATACCACTATGTTTTGATAATTTACAAAAACATGCCAAGGTTGCACTTTTCATGGAATCCATATATTGTTAAAGACGATTTAGTGCTAAATGATAACTTACATATATTACAGTTATATAAATCTTCCGAACAGTTCAAACAATTAGGTAACTTGTTATTTCAGCAGTGCGTCCCATTAAGGGTTCGGAAAAGGGACAAAATAGCAACTTTGAGTAACTTGATAAATAATATTAAGGATGAGACTGGTGACCAGAACGTTTGTGACAAATTAAGTTCTTACAAAGAACAGTTTAACTTATCCATGTCAGAAACTATCAGATACAACTTTGATTTGGTTTGCAGCAATACATTTCTCCTTCCCTGCTTCATACAGAAATATTAGACGGTCAAAATTGTTAACTATGCCACATCCTCGATATTTGAAAGCATTTACTTCTGAGACAGGCTTTGGAAGCGCTGGAATAGATGAATCATATGTAAATTATTTAAAGAGGAACGTATCTGCACTGAGTGAACACGAAAGACATTGTAATTTCCTTTTAGATGAAATTTATGCTAGGCCTGAAGTAACATGCTAAAGGGGCAATCTTGAAGGTTTAGCTGTACAACCCTCCAATGAATTTTCACTAAATATTGTTACTGCTATATAGACTTCTATGGTATCCTCTTTACTGTCAAACAATAAAGATGTTGCAGGTTTATTTCCTTGCAAAGATTTAATAGGAGATCAGTTATGTGAACTTACTTTACAGGTCTTGAAGGTGTTGACCGAATTGGGCTATAAGGTTTTCATGCGGCGGAACTTCATCTTCTAAGTTCGTTAAATCCTACGACAGTATCTATATATATAAAAGAACACGTCCTAACTGACTGACTGACTGACTGACTGACAGATTCATCATCGCCGAGCCAAAACTACTGGACATAAAGAAATGAAATTTTGAGAATACATTTATATTACAATGTAGGTGCTCGCTAAGGGAGGATTTTTGGATATTCCATCGGTAAGGGGGTGAAAAGAGGGGTGAATTTTAAAAATGAGTGTATCTATATTTGGTATTGGTATTTAGAATCTCCTTTAAAATAAAGAAACACGTTTTTTTGTTTTAGGAAAATCCATACAGGAGGAGAGAAAAAGGGTGAATAAGGGGTTGAATGCCTTTAATAAGGCTGCTTATATTTCAGAAACTGAAGATATTACAGGCCTATGGTCGGACAGAATAGCAGGCTTCATAGCCTGAGTCCCGCCATATAAAACAAGACAATAAATAAATAAATAAATAAATAAATAAATAAATAAATAAATAAATAAAAATTGGTGTTTGGGATCCCCTTTAAAATGAAGAAACTTTTTGTTTTTGGAAAATCCAAATAATGGGGGGTTAATTTTTAAAATGAGTGTATTTATATCTCACAACTTTAAACGTTTTCAAATGTAAAAATTGATATTTAGAATCTCCTTTAAAAATGTATTTTTTTGCTCTCTGAAAATACCAATAGGAGGGGCGAAAAAGGAGGAAAAATGGGTTGAATGCCTTTAATGAGGATACTTATATCTCAGAAATTGAAGATATTACAGACCTGAAAATTGGTATCTCGGATCTACTTACAAATAAAGAAACACGTATTTTTTTGTTTTTTGAAAATCCAATTAATGGGGTTAAACAGGAGTGACAAATTGCGGTGAATTTTTAGAAATACCTTATCTACAGTATATCTCAGAAACGTAAAATATTACAGTCGTAAACATTGGCATTTGGACTCTGCTGTAAAAGTAAAGAACATAGGTGATTTGTTTTTGGAAAATCCACTTAAGGGAAACTAAAAAGGGGGTGAAATTTTAAAATGAGAATTTCTACAGTGTATCTCAAAAAATTAACATGTTACAGGAGCGAAAATGGTATTTTTATCTCTATTGAAAATAAAGAAACGTGTATTTTTTTGTTTTTGGTAAAACCACTTGGGTGGGCTGGGGGGGGGGATAAAAGCGACTGAAAACGGGGTTGAATTCTTTTAATCGGGCTACTGATATCTCAAAAACTGAAGATGTTACAGACGTGACATTTGGTATCCGGAATCTGATTTAAAAGTAAAGAAACACGTATTCTCGGAAAATCTAATGATAGGGGGGGGGGGGTGAAAGAATTGAAAAATTAATTGAATTAATTGTATGAGGATACTTACATCTAATAAAAACTAAAGTTGTTACAGACGTGAAAACTGGTATTTGGATCTCCTTTTAAAACAAAGAAAAACGCGTTTTTTTGGGGGGGGGGAATCATCTTGGGGGGTGGGAGTGAAAAGGAGTATAATTACTTTTATGGGGACACATATTTCAAAAACTGAAGATTCTTGAGTCTTGATAATTGGTATTTGGAAGATCCTTTACTTTTAAAGAAACAAGTATTTTTTGCCGGAAAATTCACTTGGTGGGGGGGGGGGGGGTTGTGAAAAGGAGTGAAAAAAGTTATTTATTTTTATGGGGATACTTACATCTCAAAACTGAAGGTAACAGACATGAACTTTGGTATTTGGAGTCTCCTTTAAATGTAAAGAAACACGCCTTATTATTTTTTTTGGGGGGGGGGTCAACTTAACGGCGGCGGGGTGAAAAAGAGTTGAGACCAGTTGATTTTACTGTTCATAATGTACTTATTAGGAACCTCAGTTGCTCAGGCGGTAGCGCGCCGGCCTCTCACCACTGGGATCTGTGGTTCATATTCCGGTCTCTCCATGTGAGATTTGTGCTGGACAAAGCGGAGGCGGGACAGGTTTTTCTCCGGGTACTCCGGTTTTCCCTGTCATCATTCATTCCAGCAACACCCTCCAATATCATGTCATTTGTCGTTTACTAATAATTGACCCAGAGGAGTGCGACAGGCTTCGGCAGCCGGCACAATTCATATCCTTGCCATTCCTGACCCGGTCGAATGACTGGAAACAGGCTGTGGATTTTCAATGCACTTATTCTGATTATAAACCGATCATTTTTAATCTTTTCAGGTTTCGTTTTCGTTGGAGAACGTTCTTAGATTACAGTAGATTCTCCTGGCATATAAATAAAAATTTAAATACATTTGAATTAAACGATAGGAATGATATTGACGGTGGAATTGTTCACCTCTATGATAAGCTCAATAATGCACGGAAGTATATCATTCTTGTCGCCAGAAATCCTGCGTACTTGCCTACGCGCGACGATGGTGCTGGTCACATAGTCAGCAATGACAATGGCAGCAGATGTAATTTACTGCCAAGTAGCGGTCTTGCATCTTGCTGCGGGGTCCTGAACAACAACAACAACAATAATAATAATAATAATAATAATAATAATAATAATAATAATAATAATAATAATAATGTTCTGGACCGTCGTCAAAATGTGCGGACCGCGCTGAAACGGGTCTTGGCCGGTTAATGGCTGAGAATACAGCCCGGCCGCGGGTTCAGTACCGCCAAGGCACCCAAGACGACACCACGCCGGATCCCCTCAACGATTTGATCTATATTAAAAATGCTTATAGGAAAATATGGCAAAGATTTAGGCACCCAACTGACCGGGTGGTATACCTGGACCTAGCCCGGGAAGTACGAAATCGATTGCTGGAAAGAAAGATTGAAAAATTGGAGGAACTTTGCCGTAATCTTTCTGAAAACGAGTCCGATCGCGAATTTTGGCGGATTCTCTCAGAAAACGAGTCAGATCGCGAATTTCAGCGGATTATATATAAAACCTTAAGTATTCAGTTATAAATTTCAGTATAATACCGTAGCGAACCACGGGTATCTTGCTAGTTCAAAATATTTCTGTCCTGTGGCTGCTCTCAAACAATGTCAGGTAGAGCTTTGTGACTTTAATGTTGAGGGTACTATTTGTTTTTAGAATTTACTCGTATAATTAAATGGTGGAAAATAATGAATGTAAATCATGCATTGAAAGGGATTTAATGGCAATTACTGCCGCTCGGTGACATCTGTGGATCATGAGAAACTTTTTGTCATGGCTAGAGAAATGGAATTATGTTAGTTCCAGGAGCAGGTGAAATGTTGAGGATAAGAAAAGGTAAGTTCACACCAGATACTCAGCTTTGATTCATACTGTTAGTACTGTTCTAGAAATAGTTGAGTATTCATTAACTGTGTTAAATTTCAAATACGTGTTGCTTAATAAATTTCAGACAGAGGATTTGGAGGCTATGTTTGGACAGTATCGCCAAATCAGTGGAGTTTGTTTTTAATATTTCAGCTGCGCAAGTGATCGAATCAGAGAAAACGCCCAAAACAACTAGTATTATTAAGGTATTTTCTGCTAAACTTTCTGACGTAGAAATAAGAGATTTTAGTGTAAATGAAGAAGATATCGACTCTGACGAAAATGATGAAACTTGTGATATGTGCGAGTTTGAAAGTTATTTATGAACTCGATAATCTACATTATACTATAGCACCAAATGGTTCCAGCCCCGCAAAACGAGGCCGTTGAAGGAACGGGACAAGACAGTGTGAATCAATCAGCGACCTGTTACGGTTACACTGTGGTGGTGGCGGTATTCATTACAACATGGCCCGGAGACAACATTTGGATGACTTCACACGGGGAAGAAACATTGAGAAACTGGAAGAAGGACGAAGTGTGACGGGTGCTGTGCAAAACTTAAGGATGAGATAGATAAAGCAACATAACATATAGACTACTCGGTGGAAATAAATTAAAGTGCGGTAACTTATTGCCAGAGGTCTCCCACACGTGCATAGAAACCTGGCGCGAGGTCAGCGCAACTATAGCGCCAAATGGGTCCGGCCCCACAAAACGAGGCCGTTGAAGGAACGGGACAAGACAGTGTTAATCAATCAGCGACCTGTTACGGTTGCACTGTGGTGTTGTATTCATTACAACATGGCCCGGAGACAACATTTGGATGTCTTCATACGGGGAAGAATCATCGGGAAACTGGAAGAAGGGCGAAGTGTGACGGGTGTAGCCCAGGAGTTTGGCATTGCTCACAGCACTGTTTCACGTGCTTGGAGAGCATTCAGCACCACAGGCACAGCTGCCCGAAGGAGAGGAGGGGGTCGATCACGGTCAACTACAATGCAGCTGTGCAACAGGCAAGAAGAGACTAAACGTCAAACAGCGGTTGCAATTGCAACCACATTTAACGGGACTGCAAGGCACCCAATCTCACGGTCCACAGTGGCACGGTGAATTCATGGGGGTGGTCTGTTTGCCCGACGACCATTATGTTGCGTTCCGTTGACATCCGCACATCGGTGGCACCGTGTGCGATAGTGCCAAGAGCATTAGGTCTGGATCGACGAGGAGTGGGGTCGCGTGTTCTTCCCGTAGATGAGAACAGATCCAGTCTGATTAGTGATTCTAGACGTACCATCATCTAGTGAGAGGTCGGAACACGTAGTCCACCCAGGGGCATTGTCGAACATGAACATTTTGGTGGTTCATGTGTTATGGTGTCGGGAGGCATAATGTTGCATGAGCGTACCCACCTTCAAATCTTTGAACGGGGTATACTCACCGGTCACCGTTATTGTGATAGTGTACTCCTTCCTCATGTGCGCCTTTTCCAGGGGATGCATTCGGCCCTGACTTCATTTTTATGAATGGCAATGCACGACCGCACCGAATAGCGCATATGGAGGTGCTCGTGGAACGAGAGGGTATTCGGCGAATGGACTGGGCCTGCTTGTTCCCCAGACTTAAATCCCATCGAGCACGTGTGGGACATGTCGGGTAGACATATTTCAGCACGTCCACATGCACCAACGACCATCCAGCAGTTGTCAACCGCCACGAACCTGCTACGCAGGCGTAGCAGGGGGAGAGGTGATACTCCCACGTGGCGCGTCCCAGGTGGCGGATAGGGGGGTCCTAACCGGCTTGCCGGCGGACTTGAGGGAAATAAAATACCTCTCGCGGACCAAACACACACCCCCTGTGGGTGGGGGAGGCAGACGAATAATACACCCACGGTATCCCCTGCCTGTCGTGAGAGGCGACTAAAAGGGGCGACCAAGGGACGATTGGATTATAACCATGAAACTACTTTTGATTAGTACCATCACGCGCGGAGCACCATCGGTCGCTTTTACTTGCGAGTAGTACCACTCTGTTAGGTACTCCATATTTTTGTGATTCGTAGCACTCGAGTGGGGTTCAGTGTGGGTTTCCAGTACCCGTGAGTCGTGCCCGTGTGTGCAACACCACAGGTCTGGGCGTTGCCTGTGAGTTGTACCCGTGTGAGCGACACCACGCGTCTGGGCGTAGCCTGTGAGTTGTACCACTATACGAGCGACACCGTAGGTCTGCGTTGCCAGTGATTAGTACCCACTATGTGAGGAACACCACGGGAATGCCGGCGCCCGTGATTAGTACACCTAGGTGAGGAACCTCATCGGTTTGCCTTGGCTATGAGTGGCGCCATTTTGTGAGAAACACCATAGGTCTGCGTTACCTTTACGATGTACAATACTTGTGAGTAGTACCTTAATGTTTGGAACACCGTGAGTTTACGCTACCTTTGATTAGTACCGCAGCTTGAGAAATACCATGGTTCTACTTTACTCGCGACATATACCATTCTGAGGGGCCTTAGACATAGATTTTGGACCCCTTTAGACATCAAGCATCCTCGATTCAGGATTGTGCTTCATGAGTGGGTCCTTGGTCAGTAATAAATTATCTATGATATTTTTTGCGTTGGATCCACTCCTTTTTTGTTTGCTCGTTTTTCTGTTGGTTTTTTGTTTTTGGTTCATGACGATTTTTTTTATTTTGGTCAGTGGATGCTTTTGATTTTTTGTTGTCATTTCATTTCGTACCATTAGGGGCCGATGACCTCGATGTTAGGCCCCTTTAAACAACAAGCATCATCATCATCATCAGTTGTCAACCGCGCTGGTGGAGGAATGGAATGCCCTACCATAAGAACCCCTTACCAATCTTGTAGCCAGCATGGGGACACGTTGCAGAGCATGCATCGCTGTCCGTGGTGATCACACACCCTTTTAAGAACAATGTCCCTTCTTTTGTGATATTCAGGGGATAATCGTGAGTCGCAGTGACTTACGTGTAATTTATTGTCTGTGTATAAAAGTGCCATTTCTATTAATTTCATCGTATATTCCTTTCAGTTGCCTACCGTACCATACTGTAGGAATTATTCCTATGTTTGGTTCAAGTTTCATCGAGCTATGTTACTTGGCATTGACACAAAATGCGAAAGTTTTGCACAGCAATGTACTTAGTTACTGGTTTGAAGTGTTGAAAGTTATCATTAGCGAAAGATTTGAATATGTATTCTTAGATTGTAAATGTCGGAGACCAGTACTAGGTTCTGTGATGTTCAATGCCCTTGATAGTTTGGACTTTGATGTATGTCAGTCATGTAGCAAGGATTTAAATACGTTTAAAAGCGTGTATGTTTACGTTTTGTAATGTCTTATTGATATTATAGTATTTTAATAAAGCAAAAGTTAGGTGATGAAAGCAAGAAAGCCACCAAAAAAAAAAGAGAGAGACAAGCTTTACTAATAAGGAATAAATTAAGACTGGAGTTCGTGTTTTACATCCTACAATTAATAAATATTTTTCTAAAGGTGGCTTATTTTTATCCTTGCTGTATACGGTTAAAGCAGAAACAATATTTACAGTTAATCACAGCTAGGAAAGACAACCAGTAATCGGAGCGGGACTACATAACACTTACTCCTAGCTCATCCAGATGCATCTTCTTTGCTGAATCAACCAGTTCTACTTTCTTTCTTCCATAAGCCCCATTAATATTGATAGCTCCCCATCGAATTCCATTTCGTTCGCCAAGTTGTTTCCAAGGAGTCCCTCGCTTCTCAGATGGGAGTGGGACTCCGTTACTTCCATAGGTCTGAGGCTTGCTTGAAATGTTCTGAGCTCGGTAGATTCATGAAGGAGGATGCTACCCTACTTACACATAGTTACGCATAGTCCAAGTGAAGATCTCTCCTCTAACGGGTTATGGACCACCGGTGGATTGCATAGTCCTAGCCGCCTGAGTACAAGGAGGGGCATGACTCAGAATATGTCCGAGATGCCTACTCCCATTCCTTAGCAACTGGTATCCCGACTCTCAGGACCACTTACTAGGCCACTCAGCCGTTGCCCATGGTTCACGAACTAGGACGTGACTACAGTAACCCACACCATGAACCATAATCTTTAAAAAATAATCGCAATCTCGAGAAGCAAAAAGGAAGCAGAGCGCTAGAACGAGATTTTACAAGAGTTGCTCCCACGCAGTAACCTTCGATTTTCATGACGACGCTAGATGTGTTAAATTAGAACCTACCGCGCCGGAATTCATCGAACAACTATGTGGATAAAGAAGAAGCGCGTCAAAAATTACGCTGCCGGTCTTCTTCTTAATGTATTTATAAATGATTATCACACTATCCTTATCCCAGTAAAAGGAAGGACATTACTGATAGTGTGCAGTGTGTTTCAATACTGAGTGTCAATAATTGAAAGTCAAAAATTCGAACTGATGTTAATAAAAGAAAGTTTCAGTGATCATTGAGTCACAGTTGTACTTTTTAGAGGATGGTTTTCCGTTGTTTCCCATTTTCACACCAGGCAAATGCTGGGGCTGTACCTTAATTAAGGCCACGCTCACTCCCGTCCCACTCCTAGCTCTTTTCTGTCCCATCGTCGCCGTAAGAACTGTCTGTGTCGGTGTGAGGTAAAGAACATTGCTGAACATTATTAGAGAGAATGCACAATTTGTATTAGTTTCTACTGGCTGCTAGTTTATAACAAACAGATTTTAGATAAACGAGTAGATTTTACTTCAGCTGATCTCGTTTTGTGTCCAAAGAGGCCTGATAGGCGACCTGCGCGTCTGTGAGGATGGGGCCCCTAGCCTACCTATGGTGAATTCAAGTGCTGAAGACTGCTCACACGCCTACCAATGAAGGTTAAAATCCCGGATCCGGCCGGGAATCGAACCCGGGACCCCGTAGACCAAAGGCCAGCACGCTGACCATTTAGTCATTCATGTCCTTATCCTGGTGTGGTGCAGCTCTTTTTAGGCACGCCCCCAATGGAGGTGAGCTGTATGTACCTATTTAATCACGTACCAGCCCTCCTGCCAATCTTAAATTTCTGGTACTACCGGGAATCGAACCCCCAGGACGACAGCCATTACGCTATGAAGCGGACATAGAGTTTACTGAATGTAAAGCTTTATGGAAGGTGATTTGTTACCGAAAATGTATTGGATTCGAAACTTTTGCTTTCATTGCCTCAGGTGTTCTGCGGATTGAAGCTTCGGCTTGTGAGAGACGAAAGGGAAATTATAAATCATCCAGGAATGCCTTAGGGAGTTCGTTACTTAGAGCAGAGGGTACTGTAGAGATATATACGTATACAAAAAGCAGTTTGAATACACATTGTGACACCATCCTGCCCAAAACAAACATTACTTTTTAAAGTGCGTAGCCAATGTGTTGGACTAAATGAATGTTAAATGCTATTTTAAATTATGTAATGATGAATATAACACATTGTAAGCATACTAGCATACTTGTGAACGGGATCGGCCATATCAACACCCCTACTTGAACTGTGCTACGCGTAGTTTCAGGATAAGATAAGGCTGCTACGACTATCATTTCACTTCTGTTCCAGGTAAAAATTATCCTTAAAATTGCTATAGCTTAGTAATGCACTTTTTACACCAATTCCTCGTTTCTGACATTGCTTCGCGTTTTGCAGTCTGATTTAAATCGGATGAATTGGCAGACCAGTCCAGCCCAACCCAAACGAGTTTATTCTTAAGATATCAGATATAATAAGACGATAGATTGAAACAGGAATATGTTTTAAATTTCAAGTATTATATTATTGCTAAGAATACTTCAGTCATATAGTATATGTCTCAGCAAGGGATTTTGTTATTTATGTCGGTGAGTGTGAGCCATGTGAATAACGTGATTTTTGAAATTTGCGTGACCCTAATAATGTGACCAAGTGCAGAATATCAGGATTCTTACAGCCATCTGATGCATAAAATTCGCATTTTTTGGTAAAGATAGAATTGCCATTGCAAGTGGGTGGTTTAAATAGTAAATGTGGATGTCCTCAAGGACGGTGTATTTGCAGCAAGATGTTGACTGGAACACCAAGTTAATTTTGTTTGTGGTTTTCTTCCTTCATGCTGTTAATAATTTCTTGTGGCTATTACTAGCCTGGTGTAGCCCTTGTAAGGCAAACCCTCGGACAGGTGTTGCGTGTACGGGAAACAGCGTGTCAGTGTAGTGGAGGATATTGTTATCCGTGGTGTGTGAGTTTCAGGAATACTGAAGGCAGCACAAACACCCAGTCCTCGATCCGGCCGGGAATCGAACCCAAGGCCCCGGTTACCAAACGCCAAGACGTTGACCACTCAGCCATGGAGCCGGATCTTTTATACTATTGAATACGTTGAAATGCCGTTGCATATCAGGGGAGGTTAATCGATCAGTTAAATTGTCAAGGGCATCCTTTGGGTTAGTAAAAGGATGTGGTCTACAATCTGTTGTAAGGGGCCGATGACCTAGATGTTAGGCCCCTTTAAACAGCAATCATCATCATCATCATCATCATCATCATCATCATCATCATCAGTCTGTTGTAAATTGTTATTCTGGGGGAATTAACCCGTTGTTAAATCTAGATTCGTGGACATATTGAGGAGAGCATAGAATTGCATAAATATCTTGTAGTTTAGTTGTAAAATATTTAGTAGATATTAGTCCTTTCACTACATTTTGCTGCATTGCTTTTTCATTTTTTTGGCTACCCTGTTGTTTACCTTTTACATTTTGCTGTAGGCCTACGTCTCACCGACACAGATAGGTCTTGGCGACGATGGGATGGGAAAGGGCTAGGAATCGAAAGGAAGCTGCCTTGGCCTTAATTAAGGTACAGCCCCAGCATTTGCCTGGTGTGGACATGTGAAACCACGGAAAACTATCTTCAGTGCTGCCGACAGTGAGGTTTAAACCAACTCGCTCGATGTAGTTTAACTTCTTGTACGTAGTTAAGTGTATTCAGTAATAGAGCAGAAAGTAGAAGTTATCCGTCGCCGTTGTCTAGGGGTTAGCATAGTAGTTTCCTACTCGGGTATCCTGGTCTCGATTCCCGGCTGGGCTGCACATTGGAGTGACTCAGCTTCAATGAACACATTTGAATTTAGACGTAGATCAAAATCACACAGCCACGCTAAACATTGTTTCCGTTGCCTGTCACTTCTACAGGCGAGTGTCAGGACGGTACAGTACATACAGGCCACGGCCGCTTCCTTCCCATTCCTAGCCCCTGTTAATTTGACATGCACAATATACTAGGCAGGCATCACATCATTAAAAGTTATCAAAGTATTAATCACTCATAAGTATGGGGCTGATAATCAAGATGCCTTCAAGCTGCTGCTTCTTCCCTTTTCCATTCAGTTTCCATTAAGCCACCGCACCAAATATTTTTCAGAACAGATGTGTTGCATGTCTGATGTTACATCACAGGTTATGACGCATGATCCTTAAAAGTCGTGTCTTTAAATGGAAGTATTTGGAGCACTGGTGAAAGTTCTTACCAGCCTTTGACATTGAGCTGCACACAGCCTGGTTGCGTTTAGACAGTAGCATGCTGCTTTGTGCGTACAAGAAAATAAATTATCCCGTCTGGAGGTTTTGCTCGTCTCGTGCGTGTTATTGTAGTCGCCTAATCTTAACTGGGTGTAGACATGCTGGTCATCAACCCGCGTGTAATTCTCGTGTGTGATTGTAGTTATTTGGTTATTGGTTTGGCTTAGAACCTCAGGGTTTTTCGGAATGAGTGGAATAATCCATGATGAAACTAACCTGAGATTAATCCCGCTGAAAGTCGTCCCGGCTCGTTATCAAAAACTTGTGGTAATGTGACATTAGGTCACTAGCAAATAAATACACAAATACAGTATATAAAAAGTAGAGTATAGACCTTATAATGTAAATAAATAAGAAGTAGAGGATAGTTCTAATAATATAATAATTTCGTGCGGCTATTGCTAGCCTGGTACAGTCCTTGTGGGCAGACCCTCCGACGAAGGTGGGTGACATCCGCCGTGTGTGAGAAGTTGAGTGTTATTGTAGTGGAAGATAGTGTTTTGTATGGTATATGACTTGCATAGGTGTTGGGGACAGCACAAACACCCAGCCCCAATCGAAGGCAATTAACCATTTAAGGTTAAAATCTCCCACCCGGCGGGGAATCGAACCCGGAGCCCTCTGATCCGAAGGAAACTACGCTGATTATTCAGCTAAGGATGTCAGTAATAATAATATAGCGCTACGAATTTAATGTCCTTTAGTTTATCTGAAGGCCGATGACCTAGATGTTAGGCCGCTTTCAACAACGAGCATCATCATCATCATCATCATCATCAGTTTATCTGGATTTTAAGAGACGGTAGAATACCGTGGTATTAACATGCTGGTGTCTGCCTCCGTAGATAACTGTTAGCGCTGTTAGCTGCCGTCCTCGGTGGTCCGGATTCGATTCCCGGTACTGTCATAAATGTAAGAACGGCAGGAGGGCCGGCATTTGGTTAAAATGGTACATGCAGCTGACTTCCATTGGGGGTGTGCCTGAAAAGAGCTGCACCACCTCGGGATGAGCACACTAGTTTACTAATATGTTAGTAAACCTTATTGCATGGTACCCTTACATTTAAGCTGTAACTGTTAACCTACTGTGCTGAGAATCGTCCTTGAACCTTCAGTATGGAAGTCGAGCTCTTAACCAATACGCTAGCTATTAGTCGATGGTTCTGTAATAATTTTTGTTGAAGAGGGATATATTATCAGAACCGAGTTATGGTTTTAGAGCGTCTAATTAAGCTACCACAGACGGTCTCGTGCAGCCGGAACCTGCCATCATCAGCACATGCGTCAAGAACTAACACGTAGCCGTGTGTAGTTTGTGGACGCCACATAAGGCCATGGCAATCCATCTACCGTCTACGAACTAGGTAATAATTCCATTGCGAAAACTCGGCACTCCATTGTGGTATTCTGTGCTGGATTGATGTGTTATGTTCGCACTAGTTTTCTCAGAAATATTGAGTACCTCTAGAATCAGCCCTTTATATAAATATTTGCGATTGTCATCAATTGGATTGTAGCTGCCGATTTATTCTTTAGCTATACCTTCGCTATAGGCCTTGTTCAGAAAACCTGAAAAATGATTTGCAGCGATATGAATGCCGCAAATCGTACCGAACCATATATAAGTACGGAGGTAGGGAGGGAGGGCAAGCTGCTAAATGTCCAGCGACACAAACCTCAGGGTTTTCCGTTCCTTTCCGTCCAGTTCGTGTTTGTAATTTTGGGCCATATCCATATATCTCCAATATCAAGGCGGTTCCTTTCCAAGGAATATGTGCTGGTAAAAAGTGTGGAGGAAAAAAATATCATAGGCTAAAACATGTGTGGCCGGTTGAAAGTGTGGCGGAAATATCTATGGGCAAAATGTCTGTCGGTAAAATGTTCAGAGGACTAAAATAAACATTGACTGAAACATGTGTAGACAATTTAAAGGGCGAGCAAAATATCAATGGGCAACGAAAGGCAGTGCCAATAGTTCCTGGATCTCTTGCCTATCTTTACGTTGTTGTTCTTTTTATCATTATCATCGTCATCTTGTCTTAAAGGGCGTGGCTCGGCCTGTGAAGCCTTATTATACACAATGCATTGTTCTGCTACAGAGTAGTAATATTCTTAGTTTAGTATACTTAATTAGATACGGTATAATAAATTTAAACAATAGCTTAAAAGATCATTCTAAACGAAAGATGTATTATTGATGTATACTATAACATTACTTCTACCGCTTTTCCCACATCTGTGGGGTCGCGGATGCGAACAGTGTCACACATGTGGATTTGGCCTGTTTTATGGCGGGATGCCCTTCATGATGCCAACCCAATGTGAAGGAATCTGCTCATAATGGGGCATTCAAATGATAAGTTTTTATAAAATATTGTAGCCTATAGTATTTTGGTTGCATTTATTATTATTATTATTATTATTCATGCCTTTGCTGGTAGGACCTAGTGTTTACAATGCACTATGTCTTCTGGTGTGGACTAGAACAATTTAGTTACTTTCATTGATCTGTCTCTGTCTTATCCTTGGCTTTGACATATGAAAGTGACTGAGGTATGAGCGATGCTAGAAATGCCATTTCTTCTGCAGCCAGTCCCTGCTATGAATGGTGTGAAAATGTTGCTCATAGGGTCGGTTGGTGCATGTATTTCAATGGGTTTGGAAGACATATGTAATAGCAACTTCTGGCTCGGTGAGGAAAGCAACGGGAAACTGCCTCACTCGTCATTTCCCTGGTACGCCTCTACAGTGATGCCTAGGCTATGTACGACAGCTGATGGCGGAGCTGTTGAGGATCCAACCAGCCTTAGGTCTGAAGGCTGAACATACATTATTATTATATTATTATTTCGTAGTCTAATTAATTTTGTTAATTAAATATGCTAATGTGCATTTAAGGTTACTACGTATTGTATTTCGTTCATTACCGATATATTATGCCGAAACTTAAGTTTGGGTAGAATTGAGGCTAGCAGCGCAATAATGGCCTAACCAACAGTTTTGGATGAAGTGCGATGTCGGCCTAATCCGGTGCACAAACATGTTGTTGTTGGCGGCAGGCAGCTTTGGTCACTCTAGTCACTGAGATTGGCTACTAACGGCCGAAACCGCACTTCGTCCAAAAATCTTGGTCAGGACACTATTGCGCTGATATCTACAATTTAACTCTGTACAACTCCTCAAACGCGTGTTCTGTCTTTTCTTTCCTGAACTGTGGCATCCCATTCTGAAGGGAAATCCAGGAGCGTGTGGTTGCAGGTATGAATGATTTACCGTAACGTATCGTGCGGAAAACTGGGAAACTCAACAGGGAAAAGGTGACCTTGTACTGATGCTACTTGGGGAGGGTAATAATTCAAGTTCTGTTCTGGAATAACTTGATGTACCGTACAGAAAATGTCGTGGACAAGCGAGATCAATTGGAGGTTTCTCCTCTCTGCTAAATATAACCACGATGGCAGGGTATACATGGCAGTGTATAGACTTCCTCAGTATAAATTGGACACAGGTATCATAAGCTCTTTGAAGTATAGAGCTAAGTGTGTTGTTCAGGCCGTTATATATTACGCCGCCATAGTCGAAGATGGGCTGAATTAAACTCTACATCTGGCTTCCTCAAATTTAATGGAAGGAGATCCATCGTTTGAGGGAATTCAGGGAAAAGAAAACTCGCTGGCAAATTTTCGTTGATATGATCTGTCCAGGTTAAATCCTTATCAAAAACGATGCCTAGGTTTCTTATACAGGGTGTAACAGTAAGAATAAACTTCCTGGACACATTCCTCACACGTAGAAGAACGTATTTTATATGGACGTGGGTCCGGAAACGCTTCATTTTCCATGTTAGAACTAATTTTCTACAACACTACATAGTACATTAATCATGGGAAACACACAGGAACAGAATGTACCAACATACCACATGAAATTTCCGTACGAGTAATGTTCAAAATGCCCTCCGTTAGCATTGATACATGCATCAACCCGCCGCATTTGCCCATCCTGGATACAGTGCGACGGCATTTTGAACACTTCATGTAAGAAAGAGTTTCATGTGGTATTTTGGTGCATTCTGTTTTGTGTGTTTCCCATTATTAATGTACTAGGCCTATGTACAGTTATAGAAAATGAGTTCTAACATGGAAATAAAGTGTTTCCAGACCCATGTGCATATAACATGCTTTCTCCTTCTACATGTGAGGAATGTGTCCTGAAATTTTGGCTGTACCGTGTTGTTACACCATGTAGTTGTCTTTTTTTGCTATTTGCTTTACGTCGCACCGACACAGATTGGTCTTATGACAACGATGGGACAGGAAAGGCCTAGGAATGGGAAGAAAGCGGCAGTGGCCTTAATTAAGATATAGCCCCTGGTGTTAAAATAGGAAACCACGGAAATCCTTCTTCAGGGCTGCCGACAGTGGGGCTCCGACCCACTATCTCCCGGATGTGAGCTCACAGCTGCGCGCCCCTAACCGCGCGGCCAACTCGCCCGGTAGTTGCCTTTATTGCTATTGATGTTTCGTGTAAGGGGATCGAAGGAATGTTAACAGTCCTCAGTTTGGAATGATTACTTTCGGATCCTACATAATTTGACATAATTTTTTTCAGTTCTGTCTTTTATGTTTTCTAGGTTAGGTTACAAATGTCTAGTCGCATGACTTTCGGATGTTTATATATGACGCGGTATAAAACTATGTAATTGTTTTATTCCGTTTCGGTGCACCCGTACTTGCGTTTGATGTTGGCAGTGCCGGAGAGGCCATGCGTGTCATTTGCCTAGAGCTTCTTAATTGGAGGGAAACAGCCAAAATGATAGGTCATGTGGCCAAAAATACCGAGATGAACAACTCCAACTCCAAAATCGGATCATAAGATGCGTTCTAGATAAATGTTGGAAAGATGTTGCAACCAGTTGTGTTGCCACAGGTAAGAATAATGAATTGTTCTTTATACTGGCTTGTATTTATTAAACGTAATGTAATTGAAGTATCAGCTGTAGTGATATGATCCATTATACCTTATAATTCCTACCATAAATAAACCAAGAATTTTCAAAAAAATATTAATAACTTTGCCATTTAGAAAAAATAATGTAGATCTGGGTGAGTCAGCTAAGAGGATGCGTCTGGTTGTTTTAGGAGTTAATGATTTTCGGGTAAGGTGAGATAACGTGGAAGACAGAGGAAATATTAAACTGTTTTCAACAGGTGTTAAAAACGGAAGGATTGAGTGTGGGGTAAGGCTGTTAATCAGGAATACTATTACACTCAACATAGTTCCTGTTTTTTTTTGCTAGGGGCTTTACGTCGCACCGACACAGATAGGTCTTATGGCGACGATGGGATAGGAAAAGCCTAGGAGTTGGAAGGAAGCGGCCGTGGCCGTAATTAAGGTACAGCCCCAGCATTTGCCGGGTGTGAAAATGGGAAACCACGGAAAACCATCTTCAGGGCTGCTGATAGTGGGATTCGAACATAGTTCCTGTTAGGCACGTAAATGAGCGAATGACATAGGTAAATTTAGCAGTTGGGGGATTAAGATGGTAATTGTCTTAGTGTATTAACGTTGTGAGGGTGGAGATGAGGATGAAGTTGACAAGTTTTATGAAGCACTGAGTGACATCATAGGCTGGATCAACAGCAAGAACAGGATACTGCTAATGGGTGATTTCACTCTGATAGTTAGAAATAGAATTGAAGGAAATGGGAAGATGATGGGTAAATGTGGGTAAGGTATTGAAGCTAATAGGAACTGTACTGTGCTACCATGGGATTAGCAGTTATACATTCTTGAGAATAATAAGACCGCTACATATGGGAAGTAGGGGCACCAGATCCATAATATCCTATATCATAACGGACGTGGAATTCAGGAAATCTGTTGGAAATGTGCGGGTATTTCGGAGATTTTATTATGTAGACCACTAGGTGATCTGTAGTGAACCAAGCATATCTAAGCCTAGGGCGAGGAAAGTGAAATCTGTGTACAGACTAATAAGGGTGGAGCATTTCCAGGACGAGGAAATTGGCAAGGGTACGTGGATATGATAAGTGAAAAGTACCAAACAATAGTCAGCAAGCAGGTTCAGGAAATACACTGGCGGAAAATGAAATCGCAACACCAAGAAGGAGTTGTGCTTGATGAACGAAATTCTGGAGGCGTTTTGCACATCTGAAATTCAAATTTGCGCGCTGGTCAACGAAGAGTGGCTCTACTAGGTTTGCTTTAAGTACGCGCTGTACATTTCGTGAGCGGTAGTCGTCGTCATGTGTACACGTTCTGAAGTTTCAGGAGACGTTAAGGCAGTATCAGCAGCTTACTAAGTTTGAACGAGGCCATGCAAAATAGGGCTACGAGAAGGTGATGTTCTTTCCGCGATATTGCAGAAAGACTTGGCAGTGCTTAGATGTTGGCAACAGTGGTCACTGGAAGGCACTGGCTCAAGAAGACCGTAGTCCGGCCTCACACGGTCCACTACGGAGAGGGAGGACTGCCGTATACGCTGCATGACTGTTGTGGATCGTATTGCATCTGCAGCAGCCATTATACCTTTGGTTATCAGCAGAGTGACACAGTGAAATGTAACAAATCGATTACTTGAGGGACAGCTCCGAGCCAGACGTCCTGTAACGTTCATGCCACTAATTTCGAGTTACTGCCATCTGTGATTTTACTGGTCTCAAGCTGGAGCTCATTGGAGGGCGGAGTAGAGATCTGCCGTGTCCTCAGATGAGAGCCGCTTCTGTCTTGTTTTCTGAAGGAGATGACCTGTTGAGCGCTTGAAAACAAGCTGTCTGCGGTGTCGATACATTGCACCTACACCAGGAGTTATGGTCTGGGGAACACGTTTCTTTGTCATTAGAAGCGATTAGAAGTGAAGGGGGGAGGGGCGGCGCACAAAAATATATATATACAACAAAAAGTGCCACATCAGAATTGAAAAAAAAAGAAATGTAAAAAAATTATACCTATTTTAATGCTCTCTGAGTGAATTTCGATAGAGACCTAAAGGTTGAGTCTACCAACTTTAGTGCGGTAATAATGAAATGAAATGGCGTATGGCTTTTAGTGCCTGGAGTGTCCGAGGACAAGTTCAGCTCGCCAGATGCAGGCCTTTTGATTTGACTCCCGTAGGCGACCTGCGCGTCGTGATGAGGATGAAATGATGATGAAGACGACACATACACCCAGCCCCCGTGTCAGCGAAATTAACCAATTATGGTTAAAATTCCCGACCCCGCCGGGAATCGAACCCGCGACTCCTGTGGCCAAAGGCCAGCACGCTAACCATTTAGCCATGGAGCCGGACGCGGTAATAATAATACTATATGATAAAACTTTCACCAAAGGATCAATAATTGCAGATGTATTACAAATAAATATAAGTTCGACGTGATTATACAATTAAAATCATTTAGTGCTGACTACACACTAACAAAGTAACAGACACTAGATAGAACTGCACAGACACATTTACTGAGTGAGATTGCCAGACTGACGAATACGCGCGGCAATCGGGTGAATCATACCCCAGTGTTCATGACATTGGCAAAAATATACCCCTGCTACCCTTCATCATAGCACGTACTTCACGCTGCTGCGCGAGTCTCCACTACGTGCTGTGACGCTGTATGAATCTTGTAGTCGCAACGAACGACATTTTTTTTTTGCGTATTTCCGCCATTTTTTCTTAATAATTAAATAAATTAAAGGCAATGATCAGCTGATAAGACAACAGGGTTTCTACAAATTTATTTTAATAATACCTATAATTCATAGGTTCAGTTAGCTAAAATGGAATAAAAATGTAATGTTTTGTCCGCCAAGTAGGGGGGACTACTGAGCAGGAGCACACTCGTCGTTATGCCAAGGATCCTGAAAACGGATTTGTACGTCAGACTGGTGATTGAACCGTCTGTGCTACCATTCATTGGCAGTATACAAAGGGGGGTTTTCCAACTTGATGAAGCTCGTTCTCATGCCGCTGCTACCACCCAACGTGCTGTACAGAATGTTGAGCAGTTGCTTTGGCCTGCGAGATCACCAGACCTTTCGCCTGTTGAGCACGTATGGGACTTTAAGGAACGACAAATCCAGCGTCATCCAATACCAGCATTAACCGTTGCTGCTTTGACCGACCTGTATAACTGGCGTGGAACTCCATCCCACAAAATGACATACTGCACCTGTGCGAAATAGTGCATGCACGTGTGCATGCTTGCATTCAAAATCGTGGCGACTACAACGGTAACCTGGAAAGGCTAGGTCAAGCTGCAGGAAAACCTTTCGGAAAAATAAAGGTTGTTATAAAAGGAGGGGAAAATGAAATGAATAATGTTTCAAGTGAATCAGGTGAAGTAACAGTTCATCCCAGGTTATCACTGTACAGGTTGAAAGAATATTTTGAAAATCTTCTCAGTGTAAAAGGAAATCTTTCTCTACCGGACTCATGGTGAAGATGACAATGACTTCAGTGAAATTACGCTTGAGGCGATGGAAAAGATGGTAATTCAACTGCATTGTCATAAATCAGCTGGAATACAGTAGATGAAATTAGACCTGGAATGGTGAAATAAAGTGGGAAAGCAGGGATGAAATCGCTTCATAGAGTAATAATAAGAGTAACGTGGAATGTTAGTAAGGTAACTTCTGATTGGATGAAAGTAGTGATTGCACCTATCCGTAAGCAATGGCACAGGAAGGATTGTAACAGCTATCGAGGTATTTCATTGATCTTCCTAATAGACACACTGTTCACTCGCATTTTGGAATAGAGAGTGCGGTCCTTAGTTGAGAGTAAGTTGGATGAAAACCAGTGTGATTTCTGACCACAGAGGGCTGTCAGGATCAGATTTTCAGTATGTGCCAGAAAATTGAAAAATGCGATGAGAGGAATAGACAGTTACGTTTATGTATTGTGGATCTAGAGAAGGTATGTGGCAGAGTACCGATGGATAAGTTGTTAGTCATACCGGGGGATTATGGAAGTAAGGGTAGATTGTTAGGAGCAATCGAACAATTGGGCTGCGGTGAGAATTGATGTCGGTAGGGAAAAATTCTAAGAGAGTTGTATATCAGACTGGAAATAGATCATTTCAAGGATTTAGGGTGCGTATTCTTCGAGGATGGTAGTATAGTTAGTGAGATTGAATGAAAGTGCAGCAAGGCTGATGTAGTCGCCTGAGAATATCATTGGCAAATCTCTTAAGTTTTGATTTTTCTTTCCTTGAAATGTCGCTCGTTGTCCAAATTTCTCTTTGATGCCCTTATCATATGTTATATGTAAACGTTCAAGGTGAGAGGTGAAAAACTGCACCTTTGCATCACTCTTGTCTAGATGATTACTTCTCCTGTATATACTCGATTTGATTTTTGAACGGAGTATACGTGGTCTTGTCCTTTTACGTTAGTGAATTTATCAATCTTATTCTCTTCTAACGCACCTTCCCACCCATATTTCAGAAGTTGTACTTCCTCCTTTACTACCCTGTCCCAATCTCGTCCAACTTCCTCAGTCCATTTGTACTTATTATATCTACTCCCGTGATTATCCTTCGTCCCAGCTTTCTTCCTTGTACCCTTCTCTTCCCCTCTTTTCAACATAACCCACACTGGGAAATGGTGTGACTCAATCCAGTCTCCTACATCCATTCTCACAATATCCTCAATCACTCCTTCCGAACTTAAGATCATGTCTATCACACTACCACCCTTCTCAGAAACATATGTCAATTTCCCCCCACTGTCACCATCCATCCATCCATCCATCCATCCATCCATCCATCCATCCATCCATCCATCCATCCATCCATCCATCCATCCATCCATCCATCCATCCATCCATCCATCCATCCATCCATCCATCCATCCATCCATCCATCCATCCATCCATCCATCCATCCATCCATCCATCCATCCATCCATCCATCCATCCATCCATCCATCCATCCATCCATCCATCCATCCATCCATCCATCCATCCATCCATCCATCCATCCATCCATCCATCCATCCATCCATCCATCCATCCATCCATCCATCCATCCATCCATCCATCCATCCATCCATCCATCCATCCATCCATCCATCCATCCATCCATCCATCCATCCATCCATCCATCCATCCATCCATCCATCCATCCATCCATCCATCCATCCATCCATCCATCCATCCATCCATCCATCCATCCATCCATCCATCCATCCATCCATCCATCCATCCATCCATCCATCCATCCATCCATCCATCCATCCATCCATCCATCCATCCATCCATCCATCCATCCATCCATCCATCCATCCATCCATCCATCCATCCATCCATCCATCCATCCATCCATCCATCCATCCATCCATCCATCCATCCATCCATCCATCCATCCATCCATCCATCCATCCATCCATCCATCCATCCATCCATCCATCCATCCATCCATCCATCCATCCATCCATCCATCCATCCATCCATCCATCCATCCATCCATCCATCCATCCATCCATCCATCCATCCATCCATCCATCCATCCATCCATCCATCCATCCATCCATCCATCCATCCATCCATCCATCCATCCATCCATCCATCCATCCATCCATCCATCCATCCATCCATCCATCCATCCATCCATCCATCCATCCATCCATCCATCCATCCATCCATCCATCCATCCATCCATCCATCCATCCATCCATCCATCCATCCATCCATCCATCCATCCATCCATCCATCCATCCATCCATCCATCCATCCATCCATCCATCCATCCATCCATCCATCCATCCATCCATCCATCCATCCATCCATCCATCCATCCATCCATCCATCCATCCATCCATCCATCCATCCATCCATCCATCCATCCATCCATCCATCCATCCATCCATCCATCCATCCATCCATCCATCCATCCATCCATCCATCCATCCATCCATCCATCCATCCATCCATCCATCCATCCATCCATCCATCCATCCATCCATCCATCCATCCATCCATCCATCCATCCATCCATCCATCCATCCATCCATCCATCCATCCATCCATCCATCCATCCATCCATCCATCCATCCATCCATCCATCCATCCATCCATCCATCCATCCATCCATCCATCCATCCATCCATCCATCCATCCATCCATCCATCCATCCATCCATCCATCCATCCATCCATCCATCCATCCATCCATCCATCCATCCATCCATCCATCCATCCATCCATCCATCCATCCATCCATCCATCCATCCATCCATCCATCCATCCATCCATCCATCCATCCATCCATCCATCCATCCATCCATCCATCCATCCATCCATCCATAAATTCCCCACAGCGCAATCTCAAGGAGCTTTTCCCCATAACTGTTTATAATTTTATCCTCACTCCTTCTACTCTTCCGTATACACAATCCATCCTCCCTACTATATACAGGGCTCTGCTCCCCTATTCTCGCATTCCAATCCCCGAATAACAACATATCCTCTTCTCCTGGGAACTTTGCTCTTGTTCTACTAATGTCCACCAATAACTCTTCAAAAAAAGCCTTTATTTGTATATGCTGAATTACTAGGATGGCAGTCAACGAAAGCTAGATTTATATTCTTCCTTTCTCCCTCAACCCCTCCCATATTCATTCTCAGCCATATCGTTTCTTTCATATCCGTCTCTATATCCTCTACCAAATCGCTAATTTCTTCCCTTATTAAAACTATCATCCCTCCTGGGGCGCGGCCCTTATTCTTCTCCTTTCTTCTATATTTATATTTTATCACAAACCCCTTCCATGAAATCTCCCTCCCTGAATCCAGCCACGTCTCCAAGAGTGCCACAATATCGAAACTTTCTATTACTTCCCGTACCTTTTTATTCCCTAATTCAGTCATTACCCCCTCAATATTCACACATCCTATTTTCCAATATAGTTATAATTTTCCCTCTCTCTCTTTTAAGTCTCCCCCTCTGTTCTTGCTCCTTGTATTTATTCCCCAGAAGTCATTTAAGTTCTTACTTCTTCCTTTACTCATGATTGTTTTACCTTCCTGCTGATCAATCTTCTCGGCACCTCTGGTGCTCATTACACCACTACACTCAGCTCTCCCAGCATCTTGTTGCTCACTCTCCTTGCCCCCATCACCCGTTTGTTCTTCAGCCTCTCCACTGCACTGTCCGTCCACTGTTCTTTCCTTGTCGTTGTTCATACACTCACTTCCACTTAGCACCTCTCTCTGACTCTCTTGACACTTTTCAGTAATACTTCCGATAATTACACTTCTACCCTCGTTATCTTTCATTTGCCTATTATCTTTCACTCGTTTATCTTCCCCATTATTCTCTACACTTCTCTTTGCCTCTTCATATTGTTTCATCCTCCGTTCCAGGTCCATCAGTCTATTCACCGACCATATTCTCCTCCAGTTGTTGCCTGACACCACTGATTCCTGTCCTCTGATGACTGCATTCAACCCCTGCTGCCTGGCTCGTATCAGGTGTTTTTTAAGAATTCTTTCATTCCTCCACGCTTCAGTTCCCATGTCCCTCCTCATCCATATTTTTTCCCTCTGCACGTTACCTGCATTACGCACCACTCTATCGGCCATCAATGTAGAAAATAGTTGCACTTTGATAGGCCTATTACCCCTAAATCTTCCCACTCTTGTCACATCATCTATGTCCACTTCACTGAAATATATTTTCATTTTCCCCTGAATTATGTCCTCTACTTTATAAATTATACTCGTCTTATCTTCCTTCTTCCCCTCTTGCACTCCATATATAAATAGGCATTTATTTCTGCGATTTCGAGTGTTAGCAACTACTTCGGCTTTCAGTTTCGACATCTCCTCTTCTAATCTCCCTATCTCCTCTCTTAATGCTGAAACTTCCGCGCCATTTTTTCTCACCTGTGAAGCTGTGTCTTCTGCCTTTTCTTGAAACCACCCCTTCATTTTTTCAAACTCCCTCGTTTGTTCCTTGATCATGTTTTTGATTTGTTCGAAGGGACATGCCTCCGCGACCACCTCTTTTACGATTTTTTTTTATGGTTTCCATGTCCACCCAGCTCATATTTCTCCTGGAAGTCGGACCTGGGTTCAGTTCTACTGCACCAATCCAAAGCAATATCAAAATCACCGCTGCAGAAAGCTTTAATTTTCCTATTTTATCCAGTTCTGTTTTACATCATCTTGTCTTCACTTCTTTCTTCCCTCCCAACCTCCTATGCTCGCCCTGTACTGTTCTACACCAATCATTGCCTGTAAGCACCTCGCTGCCTTCCTGCACTCCGCACTTACACTACCTTCTCCCACTCTAGGGACCCTCCACTCCGTACGTCTGCACTCGCCGGTGGCTCAAGGTGAACTGTTTTACGTTAGTGAATTTGTGTAAGAAACATTAATGACGTAAGAAATACTATGAATTGCATATAGGTTATATTTGTGCCGTTTTTCCAATCTAGTAGACCCAAACTACTTCGATTCTTAAGAAACATTGATTTCGTAAAATATTAATACACAGATACGATTAACAATTTAAATTCTAAACAAAGAAAATTAACGGATACTTGCTTCATCAGCAGAGTAAGTCGATTAGATTTTCGGTGGAGTGTTTTGACAGAGTTTGTCATTTCATGATTTGGAGGAACATGATGCGTCTTGTTTTCAGTCATCGTAAGTTTGTATGGATTGCATTCGCGCAGGGGAGAGGATCAAACCTAACCCATTGGCAACCCTGAAGATGGATTATCATTTTCACAACAGGAAAATGCTGAATTTGTACCGTATTGAAGACCACTGCTGCTACCTTCCCAGTACTAGCCATTTCGTATTCCAGCGTCGACGAAAACCCACCTGGGTTAGTGCGATGTTGCACATTTACAAAAAAAAAAAAATCCATTTTAGAAAATCATTATGACATGCTTCTCTAATCAATTCCCTTTTATATTGTGTTTCCTAACTTTTGTGAAAGCTTACATACAATGATTTAATCATTCGATAGGGTGCCAATTAGTAACCTACGGCTGTTTTCCTAGGATATTTCCGTTTTCCCTGCATTAAATTTAGTGGTATATGGTACATATGAGTGACGCTCGAGTATCCTTAACATACTCTGAAATCATCATCTGGAAACGTATTTTGCACGGATACTTACAATGGCATAAAGAACTTGAAATGTACCAAGTCAAGCAAGCTAGAACTTACAGTATCATAAAGCGCTAATCTGTAAAGTGTGTTATCAGTAATCCCATCGTACACAGCCACTACAAGACACACTGCAACCAACGAAAATAAACTACATTGCTCACAGCAAGCCACTAGTCAATCACTCTTCAAACTAACGCCTGTATTCGTCAGGGACCTTATTCTTGAAATAGGCGTGAGTGAACTTGGCAGTTTCTAAACACGCTCGTAACAGAAACATATGGGCGAGTGTTCAGAAACTCAGGAATAAGTTCCCATTCGAATACGTATGCTGGTCAACTAGTGTGCACAGAACCGAGTACCACTGACACATTCCATTCCTTGTAGAATTATTTTCTGTGATTATTTCGCTTCTCAATAAATTTCTCCTAAATACTGAGGCGAAATCCGTAAAAATCGCGGGCAGTTCATAATGGTTGGCATCTGTACGTTACATAAACTACTTGGTCAGATTTTAAAACAATGAGCGTTTTAAAAAGAACATTAAGAAGATAAGAGTTATTGTCCTTTTAATTTATAATACACACATCAAAAAGTTTTGTACCACCTGTACTTTTTGTGTTCGTGGAGGAGCTCTAAGATATGTTGCATGACTGATGTCCGAATGACGTGTAACGCTACCTGTTGGTGGAGGTAATACACGCAGTCTCAGAACAATCCAGAAGAGTGCCCTGTTACTGTCACCTATGGACACAAAATGACAAGGGCACATTTGTGTCCTGTACAGTATACAGATATACCTCGACGGGTCATTACCACTTTTGACCGTACGCGCATATTGACATAAGTCAGCAACGCTACTTCAAGAGGGCAATTGCTGGCCTGGTTGATGTACACCATTGTGACGTCTGGACATACAGCCACTGGTGTGACACAAAATGTTGAAGATCGTCCTCGCAGTGGTCGTGCGTGGTCAACAACAGCAGCTGAGGACCGTCTGCGTGTGAGTCCCGGCTTGCAGGAACCTGGCAGTCACCGCAACAGAACTGCGTAATGCCTTGCGGCAGGCAACTGGTAAGGCTGTGTCTGCGCAGACAATGGGAAATAGTCACCTACGCTGAAGAGTTCCTTGGCGAGCACCTGCACGTACATCCGAACACCGTGGTGCCAGGAAATTAATGCAAATCCACCACTTCTATACTCAACATTAAATCCCGAAACCAACTCCGGGGTACAGATGGGCAGGGGAGCACTTGAACTGGACACTGGGGGAATGGCTACTATTGATCCTCTTCACGGATGGGTGTCGAATGTGTGTGACGCCGGATAATCGTCGGAAGAGGGTTTGTAGAGGCGGGTAACGCCAGATGAGTCCTGTACGCCATTCCACATGCCCTTTAGGTGGATTCATAATGTTTTGGGGCGGCATAAAGTATGAACATCGGACGCCACTCATGCTCGCAGAGGGGAAAATGACTGGTACACAATACTGGAACAGAATATTCGGGCCCTTTGTTCAACCATACTGAGAACATTTCACCGACATATTCGTTCTGCAAGATGTCAACGTGCGCCCGCACCACTCTAGTCTTGTGAACATCTTCCTCATCTATTGGATGGACTGGCCTGTAGTGTCTGCGGATATGAATCCCGTTGAACGTGTCTGGGATATGATGAAACAGGTAGTGCGGTGACAAACGAACCCACCTCTTTCCTGGCCGTACGGCAGCTGTCAAAGAGTGAGTCAGGATCGACAAGGACAGCCTCAAACGCCTTGTGGACAGCTTGCCACGAGAGGTCTAATCATACCAAACGCCTTGTGGACAGCTTGCCACGAGAGGTCTAATCATGCATCACGGTACGGGGTGGAGTAACAACATGCTGAGAGGAAGAATCCAATTCCCACATTTGATAGGCGGATGCTCGTTGCAGAAGAATAGTGTTTGTGTTGCGCCTGTGGTTGCTCTTCTTGTTTACGTCAGTAGTGTTACGGTTGAAATAAAGTTTGTATATGAATCCCTCATATTCCCTGGGGTCACCAAGCTATTTGAGATTCTTAAGGTGATCAGGATCAGATACCGAGAACGAATAATTATCTTCAATCTATATAAAACTCAGTCTGCAGTGATAAGGATCGAGGGCTTTAAAAAAAGCAGCAATCCAGAAAGGACTGTGGCATGGCTGCAGTTTGTAACCCCTCCTTTTCAATATGTATATAGAATAGGCAGTAAAGTAAATCAAGAGGAATTTGAAAAGAGGATCACAGTCCAAGGAGTGGAAATCAAAACCCTGAAATTTGCCGGTGATATTGTTATTTTCCTCCTCTGCGAACCATGTGACCTTGACGCGGTGGGGAGGCTTGCGTGTCCCAATGATGCAGATAGCCGAGCCGCAGGTGCAACCATATCGGATGGGTATCTGTTGAGAGACCAGACTAACGAATGGTTCATCGAAAGGGGGGTAGCAGCCTTTCGGTAGTTGCAAGGGCGACAGTCTAGATGATTGACTGATACGGCCTTGTAATAATACTCAACATGGCTTAGCTGTGTTGATACTGCTACACGGCTGAAAGCAACGGGAAACTACAGCCGTAACTACCTCCCGAGGACATGCAGGTCTCTCTGTATGAATGATGTACTGATGATGGCTTCCTCCCGGGTAAAATATTCCGGAGGTAAACTAGTCCCCCATTCGGATCTCCGGGTGGGGACTGCACGAGAGGGGGCGATCATCAGGAAGATGGATACTGACATTCTACGAGTCGGAGCGTGGAATGTTAGAAGTTTGAATCGTTGTGGTAGGTTAGAGAATCTGAAAAGGGAGATGGATAGGCTAAAGTTAGATGTAGTTGGTATAAGTGAAGTACGTTGGCAGGAAGAACAGGATTTTTGGTCAGGCGACTACCGAATTATCAACACGAAATCAAACAGGGGAAATGCAGGAGTTGGTTTAATAATGAATAAGAAAATAGGGCAGCGGATAAGCTACTACGACCAGCATAGTGAAAGAATTATTGTCGTTAAGATAGACACCAAACCAATGCCCACCACAATAGTGCAGGTCTATATGCCTACTAGTTCAGCGGATGATGAAGAAATTGAAAGAATATATGAGGAGATAGAAGATTTAATACAATATGTAAAAGGTGACGAGAATCTAATTGTGATGGGAGACTGGAATGCAGTGGTAGGCAAAGGAAGAGAAGGTAGTACAGTAGGAGAATTTGTATTGGGACAAAGGAACGAAAGAGGAAGTCGGCTGGTCGAATTCTGCACTGATCATAATTTAGTCCTTGCCAATACTTGGTTCAAACACCACAAACGACGGCTGTATACGTGGACGAGACCTGGCGACACTGGAAGGTATCAAATAGACTTCATTATGATTAGGCAGAGATTCAGAAACCAGGTGTTGGATTGCAAAACTTTCCCAGGAGCAGACGTGGACTCTGACCACAACTTGTTGGTCATGAAATGCCATCTGAAGTTGAAGAAATTGAAGAAAGGAAAGAATGCAAAAAGATGGGATCTAGACAAGTTGAAAGAAAAGAGTGTGAGGGATTGTTTCAAGGAACATGTTGCACAAGGACTAAAAGAAAAAGCTGAAGGAAACACAATAGAAGAAGAGTGGAGAGTCATGAAAAATGAAGACAGTAGGGCTGCTGAGGAAATGTTAGGAAGGAAGAAAAGATCAACTAAGAATCAGTGGATAACTCAGGAGATACTAGACCTGATTGATGAACGACGAAAATACAAGAATGCTAGAAATGAAGAGGGCAGAAAAGAATACAGGCGATTAAAGAATCAAGTGGATAGAAAGTGCAAGGTAGCTAAGGAAGAATGGCTGAAGGCGAAGTGCAAGGATGTCGAAGGCTGTATGGTCCTGGGAAAGGTAGATGCTGCATACAGGAAAATCAAGGAAACCTTTGGAGAAAGGAAATCTAGGTGCATGAATATTAAGAGCTCAGATGGAAAGCCACTTCTAGGGAAAGAAGACAAAGCAGAAAGATGGCAGGAACATATCCAACAGTTGTATCAAAGTAACGATGTAGATAATTTGGTTCTGGAACATGAAGAGGCTGTTGATGCTGATGAAATGGGAGACCCAATTTTGAGGTCAGAGTTTGACAGAGCTGTGAGTGACCTAAATAGGAACAAGGCACCTGGATTTGATGATATTCCTTCTGAATTACTGACTGCCTTAGGAGAAACCAGCATGGTAAGGTTATTTCATTTAGTGTGCAGGATGTATGAGACAGGAGAAGTCCCATCCGATTTTCGGCAGAATGTTGTTATACCTATTCCCAAGAAAGCCGGTGCTGACAGGTGTGAAAACTACCGCACCATTAGTTTAGTATCTCATGCCTGCAAAATTTTAACACATATTATTTACAGAAGAATGGAAAAACAAGTTGAAGCTGAGCTGGGAGAAGATCAATTTGGCTTCAGAAGAAATGTAGGAACACGTGAAGCAATCCTGACTTTACGACTGATCTTGGAGAATCGAATTAAGAAGGACAAGCCCACGTACATGGTATTCGTAGATCTGGAAAAGGCATTCGATAATGTTGATTGGACCAAGCTATTTATGATTCTGAAGGTGATAGGGGCCAAATACCGAGAACGAAGAATTATCTACAACCTGTATAAAAATCTGTCTGCAGTGATAAGAATCGAGGGCTTTGAAAAAGAAGCAGCAATCCAGAAAGGAGTGAGGCAAGGCTGCAGTTTGTCCCCTCTCCTTTTCAGTGTTTACATAGAACAGGCAGTAAAGGAAATCAAAGAGAAATTTGGAAAGGGAATCACAGTCCAAGGAGAGGAAATCAAAACCTTGAGATTTGCCGATGATATTGTTATTTTATCTGAGACTGCAGAAGATCTCGAGAAGTTGCTGAATGGTATGGATGAAGTCTTGGGTAAGGAGTACAAGATGAAAATAAATATGTCCAAAACAAAAGTAATGGAGTGCAGTCAAAGGAAGGCAGGTGATGTAGGAAATATTAGATTAGGAAAAGAAGTCTTAAAGGAAGTAGATGAATATTGTTACTTGGGTAGTAAAATAACTAATGATGGCAGAAGTAAGGAGGACATAAAATGCAGACTAGCACAAGCAAGGAAGAGCTTTCTAAGAAAAGAAATTTGCTCACTTCAAACATTGATATCGGAATTAGAAAGATGTTTTTGAAGACTTTCGTGTGGAGCGTGGCATTGTATGGAAGTGAAACATGGACGATAAGTAGCTCAGAAAGAAAGTGAATAGAAGCTTTTGAATTGTGGTGTTGCAGAAGAATGCTGAAGGTGAGATGGATAGATCGAATCACGAATGAAGAGATACTGAATCGAATTGGTGAGAGGAGATCGATTTGGCTAAATTTGACGAGAAGAAGAGATAGAATGATAGGACACATCTTAAGACACCCAGGATTTTTTCAGTTGGTTTTTGAAGGAAGTGTAGGTGTTAAGAACGGTAGGGGTAGACCAAAGTATGAATATGACAAACAGATTAGAGCAGATGTAGGATGCAATAGTTACGTAGAAATGAAAATGTTAGCACAGGATAGGGTGGCATGGAGAGCTGCATCAAACCAGTCTATGGACTGATGACTCAAACAACACATTGTTATTTTATCTGAGACTGCAGTAAATCTGGAGAAATTGCTGAATGGCATGGGCGGAGTCTTGGCTAAGGAGTAGTGTACCGGGCGAGTTGGCCGTGCGGTTAGAGGCGCGTGGCTATGAGCTTGCATCCGGGAGTTAGTGGATTCGAATCCCACTGCCGGCAACCGTGAAGATGGTTTTCCGTGGTTTCCCATTTTCACACAATGTATCTTAATTAAGGGCACGGCCGCTTCCTTTCAACTCCTAGACCTTTCCTATCCCATCGTTGACATAAGACCTATCTGTGTCGGTGCGACGTAAAGCCACTAGCAAAAAAAGGAGTACTGTACAAGATGAAAATAAATACATCCAAAACAAATGTGGGTGTTGTTACTAGGGTAGTAAAAAAAAAACTAACGATGGCATAAGCAAGGGGGAAATAAGATGCAGGCTAGCACAAGCAAGGAAGGCCTTTTGTTACGATAAGAAATTTGCTAACTTCGAACGTTGATATATGAATTAGGTGTTTTTGAATAATTTCGTCCGGAGCGTGGCATTGTATGGAAGTGAAACATGGACGATAACTAGTTCAGAACGAAAGAGAATAGAAGCTTTTGAAATGTGGTGTTACAGAAGAATACTGAAGGTGAGATGGATTGATTGAACAACGAATGAAGAGATAGAATCGAATTGGTGAGATGAGATCGTTATGGCTAAATTTCACGAGAAGCGGAGATAGAATGATAGGACACATTTAGGAGACCCATGACTTGTTCAGTTGGTTTCTGAGGGCAGTATTGGGGGTAAAAACGGTACGGGTAGACCAACGTATTAATATGACAAGCAGATTAGAGCAGATGTAGGATGCAGCAAATATGTAGAAATGGAAAGATTAGCACAGGATAGGGTGGCATGCAGGGCTGCATCATACCAAAACTTATGACTCACACAGGTAGTGTGAGAAAAATATGTTCTGGAAGAATGAGTGCTGAATCATCATTTTCTGACACTGAGAGTACTTTTTCTAGTACACTACCTGGACAGTGAAGGTTCTGGGCCAATTGGTCCAGTAGTAGGACAATGCTAGTTCTGAATGGATGCATTGGACCCCAAGTGAGGTTAAAATGTGAATAACGCCACAACCTTACGCTCGAGAGCAATCATAACCTCACAGGCTCCATTGGAGGGCCCCAATCTCTCAGGACAATGGATGCAATGACCTAGAGTATTTTGACCCCTAGGTGAGGTTAAGTAATAATAATAATAATAATAATAATAATGTCATAACCTTACGTGCGATGGCAATCTCAACCTCACGGGCTCCTCTTGGGGGAGCCAAATTGGTCAGGTGAACTGTTCGTGAGATTAAAACGTCTTTAAACTAACCTTGCCCACGAACGATAATCTTACCTTCCCTTGGCTCTTCGCGGGTTTCCCTTGGAGGAGTCCAATCGGTCAGGTGACCTGTAGATGAGGTTAGAACGTCATTATGATGTGGTAACCTAAAATTGCTACAGGCAACTCTAACCTCACACAGTATCTTTACGGGCTCTCCTTGGAGGAACTCATTCAGAAAAACGACCTGTAGGTGAGGTTAGGACGTGATTATGACGTGTTAACCTAAACTTGCTACCATGCACGCTGTGCTAACCTCACACGGGCTTTTTAACGGCTCACGTGTAGGAGAAGTTACGACGTCATTATGACGCGTTAATCTAACCTTGCTACCACGAATGCGAACCTAAGCTCACACAGGCTCCTTATGGAGGAGCCCTATCGGTCTGTTTAGCGACCGAGGTTCAATACTGATATGTATTTAGGGCAGTCGCCCAGGTGGCAGATTCCCTGTATGTTGTTTTCTTAGCCTTTTCTTAAATGATTTCAAAGAAATTGGAAATTTATTGATCATCTCCCTTGGTAAGTTATTCCAGTCCCTAACTCCCCTTCCTATAAACGAATAGTTGCCCCAATTTGTCTTCTTGAATTCCAATTTTATCTTCATATTGCGATCTTCGCTACTTTGAAGGACACCACTCAAATTTATTCGTCTACTTATGTCATCCACGCCATATCTCCGCTGACAGCTCGGAACATACCACTTAGTCGAGCAGCTCGTCTCCTTTCTCCCAAGTCTTCCCAGCCCAAACTTTGCAACATTTTTGTAACGCTACTCTTTTGTCGGAAACTGCCCAGAACAAATCGAGGTGCTTTCCTTCGGATTTTTTCCAGTTCTTGAACGAAGTAATCCTGGTAAGAGACCCATACACTGGATTTCTTTGAAAGGTGACATGTCCTCTCCCTCTCCCCCCCACCCTGGTGTCATCTCCAAACCCGTATACTATACATTATGGAGCTAGGGTGGTTGTGTAAGGTCTACTACGTATGCATTGGTTATATAGGGATAATTTTGGGGAGCAATATCAGGGCCTCTGAGCTGATATTGGAATTCTGAGCATAATGGTGACTATACATGGTTCATATGGGACTAGGGAGGTGGTGTAGGGCACAATACGAATCCTTTTCTTATATAGGAATAAATTTGAAGCGGTACCTCAGGGTCTCGGATCGGAGCGACCGCAGAGTCGAATGTCCTAGCATCTGACAAGTGACCATCAATCAGTGTTAAGAAAACTTGGAACCGATTTATACACAGTCCGAAAGAGCACACTGAAATATGTAAAACCCTCGAATATTACATCCTATTGTGCAAGTGTGTACGAGTTACAGGGCGGTAAAGATGTGCGGGTGGGGATCGTCAGTGTCCAATCGGAGTGAAGTTATTTTGAACTGCTGGCGTGATTTAAGGAGAATCGGGAGAGGGAGACAGCATTGTGAGTGCAATGAGGCATCGTGAAGAATGTACGGTTCGTCAAGTCTTAACGTAGTGAATGCGTTATATAATCACTTAAAGGAAAAGAATTGCCAGCTCTCCTTTTTAACCAAAGGAGATGAGACAATGTTTCAGTATTTAGTATATACGGTATATTAGAGTCTGATACAGAAATAATGTACAGGCAGACTTTAGATATTAATGAATACGAGCCAGTATTTGAAATCGTGTTAGTGCCCGACGAATACGAATCTCCATCAGAAGAATCTACTTCACCTTCATCAAAATAGGAATCAACATCAGAAGGTCCACAGAGCCCGGAAAAATATAGAGTAGAATGGTAATTGGAAGAAAAAAAGAAAGATTATAATCACATGGCGGAAGCCAAAGTAAACATTTCCTCACTTATCATGGAACTCTATGAAAAACAGATATCCTCGATTGAAGCACAAAACGCAGTTGTACCGTTTTAAGGAAGATATTGCAAAAGCGGATTCTATTGGCAAGCCATCTTATAGGTTGACGGTCACAGATAAATACAAGCAGTTGTATGAGTTGGTGTTTACGAAATTTACGGAAGCTCGCGCAGACAACTTGAACTTGAACTTATAAAAATGGGCCCGTGAAGAAGCCAAATCACTTGATTTTCCTTTGTCAGCAAGTGCAACATGGGTGTGGCATTTCTAGCAGCATTTTCACATAGAATCACGAAAAATTACGCAGTTTGTCACACGAAAAGAAGAAGAAAAAGGAGATGAAACTACTAACAGTATACTGCTTTCCTGGAGGGAAGAGGTAATGTTGATTATGGAGCAGTGTGGTACTGACAATGTGTAATGCAGTGTGGTACTGACAATGTGTATAATGCAGATCGACTTGGCATCACTAAAGAATCGCATTCCGGGAGAACATTTGATCGCCGTGGTAAGATTGGTGTTACACAATCACAACCAATTGTGTCATGCATGGGACGTCTCCTTCCCTGTCTGTTTATCGTACTGCAGGAACCAAAGCCACCAAGTTAAGCTGTCCAGCAGGGTATGTTTAAAGCCCCTAATTTCATTGTGCAGTGGTCGAAATCTGGAAAAATAACAAAAGGCATTTTCCGCATATTTCCGGAGTTTTTACCTCACTCTCGTCCATCGAACTGTTTACAGTTGGATTCCTGGGCGCCTCACAAAAATAATTTATTACTTGAAGTACTTAGATTAAATAACTATGAACCTGAAAAGGTAAAAGTGGAAATTATACCAGCAAAACTGCTTCTGAATTACAACCGTCAGACAGGCATTTTTTTCCGAATGCTCAAAAGAATAGACCGAAATATCTTTGATTTCATTGTGTTAAATAATAGCGATGTTAACTTGCAACAGCGTAACAATATTATCAAACGCATGTCATTGATCTACAATCAAGAATGTTCACCGCGCTTCCGTTTGTTACATAGACATGGGTGGAAATTAGTGGGCCTAATTAGCACGAATGAAAGTTTTGAAAATAGCACAGACTATTGTATTAGAAATGGAACTGGTACTTGCGAATACTTTACGGAGGACAATAATAATCGTGATCAACTTTCCTTACTCAGATGTAGCTGGTGCAAGCAGTTATTGTGTTTCGAACATTTGTTTCTTAATTTCCATGACCATTGACAGGAGATTGAATATGATGAAGGGGATTAAACACGACTGCCACGTTATTGGTGAGTATGTAATTATTCAATCAGTACATATTCATACATACAGTGTTTAAATGTTTACCTTGAGTATTTTTTCCCCTCATGCGATTACAACACAACTGCAGGTTGGTACTTAATTTTGTCTTTAAAACATGTACAAAATCAATTCCAAGTTTTGTGATTACTGCGTTATGATTTAAAAGAAATGAATACGTAGTTTAACAGGCATACACTCTTCAAGATGCCTTATTGCACACTCACAGTGCTGTCTCCGTCTCTCTCGCCCGTTTCCTTACATCGCGCCAGCAGTTCAAAATAACTTCACTCCGATTAGACACTGACGACCTCCACCCGCACATCTTTACCGCCCTATAACTTGTACATACTTGTACGATAGGATGTAATATTCGAGGGTTTAACATATTTCAGTGTGCTCTTCCGGGTGGTGTATAAATCGGTTCCAAGTTTTCTTAACATTGATTGACGGTCCCTTGTCAGCTGATGAGCAACGCTCTGTTTTGTAAATTTTGGGCACTCAGTTTTTCATTTTAACTTTAGAGCTTATAGATTTGACATCTAGAGACTGACAGTAGCCTACAGTATTGTTTACGTCACTCATAGACCAAACCCTTGTGTTTAGAATATTCGAAATTGTAATTTACTGCGTAAGCTGTGTCTAACGCGTGGGACAGCATAGCAGGGATGAGCATGTGTCATACTAAAGTCAGGCTGTTTTAACATGCAGTGATCACGTTGACATGGTTATGCATGTCTAGACTTGTTCACTCAAAGGGTCTCTCTGTTAGCTCTCCAGACTATATTGTGCAAGGTTTTTTCTATTGTGTTTGACGAAATAAAATATTCGCCTCTTGGATTCGGGATTCGAACTTCATGCAGCGTGCATTAACTAATTACTGCCTCGTGTTCACTTGAGCCAAGGAAAGGAACAATGCATAGGTGATTGGAATAAGATTAAGAGTCCCTTAGCCTGCATGTAAGAAATAGAACTGCGACGACTAGGAAAACATGTGATAGCTGAGAGGAGGCGAGGGGTATGAAATAAGTGCAACAGTTTAAATTTAACACAGTGTTTATTGTTTACTTATTTACAAAATTATTACCGGTCTTAAACAAGGTGTTTTTATTCCTAACATTCATCCTACTTATGGTGTGATCCATGTGTCTGGTTTCCTTTATATTAATCAGCCGTCATCTATAGGGGGTATCAGAATCATACCGACAAAATAATCAGGGATGCTCTTCGTTTTATGTTAAGAAAGATCATGCAATCGAATTCGCGTAGAAAATGGTATTTTCGAGAAAATGATGTTACTTTCATACTTCCGGACGCACGATTCAAAGTGACGAACTTGCCGTATTTGCTATGCCAGAGCACAAGCTGCTGCCGTGCTTCAGGGAAGAGGTGGGGAGAGAGGGGGATTGGGGTGTACGTTGCAGGTCGAGACAATGCTCCGCGCGTATGCACAATTTCTTCATTCGACTCGCATAGGATTGTCCTTGTATCTTCCAGACAATATCCATATTTCGTTTATTAAATGCCCGTAAGTGTGCACACAGTACAAGAACACACTGTAACTTACACACACTTACATATCAGATGTAACGCTTTTCAGGCGTTTGCTCTATTAACCAGCGTTTCGTCTTACGTCTGACACTAGACTCGTCAGAGTGGGATGTGTCAGACCCTACCCACTGACGCTGGGTGTATGCAGGTGAACTTATCAGAAGCCTATTTATGAGGCACAGTCTGATAACTGCATACGGGAGATAAATCTCCACAATGGAATTCTTGCCCGCCTAGCAATTCCATTTTGTTGCATGTTTCAATAAATGACCGATCATTTCAAGAATATAGTCAGCCTGTGTTGGGGTAATACGAAATCACTCGCGAAAGTCCGTCGAAGTGAGGTTATGAAAATTAAACTCGCCGTTGTACGTTCTCTTATTGGATTCTTCAACACTGTCCTCACTTGATGCTAACAAAAGCTCACGTCGAAACGTGTTTATATCACTAAACAAAATTCTACGCCGAGAAACTAGAGTACATACTTGTTTATTAACAGTTGAAAAGGGAATCATCTCTTTGCAACATTTAAGAAAACTTTTCACTTCATTTCTTTGCACTTCGCATTTCTGTACCAATGGAGGAACATAACAGGCTTGAAAAGTGAAAAGATTTTTAAATTTTCACTTTTCACTTTGCAAGCTAAATCTGAAAAGTGATGGTGGAACAAAATCAGAACTGAAAAGTGTAAAGTGAAAAGTTGCAGTTTGTTCGTGGAACAGGCCCCAGGTCTTTTAATACCAAAGAGGATAGAATACTACCAACTTGCCTATTGCATAGCCACATTTGTAAATCGATGAACTATAAAAATTGTACTTTTTATGTTGTCAAAGTAAGGACATGATATTGTGATATTCTTTAATTAAATGTCACTATAAAAACATAACATGTAATTTTGCATTACGACGTTGCTGATTTTATTTCAATGATGTTGGTAATATTGGGAAGTTCTGTTTTTGCGTGCTAACACCAAGTGTTTGAGTTCGTTAATATTTTGCCATTGCAGGTGTTATTGTGTGTTTAATTATATAGTTTTATGGTTTTTAATGAGGAATGTGTATATGTGTTGGGGTTGTTTGCGTGTTTGTTCAGTGTGGGAAACTCAGTGGAGAGCCTCTTGAAAACCATATACTGGTACGTTTCTAAATATTTTTATTTTTTGGAGTGGGGATGGGTTACAACACACAACTGATTTTCTGCACCAGCCGCCAATGCTCTCCGCACTCCCATATGTATTCCCCTTCATATGGGACACGGGATCAGTTCCCTGTCTAATTATGGCTCTCACTTCCATTTCACCTCCTGTTATCTCGTATGTCTGTTCCGCTTGCGTCTCTTTTCTCGTTTCACTTGTTCCTGCATTGCTTTGACCCACCATCATTGCTTCATTCACCAAGAGCTGACTGCTCATGCAGCTTCCTTCCCTGGCTCCGCTGCTGTTGTCTTACGCTCGTTGCTCCCTGCTACTTCTCTCTTCCCCGCCCATTTCTAACTTCTGCAGTCTCTCTGGGGTCCAAGTCCTCGACCACCTCCGGTCTCCTGTCACCAGACATTCTCCTACTATCTGCGCTCGTAAGCCCTGTGCTCTAGCCTTCCACATATGCTGCTTTAAAATTTCCATCTGCTTCTTCTCTCCTTTGTCTATCTCTGCCTTTAAATAAATGTTTGAGCCTTTCACATTTACCGCATTTCTTAGTAATATGTCCTCCATCAAAGTTGAAGTAAGTCTCACTTTAGCCGACCTGTTTCTATTGTTCCTCACTACAAATCATCAAAATCAACTTCGGAGAAGTTCACTTTCATTTTATTCGCTATTACGTCTACCACTTTCAACACCAACTCCACTTTCGATTCTTTTTATCTTCTGGTACACCATACACAAATACATTTCCCGTGGTTTCCCATTTTCACACCAGGCAAATGCTGGGGCTTGTACGTTAATTAAGGCCACGGCCGCTTCCTTCCAACTCCTAGGCCTTTCCTAGACCTATCTATGTCGGTGCGACGTAAAACCACCAGCAAAAAAATACATTTTTTCTTAGCTGACTCATGTATAACCAGCCTTGTTCATCTCTTTATTTCTGCCAATTTCTCTTCCAATACACCCACCTTTTCTTTCAGAATTCCTACTTCCTCCTCTAAGTCCGCTGTCTTATTCGCACCACCAATTTCTTCTTTTATAAAAAAATTCTCATCCTTTCTCTCTCTCTTATTTGCGTTGTTCTCTGCTCCTGCAGCATTTCTTTAATCTCCTCCCCCTTACTTACTTCCTTCACCATTCTTTTTATTTCTTCCAACTCCTTTCATCCAGATGGTCCCGGATTTGGAATTGGGTTCTTCTCTGTTCCTCCCACCACCAGCAACGTTGCTACCACCACCGCACACAACATGATTTCTAACAGTCCCTTTGCGTTACTTTTGTCTCTCCTTCCATCCACTCCACACTTTCTCGAGCACCACCTTGCTCCTTCCCAACATCCTATTCTCACCCGGTACTCTGAGCCGTTACTCCCATCTCTCGTTCGTTTGACACGTCTGCACTCTACGCTGCCTCAGTCATGACTGATTTGACGAATCACGTTCTTGCCTGTATCTTAATGACGCACGTCGTCGAGTGCACTGAAGGGTGTTTTTCGTACCATGGATTGAGCCCGCTCACTGAGGTGACCGCTAACATGAACCAGCATATTTATTTGAACATTCTGGATGATCAGATGCTGCCTTCCCGTCAACGTCTGCTGCATGATGAGTGTGCTATTGGTAGTCCCGATATTTCAAGATGACAACAGCGACGTTCATCGGGCTGGACGCATATGTGACTGGTTTCATTAACACTCCCCCCACCTTATTACATCTCGATTACCTGGCTTGGACCCCATTGAAAATCAGTGGGACATGTTGGAAGAGCTGGTAAAACGCCGACATCATCCCCGCAATTTGGTGGAATTGCACAATCTGATCCTCGGCGGATGGGTTGCTTAACAGGATGCGACGTACATGCACAGCCTTGTGGACTCGCTTCCTAACCGAATCCAGGCGGTTATCAAGTTGAGAGGCCGAGTTACACAATATTAAATGATGCTTGTAATGATTTCTCCAGGGGTGTCTATTTTTTCCGGTGAGCTTAAGATGTAGCGTGTCTGTCTCTTTGCTAGACAAACAAGTTGCACATTTAAAGTTTCGTCTTTTATCAAAGCGATTATTTTTAACTGTTTATCCTTTTTTCTTCTTTCTGCGCTGTAACTTCGGTGTAGAAGCACACGCTGATGATAATGATGGAGACATATCCTTATTTATAGTCTTGTAACGATATTCAATAGTGGATGGTAGGTTACATCAGTCATGTGAATAGTAGGACAGGAGGCTGTAGTGTTAGCAGAAATATTCTAAGATGTTTCAAATTCTAAACAAATATCAACAGGAGATTATTTATAGATTCTTGATGATAGGTAGAGTCTATGACCATAATTGGTGATTTATTTTTAAATTTCTCAGGAGAAAATGGCAGGCGATCTTCTTTCTAGTAATACAATGCGATGATTGGAATTTACAAAACACGTCATAGTGCAAGCCAAACTTATTTTTCTGGAAATTAATGACCATTTTTAGTAGGGATAATTAAGTCCGTTGTGGTATAGTATTTCTTAATTTTCAGTGGTCAAACTGAGAGCTATATTTTTCATGGTTGCATTTACGATGAGCCTGTAATACGGAAATAATTTACAGTGGCTTTTCGGTTAAAGGTGACGTTTTACCAGCTCAACTATGCTTCTTTGTAGGCGGTAACTCAGGATACTCATGCTTCTCTTAACTTCGAAAACTTGTTTGTAATTGTGTATCATTTTCTACAGTGTTGAGGAATCGAAGTCATCTCGATCAGATAATATTACATGTTGGATCCTTCACAGTATACGTTGAAGGGTAATTTTCGAGTCTGCTAGTGTTTCTGCTGCTTTAAGAGCATTGTAATCACTTCGATCACGGAATGGAATTAACTCTTGTTATGTGTTGATTATACAATACGTCTGCAGTCTTGTACATAGCCAAGAATATGTTTTAATGATAACATACCAGTAAAAGTACCGTCCTCGTTAATCATCCAGTTGTTGATAGCCTTTGGACACCATCCTGTCATCAGTAAAAATTACTTTGTTCATCACTAAAAGAAGGTTGGAGTTTCATTGCACTTCTAGTACCAACATTACCGGGCGAGTTGGCCGTGCGGTTGGGGGCGCACAGCTGTGAGCTCGCATCCTGGAGATAGTGGCTTCGGATCCAACTGTCGGCAGCCCTGAAGATGTTTTTCCGTAGTAGTTTCCCATTTTCACACCAGGCAAATGCTGGGGCTGTACCTTAATTAAGGCCACGGCCGCTTCCTTCCCATTGCTAGGCCTTTCCTGTCTCGTCGTCGCCATAAGACCTATCTGTGTCGGCGCAAGTAGCAAAAAAGTACCAACATTCTTCTCTCTATCTATTTAAACACTATTTACTTCATAACGCGCCTCTGAAAAGAGAAATGCTGGACCATAATTGTTTAGTTGAGATGTGCTTGGTCCACTTCCATCGGTCTTATCTATACGTCCTTCGTAATAGAGGTTGCTTTCATGAGGTAGTGTGTGTACTTCTTGCTGGTTGGTGATGATGCGAATTTCATAATTGTTTTTGGGTCTAGACGTACAACGTTGATAAGAATGGAGCTCAGTTCGTACTACACCTTCTTGAGTTTCTACTGTGCTCTTGATGTCTAACATGTCTTCCATATTGTTGCAGTAGCGTACAACGTAAATCGTGGAGAATGTGCTTATGGACATCTGGTAACTCTGTAACTTTTCGCTAACATGTAATTTGTGTCCTCGATGTGCACTGTGTTTTATAGATTTGTTTCATATTTGTTTAAGATGAAGTTTGTAAGCTACACACTTATGACGATCTTAATTAATGAGCTGATTATGTTTATTCACAAGCCTACAGGTGATGTTACCGATGTGTTTTACAATCACAGGATGACAAAGCAATACTGACGGTTTCTCACGAATGCTAAAACCATCTCCTTCTCTAACGATAAAGCCGTGCAGGGCGTGCGAAGGTTGTTGATTACTATACAAGTCTGTAATAATATTGGAAGTGATGCTTACATGATGGTAATCGAAGAGTGTTATAGGTTGATCAATCAAACTCATGATGTACGTTTGGCGTTAGTTCTCTTGATGAAAATCCGAGCGATGATCCAATCGAATAAGCTATTGATTTAAAGTCAATATAGAAAGAAGACTCAATAAAACATTTATGCGTTATGTTGCTTTCAGTAAGAGAGTACTTGCAATTATTATTGCTAAAGTTTCCATCATCAAACTGTTCAATTAAAGCAGTTTCAATGTATTCATGAATATCGTCTGCAGAATAACTGTCTGACGGCAGTATTAGCACATACTTATCGTAATAGAACTTGTTTATACCATTACGCACGTTCAGGTTTTTTTAGCTTTCAAACTATCCTAGTCTAGGGCTATGCGGCCGATGACATGAGTTTGATCGGTGGATTAGACAGTTGTTTCAGGTCCTCGGCGTACGGTGAACCTTACAGTATGTATCGTTGTTCATCACGTGCACACTTATGCCCTTTGCCTACAGTCTGTTTGTTTTAAGAATATTAGAGCTAATCGCCCACACATGCATGTATTCAATTTTTCCACGCAGTTTTTGTTGTAAACAATATCTGTACTGGTTCCTAAATTGCGTATGGGCTCAAATGGAGGAGGTAAATCTCCATAACTATTGAAATACCATACTTTAGATTTACATTTTACGTAGGACACGTAATGAGTTCTAGGTCCACAACTGTCGTCTAAGTTGATTACATCACTCTCACGTTCACGTCGGCATGCTAGTAGCGGATCTCGCGTAAACACACTGGGATTATACTGAATTCCTAGTTGTTTAGCAAATGTAGCAAATTCTTCGTGCATTAGAGCTTGATGTGGCAGTGCATTCAGTAGACGTTTTCTGGCGATAAGTAGATAAAAGGCACCTTTTGTATGGTGCTAGCATCATGTGTACGCGTTTACATTGCAGTGCAATTGCTTCCATAGTCTTATTATGGCGTTAACTTTTTTAACCACTGTTTCGCCTCTTCTGCAGCCTCATTCGTTATGTATTCGTATGTGCCGCATCTTTATTCAGTCAGCATGCAGATTATAAAGCAGCAAGACGCACTGCCTGTTAGTGACAAAGCGTCACATCTCCTACCTAGTTCTGTTACAACTACGGGAAGACGTCATGGAAAATTGTTTCCCTCTACCATTCGGTGTATCATTGCTGGACCATCAGGATGCGACAAGACTGATCTTTTGCGCACACTCATTACCTCTTCAAATGGCATACGCTTCAAGAATATTTACGTTATCTCCAAGTCACTCTATCAACCGCTTTATACTATTCTACAGCTTATGATGCAGGATCTGATTGAAGCTGGTTAAAATATTTTCATTTTAATGCGCATGAGCAAGTACTGCCATCGGATGATGTGCTTCCCAATTCTGTTATGATCACTGACGATGTTGCTACAGAACAGCAAGACGTTATTCATGCATACTTCAGTATGTGACGTTATAAATATGTAGATTGTTTTTATTTATGTCAAACCTATTCTCTTCTGCCTAAGCAGTTGATACGTGACATCGCTAATATCATTGTACTTTTTCGACAAGATGAGCGCAATATGCGACATGTGTCAGACGATCATGTTAACACTGATATGACTTTCAATGACTTCATACGTTTGTGTGTTACATGTTGGTCATTGCTGTTACGGCTTCTTAGTTATTAGTAAAGAAAGCTGTGTTCATGACGGACGGTACCGCATGGGCCTTGTTCATTTTATAAGCATCAACACAGCAGTTACAGACAGCACTTGATCCGAAACCGACATCATTTAATCATAAGAAGAGGAGAAGCCTGAAAGAGGAGAAGAAGAAATGAATCGGTATGAGGAAGGGGAGAAGCAGGATAAGGATGAAAACGAGACCAGGAAGATCTTAACCTGTCTTTACCATCCAAGCGAGTTAAGTTTTTAACTACAGACGTTAGTGCAGAAACACCTACCACATCAGAACAAGATTTGCCGTCCTTTTCTGAGAATATGGTTACACCGGAGTATCGTAATCAGTTGATCAATTTATTCAAAACACTTATATCTCACTCTTCGCTCTTTACATAAAATACCTTTTTACAGGACAAACCAACACGAGTTACGGTATTGGCTATGAGGAAGACTGTTTTCGTAGGTAAAGCAGATATTAAGGTTGATGCCAACAGTCATATCGTAAAAGGTGTGACTTATAAACCTACTGAAGGTCTCTTAGAACTCTTCTCTTGACGAATACCGGGCAGGAATATAATTTTCCCCGATGATTATAAAAATGTTAAGCATTTTCCGCTACTGACGCTACTTGACGTAATTAAAAGAGGGTGGATTCTGTAAATGCAGATAAAGAGTCGCAAGTACCGTGATTTTATTTCTAAGTTTCCTTCACATCAACTGTCCGCACGAGGTCTTAATGTCGTCTACAATCTTCTGTTTGAGTGTGTGGACGTACGATATTGGAACGACGCTGACATACTCGTAGGAAGTCTGCAACTTCTAATAGCCTCTCAAAATGCTAGCCACATTTGTCATGAATCAGACATTCTAGAAATAGAGAATTACGTCATGCTGGCAGTATTGAGTAATGGCCCTTCAGAAAAAGACCTTGCCTGTGAAGATAAGCATTGCACATAAGTTACATAAACCAGCCCGTCCCACCTACCGTTGTAGACGCGTTATCACATGTGGAAGAGATCATCTCAGGTAAGCTGACTTATTTGAAACGATTCCTTATTGCGCCCTTCCTGCGTCCAGGTGCGACGCAAGTAAAAATACTCCGACCGCTCAATAAACTCTCAGGGTAATTCTTCATGAAAATAATTCGGCTTTACGTGAATTCTGAAGAGAAATTCGACCTCAATAACACATAATTCAATACCGGATGAACGTCTTCGTCCTATCGCATATTCTTCCAACGCATGTATCATCAGAGATCGCAAAAATCCACTTAAGACTATGTTATCTTACAATAATAGCCTAGAAATCAATTACTCACACATGTAAAAATCTAAAATATCAAGTTTATTCATCTAATTTAACGCAAAAGAAAAGAGAAAATAACTCATTAAAATATTTGTTCGATAACTCATTAAAAATTAACATTATCCGTGGATTTCATTTATATCAGCGCTGACTTAATATGATTCAATCTCAATCTTGATACGAGCTAACACTTTGCTTTTACATCATCATTTGATATTTAAATAATAATCAAATTTAAAATCAATCATGTCACTGTTTAAAATGATACATGATTCATATTTTAATGTTTTTCTTCGAGTTATGAAATCTAAATTGTTTAGTGGATATTGCTTCATCTCTGTTTATCTCCGTTGAATGACATGCTAAGGTTACTAACACATATTGCCACTTATAATCTTTGCACCTACCACCCTAGTCTTACTATATTTTAGTATTCGAAAATTATCATAGATCTTTACAAAATAAAAATAATCTAAATCTCATTACTAACTCTCCTATTTCTTAATTAATCATAATTTTGACCTCTTATTCCATATATGACTTTACATGAAGTCTTATTGAAAAGTTAAGTGACTCCTCTCAATTTTAATATGATAGCTCAATATTATCTCTGACGTCAATATTATTCAACACAGCTACACATATATATCTCATCTTTCAATTCGTGTATTATCCCTATATGACATTTACTATGGATATTTCCTAACAACACAACGTTATTTTAATTTAGCAAGGACCATTTGCTTTGAGATATGCGTTTGGGTTGGCAATGCCTACCTTGTCTTACGATATTCCTACGAATTATTAATCATTCCATGTACTTGCTTCCTATAATTGATCCAGAAGATGAATATTTATATTCAGCATCCATCATTACGTCTCTGTTGCATCTGTTTTCATAACACTTCATTTCAGTTCCTTCTCATTTCTCCATTAACTTCTACATATCGCTCAATTCAATCAATTATATATATCAGCATAACCATTTTCCTTCATATCATAACCTTTTTATATATAACACAATACCCACGACGTATTAAACTTCTTTGCATCTATATTCACTTCATTGGATCATAATTCATCTCACAGAATAATATTTAACCTCTAGTATTCCACAATACCCCTTCATGACGTATATCGACAAGGAATAACTCATACACTCTACACATCCTTTCTATATCATTTCATTATGACGATTAATAAGCATGGTCGGCTTCCAAACCCATTTAAGAAATCCATTACGTGCATATACTCTCATTTTGCTGTGTGAAATCTACACTCATTCTCGCAAATAATCATAAATTCCTCAGCTATCACACTCACTAGATGTATAATATCTTCTTTGAGATATATCGATTTTATCACAACGTAACATTGTAATACTTAATTCAATCATTGCACTTCACTGAGTCACTTGTTATCTAAATACTTCGCAGTTACTATAAATCTCATGAGGTTACTACGTTCTAACTTAATTAAGAACTAAAATTTAGTTAGCTTGTCATTCTCTGGCTATGACGATTTTGTAGCTCTCTGCGCTACAACTATAGTTCTTGGCCGGTTGGATACTATGGGCCAGCTGGAGTCCTCTCCTTCATCAGGTTGGTTTGCTGGGGGGTTACATATTCACTTCCAGGTCGGTCCAATACGAATTTAGCAAGTCATGATCATCTTCTCTCTTGCGCTAGTGTAAGAGTTCATTTTAATGCTTCTTGAAGACCAAATATCTCGTCAAAACTTTTATATTTGCTTATAGAGCTGACGATTCCCAAAATATTTAACACTGGGTTCAGTGTATTTCCAGTCTTATCTTTGTCTTAATTTTTGTATATAATTTTATATTATAATTCTGTTCTTTCAGGTTTAAGAATCTCTTAATTCTGCTTTATTGGTGATAATTCTTCGCTATTTTCCGTCCTCCGATCTATATCCTCAAATAAGCTTCGACGTGTCGTTGCGGTCCTTGTCTGACCAGTTGATGAACGTATTTAATTTAAATATCCTTATTTCACGCCGCAATTCCTTTCCCCTGCGCTGAATACTTTGTATTACGCCGTATCTTCTTAAAACAAGTAATTTTTTAGTATTCCGCTTAAAATTGATTAATATCTTTCTCTTCTAACACACCTGAAATCTTCCGTGTCCGTCTAGTATCTCGGCAAATTAGTTAATGTAATAATATATTAATATTTTCTTGTTTCTTTTCAAACAATCCACTTGATATTTTTATGTTCCCTTTGAAATTGTGCGTTCGATCTTGGCCTCCTGTGAACTTTTAAATTGAAGTTCACTTTATATAATTCTGACTTGTGTGGGCTATACCTCCACTCTGACGCCATTTTAGTACACGTCAGAGAATGCAATGGGCACATTATGCCTGTAGCAATAAGGGGTAAAAGTATTTACTTACTGTCATCAATGTGTGCTCTTAGTTTGCTTTTGCAGAAACTGTGCGTTCTCAAGTCAAAGACGCTTTTATACGTATCGTTCAGGAAGCCTAACGCTGCCCACGTCGTCTTCAAACTGATCAAGATAAGAAGTTTTAAAACCGCGTTTTTCTTCTTATATCAAATCACTTTCTATTTATAGCTATTCTAGGTACAACAATCTCAAGGGAAGTGTTATAGAAAGCTTTAATCGTACGCTGTAAACAATGATATGTCGAAAATTTACCGGTCAAGGTTCTTATCGCTGGATTGATCTACCTGGACTTGTGTCCACCTACAACGATACGCCTCATCGCACCGTCGGCACAAAGACACGTGTTGTTACCAAGAATATACCACGCTGAGATGCTATTCATCTTGTAATGAAAGCAGCTTATCAACGTCGCCCATCGCTTTCAGAATGGCATTTTTGTTCGTATCAGTAGACACCGGTCTGTCTTCGCAAACGAATACACTCTTAACTGGAGCACAGAAGTTTTTAAAATCCTTAGTGTTAAGCGTACTGATCTGGTTACCTATTTACTTCACGGTCTTTCAGGAGAGCGTATCGAGGGAGGATTGTTCATCGAAGAGCTACAGAAAACTAAATATCCTAAATACTATTTAATCGAACGTGTTATTGTTTGCCGTGGTAATAAACTGTATGACAAATGGCTTGGTCTTAATAACAACTTCAATCCATGGGTTAATAAAGAGGATGTAATTTAAAACTTTGGATGCGTTTTATTGTAGAACGTTTTAGAAACCCTCCTCTCTAATAATGCTTAAAACATATTTGAACTTCTTAGTCAACACCATTACCACTAGTTAAGTTTGGACTTGGAGTAGAGTAGGATGAACGTAAAGAAAATCTGGGAACAACTGCGTTGTGTTTCAAAAATGGCATTTGTTTTATTATGTGTACATTTAATCATCAAGTATTTCTGTTTAGTCCTTTCTCAAGTCGATTTTCTCTGCTGTCTTCGTCTCCTAATGCCTCCACCCAGTAAGTTTACCTTTCATTGCACCTGCAGCGACAAGTGCTACTATCTTCTCAGCAGCTTTAGCATTCGTTCACGTCACACGCTGCATAGCTTTACGCAGCAGATTTTTATCAGCTACACGTATCAGTTTTGGTTTATTGTCACGGTAAGCAAGATCATGCTCCTTGCTAGCAGCATCTCGCATATTAATACCATCATGCACCAAGCGGACATCGAGTCGAGTGCCAGGACTACAGTATTGGTAGCTAGGAAGATGAAGTTTAAAAGGAAGAAGATTAATTGCTTTATTGATGAGCCTATGGCCAGCGTGCTCCCTCACCATTCTTTCAGCACGTTTCATCATCTTTTTCTGCGTCTGCTTGTCCGCTGTCTTCGCAGCAATTATAAGTCTTCATACGCCAAGTCAGCTCGTTATTTTTAGGTCCGTAATACAGTTTAATCTGTTGACTAGTACGACGCTGTCTCACTGAGGGTCCCTTAGATAAACCTCCGACAGAACAGGATCTTGCGTCCACACACGAGGCACTTTCTCCCAAATCTTCTTTACAGCATTCGCAGCTACATTGGCTAGAAATGTCTGTGGTAATACATTCAAGTCTTCTTCAGTAAACGTATTTAGTTTCCTATTGCAAGAATCAAACTTTACGAAAGCCTTTTTAACTACGTTACACTTATTATTAGAGAGAAATAACATGATATCTCTACTCTGCAAATATTTCTTTCTCACTGTCGATAGTTGAACACTGCAATTTACATATGTTGCTGACCTCCCGGCATGTATTGCGACACAACCATTCAGAGAGCATACAGACATACCGTAAGGATGTTTTAATCGTTTCCGCTCTATTCTCTTTGAAATGATATACATCCTAATCACTGATCTCTATACATGGATCGCTGATGGTAGGTCTCCGCTGCAGGAGAAAGTACGCCAAGTTGAGCGCGCGGTTCGCCATGTTGGCGTACCCAACCTAGAGCTCTCCTTATGGGAAAGCAATGGTAATATAGTCAATTTTAAGTCGCAATTAATGGCGCATTGGAATAATTAAAAATATAGAGACATGTTCACTCAAAGCATAAGGACATTGGGATCACTGACACATCATTCCGAGGTCACTAAATCTCCGGGATAACAATAAACATGAGTGTATAATAACGGCCGACAAATATTAACTTAGATGCTGAATACATGCAATTAGCGATCGGTAAGACAATACGAGTGAAAACCAGTTTCTGGAAACATTGCTGTAAATTGTATATATGTATGCCACGAAATTATGCATTCTTAAAATGATGTACCTATAAACGTAGCTCACTATACAGGCCTAGATTCGACATATCGTAATCGGTGCTTGATAATGAATTTCTGTTTCCTGTTTCCATAAAATAACGCGGATATTATCAAATTAAGATATCATTGAAGCAAATGTGCACATTTATAAAACCAGCAAATATTCAAGACTTGTCAATATATCACATTACCTGCAGCTTAATTTACTATTACAGACCTCTTTAAGTTCAGCTGGCAAAGCGATATTGATAGTCATCATCAGAAATATGTAACACCAGTTTTAAGAGTCCCAAATACCACGAATAGTATAATGGGATTGCCCCAAACACCCACCACACTTTCCCTTCTCCCACCACTCCAGTGTCTGAAACCCATAATTATTACTGATGTAAATAAGGTCTACAATTCCTCTAGACTTCATTTTCTAAGATTGTTATAAGGTCACGTCAATTATTTCATCGAAACCGTCAGTTTAATTATGAGAAATAAAAAAATATAAGTAAATCTTTACTTGCAGTTAATGTTCAGTAAAATTGAAAACAGTTGGCTGTACATCGCTTCTAAGGTGTACAGTTTGTCCATTTCTATCAAAACAGTCTTCCTCTAAGTGATCCGAGCAGAGAACAGCTGTTTTAAAAGTCTCCCAATTCTCCCGCCTGATACTCCTAATCGATGATCTTAGATGTTCGGGTCTCGAGAAAGGAAACCTACAAAAATTAATTGCCATTTTGCTGCCGGAATATGCGAAATAAGATACAATAAACCTAAAACTCAAAACACTACCCTAGGAAGATTCTTATGTACAGTATAAAACTCCCCGATAAAATGATTTCTCCTTCTGCTGATCAGTTCTGTTTGTACATCCATAAGCTGAACACTGCGGTACGTTAATACCCCGTAGAGTATTTCTTCATTCATATTTCAGATAAACACATACATATTTAAATTGAATCTTGTAATCCACAAGTATACTACAAGTATACTACAAGGCAACGAACCTAAATTCGTAAAATACACTACTATTTACTTTGCAATAACACAGCACAGAACACTCGCGGAACTACAATCAAGAGGCCTGGCGTCACTGAACTAAGCATAAACAAAGCAAGCGCGCTCCTCGTGGTCTATTGCACCATGCGCTCGCTGCCATCTTAGTACGCCAGTCATCTTCTATTCGGCTTACTGCTACCCAAGCTACTAGCCATCCAGGTATAGAGATCAGTGATCCTAATTCATGAAGATCGATAACTTCATATGCTGAGGGTAGATACGCAACCATTCCTTCCTTTTACAACCCTTTACAAACACTTGATAATTTGGTTAACAAATGAGGGTTCATGCATCATTACCATAGTTAGAGAGCGATAAGGGAATACCTTTTACTTTCCATCACAGTCCTGTTTTAATCCATTGCATCTGCCTTTTCTTTATATTTTTGCAGACAGTAAGTAAAATGTGGGCTAAATACTAAGCTGACGACTTCTGGTGCCCACAACACCATGCAATCCAACACACATACCCCTGAACACAAATTGTTTCCCGTTCACTTTAAAGCCTTGATCGTAAATAAAAACACAGAAGTCTCTATCACAGTATCTTATCGACTAAGTGAAATATTCCCACTCATAGGATAGATAAGGCCTTGAGTTAACGAGAGAAAGAGAGAGAGAGAGCGAACAGGTCTAAAAATGAAAAACCATGTCCACGTGATCATTGCATGTCCAAACAGCCGGACCTTTAGTATGACACATGCTCAGCACCGTTATCTTGTCCAATGCGTTAGACATAGCTGTCGTAAATTAAAGTTTCGAGTGTGTTCTCAACACAAATATTTTGTGCCTTAGTGATGTAAACAATACTCTGGGCTACTGTAAATCTCTAGAGTTCAAATCTATAAGCTCTAAAGATTAAATCAATAATTGAGTGTCCAGTCACAAAAAAGAGCCTTACGGATCAGCTCAGACGCTTGGGTCGCTGCCGCTCCGATCCGAGACCCTGATGTAGCACTCCAAAGTTATTCCTATATAAGCAATGCATTCTTATTAGGACTAACACCACCTCTCTAGTCCCATCCCTATCTTCTTCAGAATTACAATCTCAGCTCCGAGGCCCTGAGGTTTTTCTCCAAGGTTATTCCTATATAAGCAATTTATACATATTAAACCTTTACACCACCTCCCTAGTCCCATAAGAACTATTTAATCTAACCATATTCTTCCTGATTTTTCTCCAGGGTTGGGTGATGGTCCCAGGGGCGGTAAGAGGACCCTTCCCCTTTCAATGAAAACTTCGAATGCTAATCTGACCTGTAAGGCTCTTCCTTAAGGAGCCTATATCATTTGAGTTTAGCGTTCGCGGTGGCAGGATCTGTTAAAATCTCATATCCCTGTCCTAATTTACACTACAGGTCATCTGACCGATTGAGCTTCTCCAAGGGAAATCTGTAAAGAGCCTGTACGAGGTTAGATTAGTGTTCGTGGTAGCTAGGTTATATTAACACGTCTTAATGACGACCTTACCTCACCTGCAGGTCGTCCGACCGATTGGGCCCCTCGAAGAGGAACCCGTAAAGCGCCTGTGTGAGGTTAGTGTTTGTGGTAGCAACGTTAGGTTAACACGTCATGATGACGTTCTGACCAAACCTACAGGTCACCTGACCGTTTCGGCTCCTCCAAGGAAGCGTGTGAGATTAGGATTGCTCTCGTACCTAAGGTTATCACGTAATTTCACGTCTTAACGTCACCTAGGGGTCATTCCACCCATTCAGAGCCGTCGTTGTACTACTCCTAAACCCATTCGTCCCGGACCTTTATTGTCCTGCTACTAGAAACGGCGTTGGCTGAATGTGGGAAAATGGTGATTCAACAGCCATTTTTCCACAACGTACATTGTTCATACTACTTCCATATTTCCTTTTCGTGTATTTTTCACTATTCCTAATTCTTATTTGTTTTTGTTTGTGTTGTTTTTTCAGGTATGTGCATTCCTGGGCCACATCTTTTAAGCTAAGCAAGTTGAGATACAATATGAAGGGGCATATAACTCAGTGGTATGTATTTTTCTAGTTAAGAATTTCATTTATCTAATCAGTCTGAGCATTTTGCTCTTTATATCAAACTATATTTTTGTTACTCCCTTCACTTCCGCGTTTCGTACGACATTCGTCTTGACGTGGTCAGCTGTGATAAGGATTTAGGGCTGTTTGCAGAAACGGTATTTAGGCGATGTTTACGGTTAAATAATATCTATGACTGCCGCATTGCAAAGACGTTATTTATCACTTGGACACTGTCTAAAGCCGATGTTCAAGAGGAGATGTTTGAACACTTCAGAGGACACTGTTTAACCTCACATTGTACGCGTGAATCACAAGTAAAGGTTATGTACCATGAAGCATATACTTTGTGTTATGTTGAGATGATTGCAGGAAGAAAGTTTAGTCCGACGGCCTCATGTGGATCGTCTGCTGCGATATCGCTGCAATTCATTTGAAATGTACGAAGAGGCACAACTTAAAATACGATTTTGGTTATCAAAAGATAATATAAGGGACTTGTTTTTTTTGGCCTGACACAAGGGACTGTCAACTTGGCTACAATTCTTGGCAACCACCCCCTGTGGGTGGGGGACGAAGAATACACCCACGGTATCCATGCCTGTCGTAAGAGGCGACTAAATGGGTAAGATCCCCTGCAGATGGGGGATGCAGATGTAGAATACACCCCGGTATCCCTTGCCTGCCGTAAAAGGCGACTAAATGGGACAACCTTGGTGTGTAAATTGATTGCGGTTTGGTATCGTGTTGTACTCTCTGTGGATGGGAGGGGCTGAATACATTCACAGGTAATCCTCTGCCTAAAAACCAACAATCTACGCCCCCAAACCACAGTAGCTCCCAACCTTCCACTTCAAGAAGAATCCAACCTCCCCCGCACCCTTCCCTTACAATAATCTGCTTTAACTGCCTTAAGCTAAACTGTCATGCCGCAAGATGTTGGAATCCTACCAGATGCAATAGGTGCGGCGGTGCCCACCGTCACACCGAATGCAAGGTGCCACGGGACCAGGCAAAGTGCGCCAACTATCATGGCGGTCATGCGGCTTTGTTCCCTGGATGCTCATACCTCAAAAAGGCAGTCGTCGCAAAAACCAAGGCGCAACAAAACATCTTGCACAGTGCAAACCATAGCATTAAACCCCCGCCATTACTTCTCACACCCACACCACCATCAAACAGTCAAGTTCAAAATCCCCTACTTTACTTACTCCTCACCCTCCTTAACAACCAAGTAACCCCACTTCAGGCTTCCCTCGGTGGATTGAGTAGCCGAGGCCCGAGAAACCCCAACCAAGTATCAACCCCTCATACCACATCCCCTCCCCCTACCCACCAAGAGACGGCAAGGTCCTCACTTCATCCAACACCAGTACTGCCCTTAACATCTCAGCCTTCTTAGCACAAGATGAAGCACTGGTTTTCCGGAGACGAGGTGGCGCACACATACATGCTGCATATTAGCGGTGCTAATTAAATTCAACATCCGCATATTAACGATGCAAAACAACACCACACACATACACAAAGCAAACTTAATCAGTTGCATGTGTTAGTCACTGTATTAACGAAGTTGCTCGGACCATTGCAGGCTTCCAAATGCCAAAACTGGCGTGGTCAGTTCATTGATAGGTGACCACCCAGGACTACCACAACCAACACACACGTTATTGCTGTGCCAATCGTTACGAGGCGAACTCTCAAACTCTCTGGCGCCACCCACACATATCTAACATTACACACATACTGACTACCAAGTACACAGTTAAGCAACATCGGGCGTGGGCACCCATTCGATGGGTGACCAACCCATCACATACTGTTTTACCAAAACTTAACTGAAATATGAATACTCTAAATGATATAAAACACAAATACACACAAACTATTATATTATACACTGACTGACAGAGCAAATGCAACACCAAGAAGGAGTGGTCAGAACTTTATGCCAATTGCAGGGTAGACTGACGTCACTGAGGTATGCTCATGATGTGAAATGCGCCGCTGTGCTGCGCACGTAGCGAACGATAAATGGGACACGGCGTTGGCGAATGGCCCACTTCGTACCGTGATTTCTCAGCCGACAGTCATTGTAGAACGTGTTGTCGTGTGTCACAGGACACGTGTATAGCTAAGAATGCCAGGCCGCCGTCAACGGAGGCATTTCCAGCAGACAGACGACTTTACGAGGGGTATGGTGATCGGGCTGAGAAGGGCAGGTTGGTCGCTTCGTCAAGTCGCAGCCGATACCCATAGGGATGTGTCCACGGTGCAGCGCCTGTGGCGAAGATGGTTGGCGCAGGGACATGTGGCACATGCGAGGGGTCCAGGCGCAGCCCGAGTGACGTCAGCACGCGAGGATCGGCGCATCCGCCGCCAAGCGGTGGCAGCCCCGCACGCCACGTCAACCGCCATTCTTCAGCATGTGCAAGACACCCTGGCTGTTCCAATATCGACCAGAACAATTTCCCGTCGATTGGTTGAAGGAGGCCTGCACTCCCGGCGTCTGCTCAGAAGACTACCATTGACTCCACAGCATAGACGTGCACGCCTGGCATGGTGCCGGGCTAGAGCGACTTGGATGAGGGAATGGCGGAACGTCGTGTTCTCCGATGAGTCACGCTTCTGTTCTGTCAGTGATAGTCACCGCAGACGAGTGTGGCGTCGGCGTGGAGAAAGGTCAAATCCGGCAGTAACTGTGGAGCGCCCTACCGCTAGACAACGCGGCATCATGGTTTGGGGCGCTATTGCGTATGATTCCACGTCACCTCTAGTGCGTATTCAAGGCACGTAAAATGCCCACCGCTACGTGCAGCATGTGCTGCGGTCGGTGGCACTCCCGTACCTTCAGGGGCTGCCCAATGCTCTGTTTCAGCAGGATAATGCCCGCCCACACACTGTGCGCATCTCCCAACAGGCTCTACGAGGTGTACAGATGCTTCCGTGGGCAGCGTACTCTCCGGATCTCTCACCAATCGAACACGTGTGGGATCTCATTGGACGCCGTTTGCAAACTCTGCCCCAGCCTCGTACGAACGACCAACTGTGGCAAATGGTTGACAGAGAATGGAGAACCATCCCTCAGGACACCATCCGCACTCTTATTGACTCTGTACCTCGACGTGTTTCTGCGTGCATCGCCGCTCGCGGTGGTCCTACATCCTACTGAGTCGATGCCGTACGCATTGTGTAACCTGCATATCGGTTTGAAATAAACATCAATTATTCTTCCGTGCCGACTCTGTTTTCTCCCCAACTTTCATCCCTTTCGAACCACTCCTCCTTGGTGTTGCATTTGCTCTGTCAGTCAGTGTACTTAATCACAAACATTATATATTTCTAAATCAATAATATATAAAAGCATATTCAAACAAAACCACATGCATGAACCGACAGAGGAGCGCCAGGAGCGCACCGGTATCGGTACCACTCATGCAATATACAGATCTCCAGAGTAGCCCAGGAATCTTTCGGGTGGGACCGTCATGTACCCGTGCAGTACAGTAGTATCCGCCTGACAACACAGGTACCCGCAGAGCCGAATGCCAGAAGGACATATTAATCATTTTTTAAAAAATTTTCTCTATAATTATGTATTGCTCTTTACACGCTGTAGGGTACATGCTGTTGCGGGTGATTGGAAGGAGTCCTAGTGGTCATTGCCTCAATCAGTCCGTATTAGGCATCGTCCGACATCGGGCCCCGGGCAATACCTGCTACGATCAGGTGGGTATTGCCTTGGCTGCTTGGTTCGGCTAGAGAGGCCCCTGATCGGAATGAGTGGCATTCGGGGAGGATGATTTCGGGCATGGCTTCGAAACGTCTTCAGCCTGCACAATGTGGTCTCCCACCGAAGTCTTTAACTTTTGATTCCTTGAAAGGTTCAATCCCCTGGGAACAACCGCATCGTGAAGGAATGGGATCCAGGTTCCCTCGGATTCTGGTTGCTACCAGATCTGATGGGAGTGACTTCAAGCTGGTCAAGTCTATTTTGTTTAGCAGGCACGTAGAAGGTGTCTACGGTGAACTGGATGATCTGAAAAAATGCGTAACGGTAGTTTGTTGCTAAACACGCGCACTGACGAGCAAGCTGATCGATTGCTCAAGTGTGACAAATTTTGCGATATTCCCGTCAAAGTGGAGGAGCACAAGACCATGAATTTGGTTCGTGGAGTTATCTTCCACCGAGTTCTCATCTTGAACACGGACGATGAGTTGATGGAGGACACGGAGCACCGTGGTGTGGCACACGTCCGGCGTATTACACGCAAAGTGAACGGTGAAAACGTTGCCACGGGTGCGTTCATTGTCTCCTTCAAATTGTCAGTGTTACGAGAAAAAGTTGAGGTAACAATCTATCTCTGCGATGTGAGGCCGTACAACCCGCCTCCCATACGCTGCTGTCACTGTCAAAGTTTCGGGCATATGGTATCTCGTTGCTCGAATCCGTCTGTATGTGGTACATGTGGCAGAGGAGCTCACGGCACGGAAGAGTGCACAACTCCTTACAGGTGCCCTAACTGCCCTGGTCTTCATTCACCCCGAGATCGGAACTCTCCGGTATATCTCGGTGAGAAGCAGATCGATGAGATCAAGACCATGGATGGTCTGTCCTACCAGGAAGGGCGCCGTAAGTTCAATTCTATGAATGCACCCGCCAAGACGCTAGACTTCACGAAGATAGCACATTGTCTTCCAGGTTCATCGTTTACATCTTCTCAACCTTTTACGATCGCTGCGCCGAAGTCGGCTGTTGCTCCTGTGAACAAAGCCGCAAAGAGTAAGGGCTCAGAGGGGGGGACCACCCCCACCTTCGGCCACAAACAAGTCTGTGCCGGCTGAGACTCTTAACCGGCACAGCAGGGGGGAAGTCCAACTCTCCGCCCCCAAGAGGTTGCCGAAAGCGGCATCGTCGACTAGGGCTGGGAAATTATCTGTCGGCTCGTCTAAACAAGAAAAGAAGGCGGAGAAGGGGAGCGGTCTTACCAGGCGCTCTCGCACTTGTCCTGCGAAAGGGATATCATGCCCTCCATCTGGAGGGTATGAATTAGTGCCAGCAGGTCCGACTGCCCCAAAACTTGCGCGCTCCCCTCGTAGGACATCCCGCCCCCGAAAAACGTCGGAAGTTCTGGGCGTCAGTCCCCTCGTCCGTCGACGACGGGATGGACGTCGAGCATTCATCTACATCTACGGATGTAGATATTGATTTTAGTGCTAAGAGTTTCAGTATGACCTAACACTCATCCTCCCTTAGTCTACACTATGTCACTGTTAGAGTGGAATTGTAACGGTTGTGATAGGCACTTGCTGCGCCAACTAATTAGTGAGTATTCGACGAGTATATTCTACAATCAGGAAACTAATCTCAGACCTGGTTATCATACCGTCTTGAGAAATTTCAGACTATACTTGACAGAATGACATTGTGCTAACCGGTCTTCCGGTGGCGTTGGCGTTTTTGTCCGTTCGATACCTATAGCGAAGTGGTTCCACTAAAATCTCCGCTGGAGGCTGTAGCAGTTGTCATTGCGCTGCCTGTCATACCAAGAGTGTGTAATGTTTATTTTCCACTAGGCCAGCCTCTTACTATAAATGATGTAACTGATCTTGATCTTACAGATCAGTTTCTATCTTCATTCCTGCTATTGGGTGATTTTATCGCCCATCGCCCTATGTGGGGCTCTGAAACGCCTTACCCCAGGGAGAGGAGCTTCGAAACATTAGTAAGAAAGCTGGATTTATATATTTTGAATACGGTCAACCAACTCATTTCAGTGTATGTTACGTCACATACTCTCGCATAGACCTCAGTCTATGCATCCGAACGCTGGCAAACCTGATTCGGTGGAATATACACGATGATCTCTGTGACAGTGACCATTTTCCAATTGTTCTTACCTTCTTGAAACAGAAATCCGTCGAGGCTCCTCTCGATGGATTCTTAAACATGCTGATTGGCCAAAGTTCACATCACTAGCTGTCCTTAACGACGTGACAAGGCGGAGCGTAGACGGCGATATCAGTTACATAACATAAGTTATTCTTGCTGCTGTTGAGTCCATTCCATCGTTTTCAGGGACTCCTCGCCGAAAACTCGTTCCTTGGTGGAACGAAGAAATTGCAGCAGCTAAAAAAGAACGCCGTCATGCTCATAAATAAACGCTATCGTAGGCAGCCTACTGTTGATAATTTGGTAATATTTAAGAAACTCCGTGCAAAGGCGAGTGTTCTTATTCGACAGAGTAAGAAAGCTTCGTGGAAGAGATATGTGTCGTATATGACATCACATACACCTTCATCTCAAGTGTGAACCAAACTTCGACGTATTTCGGGTAACCAAGGATCATCTTCTGTACCGGGAACTTTTATTGTAGGCACCGAGCTCGATACCTGCAGTCGCTTAAGTGCGGCCAGTATCCAGTATTCGGCAGATAGTAGGTTCGAACCCCACTGTCGGCAGCCCTGAAAATGGTTTTCCGTGGTTTCCCATTTTCACACCAGGCTGTACCTTAATTAAGGCCACGGCCGCTTCCATCCCACTCCTAGTCCTTCCCTGTCCCATCGTCGCCGTAAGACCTATCTGTGTCGGGGCGACGTAAAGCAGATAGAAAAAACCTTTATTGCAGGCACTATCGTCACTGAAACGCTCTCGATTGCTAATCATCTAGCCAGTCATTTCGTGGGTGTGTGTGGCTCCGGGAATTACCATTGTTATTTCCTCGTTCTGAAGCGGGAGGCAGAACGTCATCACCTTAGTTTTACCACTCAAGCTTCAGAGGACTATAACGTGCCCTTTACGGAGTGGGAACTCCGCAGCGCCTTGGCGCTTTGCAGGGACACGGGTCCTGGACCAGACAATGTCCATAACCAGATGTTGAAACAGCATAGTGAGGATAGTCTGCTATATCTCCTTCGTGTGTTCAACGGAATCTGGGTAGAGGGTGAGTTTCCGTCTCAGTGGCGAGAGGGCATAGTAATTCCTGCCCTCAAGCCTGACAAAAATCCTAAATAGGCAGGAAGTTACAGACCCATCTGTCTTACTGTTTGTGTAAGCTATTTGAGAGGATGGTATATAGTCGACTTGTGGGTTGTCTGGAGAAACAAGACTTTTTTCCGAGTACCAATGTGGTTTTCGAGACGCTCGCTCGACCACAGACCACATGGTACGCCTGGAGAATTCTATCCAGGATGCATTTCTCCGCAAACAGCATTGGTGGCTGTTTTGTTTGACTTAGAAAAGGTCTATTACACCACATGGCGATATGGTTATCTTTCAGTCCTACATCAGTGGAGATTCCGAGGTAACTTGCCGGTATTTATTGCTAATTTTTCGTCCCTCCGTATATTCCGTGTCCGAGTAGGGAGGGCATATTCGCACATCCACGTTCAAAAAATGGAGTGCCACAGCGATCGATTCTTGGTGTCGCTCAGTTCGCGATTGCCATAAAGATACTGTCCCTTTTGCTAGTTCGCAATTGCCATAAATGTACTGTCCCCTGTTGCTGGTTCAGCAGTAATGCCGTCGCTATACGTGGACGATTTTGCTCTGCATTATAGCTCGCTTTATATGGCAGTCGAAGAGCGACAATTATAGCAAGCAATTAGGAGCGTGGAATAGTGGACTTTAGAACATGGCTTTCGGTTTTCAAGTGCAAAGACCTCTGTTGTGCACTTTTGCAGGAAGCGCACTCTTCACTCGCATCCTGTGCTTTATTTAGGAAATGTCGCTCTTTCCGTAGTTGACCGATTTCTTGGGCTCCTTTTCGGTAGCAGATTATCGTGGGAGCCACAAGTGCGGCAGCTCAATGTGCAATGCACTAACAAATTGAATATTTTGAAGTTTCTTAGCAGTACTATTTGGGGGGCTGACCGCACGGTGCTCCTACGATTTTATAGGGCGCATATTTTATCCTGGTTAGACTATGGCAGTGCAGCATATGGTTCAGCAAGGCAAAGCGACTGAAAAGCACAGCGGGTTGAGGTTGGCAACGAAAGCTTTTCGTACAAGCCCCATTGCTAGCCTGCTCGCTGAATCTGGTGCGCCGCCTTTACACCTGAGGCGCCAGCAAATGATTCTGTCCTATGCTGCAAATTTGCGACAGATGCCACTTCACCCAAGCTATCCTTGCGTATTTCACAAAGGAAACCGCCGCATGTACGCTGCTTATCCTCGAGCAACTCGGCCGGTTGGAATACGCTTGGATAGCAGTCACAGATTGTTTGACTTACCTTCGATTCCCTGCCTTGTCAGGCAACCAAGTGGGGTACCTCTGTGGATAATACGACGACCTGAAATAATCCTGGATCTCTACACTGGCCCGAAGGAGAACACGGACCCTTCGATTTTTCGGAGGCTCTTCCTGTCCGTTGTTGGCCGGTATCCAGATTCAGTCGTCGTTTACACGGAAGGTTCGAGAGTAGAAACGAAAGTGGGCTGTGCGTTTGTTGTCGACAATGATAAGTTTACTTTTTTCTCTCCCTAAAACCTGTAGTGTGTACACAGCAGAGCTCTATGCTATCTGTGAAGTTCTGCGGTACGCACTGTCCGATGAGCACCGCCACTTTCTGCTGTGTACTGACTCCTTGAGCTGACCACAGTCTGTTGATACTTGTTTTCTTCGGCACGCTATGGTGCAGCGGATCCAGGACCTGCTGGCCGGGTGTTCGGATGCCGGCACCAGAATCACGTTTATGTGTCTCCCATGCCACATGGGTGTAGAGGGAATCGAGTTAGCAGGTAAGGCTGCTAAGGGGGCAGCTACATTGCCCCGTTGCCTTACAAAGTTCCAGCAAGTGATATTCGCTCTCAGCTGAGACATTTGGTTATGTTCCATTGGGAGATGGAGTGGCAGGCCACTCCACTTCCAAATAAACTGAGAGTGATAAAAGGTACGACGAAGGTATGGAGGACTTCCCTTTGGGCTTCTCGGAGGAAAGCAGTGGCATTATGTTGTCTTCGGATCGGCCACGGTATAGTAACGCACTCCTGTTTTCTGAAAGCAGAACCCCCTCCGCTGTGTATTTGCGGCGATAATCTTACCGTGGTACACATCCTTACGGAGTGCGTGGGCCTGGTCGATATGCGCCGTAGTCTAAAACTCCCGAGTAGCATCTCCCTCATCCTGTGAAATGACGAGCAGTCAGCAGACCTCGTCATCCGTTTTATGAGGAATAGTGGTTTGTTTTATCGTATACAAATGTAGTGTTTCGTATTAGTCTTTGTATTTTTGTTCACTACGTTTCATTAATTTGACTCTGTTTTAGTTTGTGTTTGTCTATTTTAATGTGTTTTCTAAATAGTCATTTGCATGATATATTATTGAATTTTAAGGCAGTGCCTTATACTACACATGGCGAAGCGTGCTAGTATAGAAGTAGAATATTCTTTAATACTAATATTTTTTATTATTGTCTCTTCGCCTGGACGTGCCGCGAGAACTCTATTGCAGTAAATCGTCACCGTCAAGCTGAGCGAGAGGCTGTTACCACTCCATGCAGTGGTTACGCTTTGAATCTCTTCTAATAGCTAGGCGAGTACTGCTGCGCCTGCGCCAAGAAGGGCGCCTCTCCTCTCGACACTGAGATGTATCCTGCTACGTTCTCCGGCCGTGTTACCACAGTGGAAAGTGGAAACAAAAGCATATAACGTTTGTGCTGAGCTGTTCTGTCCGTTCTTTTCGCCGCGCTGAACAGTGCATTGTTATATTATTTTGATTGTTTTCTATTATAATACGATCTTACTTTTCTCGTTAAAGTGTGAATTTATGTTAGGTACTGATCGTCTATAGGGCTGCACAACGTAATAAACATTAAAATGAGTGCTGTCACTTCCACCTCGAAAAGAAGCGAGTTCGCGGGCCCAGAATATTCATGTATAATAGAAAGCTTAATGAACACGCCATTTTCGTTAAGAACATTTGATGAAAGAAAAACATAATAGAAAAAAAGGTAGACCCAAGCCTTCTCTTAAACATTTAGTTAAGGAATCGAAAAGAACAGTACGGTATTTTCATGACTCGTGATACATAGATCTGGATTTGATATGTGGTTGTGCAAAAGTGAATATACTTTACTGTGGCCATGTATTTTATTTTACCCAGAAAAGAATGCTTGGAATAAAGACTGCTTGGACGATTTAGATAGATTTACTCTCAGAATGAGTTTGGTAACACTTTTCAAAACATCACGCGTCGCCACTGTACAACCATAACCTATCATCCTTCATTTTACCGAAAATAAGGCATTGCGAGTTAGATCCACTGATTATTTTAAATTCACCATCATTATTTATCTTAATTTGTTTTAACTTCTATTCAGTGGATACGTTTTTAAATTTTAAGTATCATAACATGTCGTCCATCTCGTACTATTAGGGACCGATGACCTTATATGTTACGCCCCTTTAAACAACAAGCATCATTATCATCGTCTTCATCATCATCATTGTCATCATCATCATCATTATTGGCAACCGATATATTTTACTTTTCGTGGGATGTCCTGTAACATTAGGTAACATCGACTACATCCGTATCAGAATAACTTGTCCCGATCGTCTGAGGGCTGTCGCATACACCAACCAGGAGGGATTCTATTATATTTACTGCCAAGTAAGAAATAATGTTGACACTATAGGGAAGGTTGGTTGGTTATTTGTTTAAGGATTATCGTCATGCTAACTCAGAGTTATTTAGGCAAATATGAGATAGGGAAAGGCAATGGGTGGTAAGGAAGAACCGTGGCCATAATAACGGCCCCAGTATTTGACTGGTGTAAAAATGGGGAAACTACGGAGAACCATCTTCAGGGCTGCCGATGCTGCGTTTCGAATCTGCGATCTCCAGAATGGAAGCTACGTCTATATGGCCCGTACAAATCATTTGGTTACGCACTACTATAAATTCATCTTCCCTTCACCGGGTGAGTTGGCCGTGCGGTTAGGGGCGCGCAGCTGTGAGCTTGCATCCGGGAGATCGTGGGTTCGGTCCCCACTGTCGGCAGCCCTGAAGATGGTTTTCCGTGTTTTCCCATTTTCACACCAGGCAAATGCTGGGGCTGTACCTTAATTAAGGTCACGGTCCCTTCCTTCCCATTCCTACTCCTTTCCTATCCCATCGTCGCTATAAGACCTATCTGTGTCGGTGCGACGTGAGACAGATAGCAAAAAAAAATAGCATCTTCCCTTCACCGATGCTATTTAGATTACACTCACCGTAACAACACTATAATCAAAGCTACACTTCCTCGTACGTGACGTTTCGCTTTACTTCCGATAATATGACATTTCATTTTCACCGCAAGCGATATTTCTATCTTTGGGCAAGTCCAGGTCATGTTTAGGTATATTTGTGTAATGTGTTGGAAGACGACAGCTGACCAACATTTTGCGCGTGCACCAACGAATTTCATTGGTTGCGAGAAGCCAAGATTTGCATGAACATACTTGTGTTTCAATTTTCAAAATAATATTGAAGTTTAACGACGTCTAGCTAAACATCGGCTGTACATTGTTTATGCAATGGAACATCGTGACATTGTTCGTAACTTGGACGTTGTCTAAGGCTTAGGTCATCGTTTCTGCACTCGGCAATTAGATTTTTCGTATGCGTCTGACAAACATTCGCGACCGACGATGTCACTTGTCGACGTTACTTGCTTTATGGGTTAGTAGTACTAGTAGCAGTTTGTCATTTATATAGAGTCATGATGGATGTTTTCGTTATCTCAGGAGCACCTATAAACCGTACAAAATCCTGTCCATATAGTCTACTATTAATCACCAAAATTTGTACAAGTCATTTCCCGCGTATAAAAAACTGTGTCGAGTTTGGAGACGATCCAATCACTTCTTCGACCGCAAATTGTGGAAATGGGGGTCTGCTCCTTGGCTGAATGGTCAGGGTAGCGGCCTTTCTTTCAGTAGGCCCAGATTCGATTCCCGACTTGATCGCAAATTTTAGCCGCGTCTGGTTAATTCCTCCAGCTCGGGGATTGGATATTTTTGTTAGTCTTCGACGTATGTTCATTTACAGTCGCTCTGTTTATTCACACATACACATATATGTACACATGGTGTTCATGCAATTGCATTACATTTCTTATATACTTAAACTAATATTGGCGAGACATTTGTACAACAGGACATTATTCCTTTCAGTGATTGCATTACTTTTTACAATGCAAAATAAATTAAGAATAAAAATGCTTGCGCTGTACTCATCACAAAATTGAGCATACACCCTTATATTTGTAACAAGCAATAGTATTCATTAGCCGGTAGAAACTCGTTCATACTTTTATAGCAGCAGCTAGCCTCCCAGGCATGGATTGTACATATATTCGGACCACTTAAGGATGAATCTTCTGCCACTTATTTCGCAGCATCTCGTACAGTGCACCTTTTTTGGTGACTGCACTACCGATTCTCGATAGCATTTACATCTGGAGGCTGTGGTGTGAAGTTTCCCGTCTTTTTTTATGTGTTGCAATAACCACATTTTCATAATCCACGCGGTGTGGCCGCTTAACATAATAAGATGGCCCCAAGAGCAGTTTTGTTACATATCCCTTAGTAGTTCGGATAAGTAAGTATATTTGTCCATGGCGGTTTCAATGAACTGCAGATTGCTCACCCCACAGCTTGAAATACAGAGCCACCTCTTATGTTGACAGTGGATCGTATATTCTTCTCTATGACCTTATTGCTCTGCCGCCATCCACACCGCAGTCTATCGTACTTGAAGACGTTGAATTGATTTTCGTCCGTGAACATGACAGAATCCAAAAATTCAGGAGGACAATTAATGTATTTATATTATGCTTTTACGGCCCGTAATTGTAGACATGATAATAATCCTCTGGGCTTTTGTCATGTTAGAAAAGAAGGTGTAATTCTTCACGTTTCGCAGATTTTGCTCCGCGTCTTCAGAAGAAATTCTCGTCTGTTCACGAGCAAGACTTCTCTAATAATGAAGGTTTGAATTTAAGAATGCTTTACCGTTGGTCTGTAATATGTGGTATTCTCGTTCGTCACTAGATGGCTCACTGTGCGCTAGCCTTGCGAATGGGATGTGACGACACCATCCTAGCTCCAATTGTTTTCTTGTTCCATCGTATATTATTTCTTCTACCGTATTTGTCTCTGATTCGTCTTATGACCTTGCTGTTTACTTCGCACGCACATACGGCTCTCGCTACTTTCATGTCTGTTACTTCTAACTTATGAATATGATATCCTGAGTCCACGAAGCTTTCACTCCCGTAAAGCAAAGTTGGTCTGAAAACAGACCAGTGTGAAGATAGTTCCGTCCGTGTGGTGACTTCCCTCATACAGAATACCGTTCGCAATTGCGAACTCAAGGCGTTAACTTTGCTGCACATGGATTCCATCTCGCTTACAATATTATCATCCTACGAGAATACATACCCTGAATACTTGAAAATATCTACAGCTTTGTATTCCTAACCTGACATTCAGTTCTTAGGTTTCTTCCTCACTCACATCACTTTAGTCTTGGAAAGGCTAATTTTCATATTGTTGCGTGGTGACTCGCTGCGTCCGTCATGCCAGTATGCAACAGCGGGAAGTAGGACAAGCTAACCAGCTCCAACCGCACGCTCATCACCAAGGAAGGCCCACCTTATTCCTACTCAAGGATCATATAAGAGAAATAGATCCGTCACTCCTGTATAATAAAGTTGGCTGAGAAAACAGGTCAGTGGCCACTTTCTCTCTGCCAACATAAGGAAATAAATCCCACGATAGTACCTCGTAGTAAAAACGATGATGATAGTTGTTACTTTGTTAAAATTTTAATTGTGATAGAGATAATGATTGTATTTCGGTAGGAAAGTTGTATCTAAAGCTTCTCTCGTGTCTTTTACTTCAAAAGTAAATTGCAATTACCGTATTTGTATGTTGGCAATACTGTTATAACGCTAGCTTGTATCGTTGTTTCACCGTTCGTATTTTAATGTAAATTTACTTATTAAGTGATAAATGCAACATTGATTACTGAAAATGTTAATGCAATTCATATAAAACCCCAAAAGCCCATACTTGCCTAAATCACGATCTAACATAACCTCATTCTTTCGTTCGTTCGTTCGTTCGTTCGTTCGTTCGTTCGTTCGTTCGTTGAACCCTTCCCACGACTTTTATGTATGGGAATGGAAATACGAGAAGGAAAGGATGAAAGTAAAACACAGCATAATGCACACAGTTTATATTTTGAATTTATTTATTCCAAACAGCAGGTAAGAAGCACAATCACACAGACTTTTTTTTTTTGCTAGGGGCTTTACGTCGCACCGACACAGATAGGTCTTATGGCGACGATGGGATAGGAAAGGCCTAGGAGTTGGAAGGAAGCGGCCGTGGCCTTAATTAAGGTACAGCCCCAGCATTTGCCTGGTGTGAAAATGGGAAACCACGGAAAACCATTTTCAGGGCTGCCGATAGTGGGATTCGAACCTACTATCTCCCGGATGCAAGCTCACAGCCGCGCGCCTCTACGCGCACGGCCAACTCGCCCGGTACACAGACGTTTACTAGCAACTTTAATGTGAAGTACGTTCATGATCATAATACTATTTCTTCACACTAAGAACGCGCGTAATTATAATTTCACACCATACTCTCAAAAAAACTGGATCATAAATCTCGTTCAATGCGAAAGAATCTCAACAAATTTTCGTCTAACAAGCACTATTACATACCGTACGCGCAACGATAACGGTGTTGTGTTGTGAATTTGCTGTACCACGCAACTGAATGTGTAATGCCAACCTCTGCCTTCTAAATTAACCCTCTAAAAGAGAATTTTAGTTTTCAATAGTTGGCGGACATCGATTGGCCCATCTCAGAACTGCTTCGGACGCTCCCTATGAAGTGTCACCCCCCTGTTCCTACTCCCGTCACCAGGCGGAGGAAAGCTGCTTGCGGATTGGTCAGCGCCCCCGCCACTGCTATCTGGGTCGTCCTGCTCGCTCATTGGTGGCCTCCGGCGTTATGGAAGAATCTGGACGGCGTGCTGAGAGTATTCGCCTTCTGGAAGACTCTGGAGGCATGTCCCTTCTGGAAGCATTCATATGGCGTTGACCCAGGCATTTAAGTCAGGCGCGGCCTACGGAGTTTAGTTATAGCAAATACTTTAATATGATAATACCGGACAGCTTGCTGTTTTCAGCGAGAAAGCCGATAGTGCTGCTACCTACATGGCTTGGTGTGACCAGCTCTTCAAAAACATATTGCCATCTGCATGATTCTTGGCGCACTGCCGTGTTGTTTATAATGTATCAGTGTTTGTCACTAAATAATCTTACATTGCAGTTATATTCCAAGAAAAGTGTTATACGCTGAACAAATTACCCAGCAAGATAATGGGCGTGGGAAATGATAAGAACCGCAAGTATTACAAAAAGTAATGACCTCACATTTGTGTTGAGGTTACATTCTATGCCCCTTATATTAAGAAATTCAATCAAATACCCTACTGAAATGTTAGTAGGATGTAAAACCAATAATATTAACAAATATGGAACTGTAGTATACTCAAGCTTGAGGGTCCATATTGTTAAACAGTGCCATAAATTTCACAATCGAAAACTTGTGGGTCTGTAGCGTAATGGTTATCGTGGTAGTCTTGAAATTGAAAATTCAAAGCCATGAGTTTCGAATCCAGTCACCTTTTCTTTTACTGTAAGAAAATAATAATAATTTTCTTTACGTCCCACTAAGTACTTTTACGGTTTTCGGAGACGCCGAGGTGCCGGAATATAATCCCGCAGGAATTCTTTTACATGCCAGTAAATCTACCTACACGAGGCTGACGTATTTGTGCACCTTCAAATACCACCAGACTGAGCCAGGATCGAACCTGCCAAATTGGATCAGAAGGCCATCGCATCAACCGTCTGAGCCACTCAGCCCGGCGTAAGAAAAAAATATTTCAGTGCATTATTGGCATAGGCTTGAGCACCAGTCCAATTAATTTAAAACGTGTGTATGGTAATTCTCCATGCATTAATTTGTGAAAGAGACTTTAGGATATTCTGGACCCTTCATCCTTGTCAGGAACATCGTAGTTCACTCACGTAACCCCAATATGTGTTATATATTATGTATTTTTTTCTTCAGAGGTAAAACAGAAAATTCAAAGAACGGCAAAAGCGTGAGGTTGAGTTGCTCTGTAGAGTTCGGGAAGATCGGCCGTACCGAAGAAGAAGAAGAAGAAGAAGAAGAAGGAGAAGAAGAAGAAAAAAGTCAACATAATGGACCAAACTACTGTTTCTTAATTACAGCTTCTTCTCTTTCCCAAAATCTTAATAAATCATGGATGTTGTTAGGTTATCTGCCCCCGTTGGCTCTTTGGCTGATTGGTTAGCTCTTCGTGCCACCCCCCCCCCCCCATTTATGATACCTTCATTCTTTGGAGTGTTGGACTTCTTGCATTTCCCTTCTAAAACCAAACCCCTTGGCACTACAGCGCTTGAAGGGCCTTGGCCTACCAAGCGACCGTTGCTCAGCCCGAAGGCCTGCAGATTACGAGGTGTCGTGTGGTCAGCACGACGAATCCTCTCGGCCATTATTCTTGGCTTTCTAGACCGGGGCCGCTATCTCACCGTCAGATAGCTCCTCAGTTCTAATAACGTAGGCTGAGTGGACCTCGAACCAGCCCTCAGGTCCGGGTAAAAATCCCTGACCTGGCCGGGAATCGAACCCGGGGCCTCCGGGTAAGAGGCAGGCACGCTACCCCTACACCACTGGGCCGGCCCATTTCCCTTCTGATTAGTGTTAATAGAGGATGGCTGGCCAGTTGTACTTCCTTTTAAAATAATCACCACCGGGCGAGTTGGCCGTGCGCGTAGAGGCGCGCGGCTGTGAGCTTGCATCCGGGAGATAGTAGGTTCGAATCCCACTATCGGCAGCCCTGAAAATGGTTTTCCGTGGTTTCCCATTTTCACACCAGGCAAATGCTGGGGCTGTACCTTAATTAAGGCCACGGCCGCTTCCTTCCAAGTCCTAGACCTTTCCCATCCCATCGTCGCCATAAGACCTATCTGTGTCGGTGCGACGTAAAGCCCCTAGCAAAAAAAAAAAAAAAAAAATCACCACCACGGAATGGTCAGCGTACTGACCTTCGGTTCAGAGGGCCCTGGTACGATTCCCGGCTAAGTCGGAGATTTTAATCGCGTCTGTTAATTCCTGTAGATCGCGGGCTACGGGTTCGTGTTCGTATTCATACGCATCTTCAAGTATATACAACACATCATGCAAAAAACAACCACAAAAACACTACTGAGTACGGTATATATCCCTCCACATATGATTGCTGTTATGAAAGGCATCCGGCCGGAAAACTAGGCTAAGTCCATACAAAATCCTGCGCTAGGTAATTGAGTAAAGGTTAGAAAGAAGAGGAGAGTGTAGTTATTAAGTATTTCCCCAGAGGCTGGATGGATCCTCAAACAGATTCTGCTTTATAATTTTTAAGACACGGCTAACATAATGCTCGTTTGGAGGTTTATGAAGGAGAAATTTCATATTTTAAAATTTCATTCTTAATTATTGTGATTATTCAATTATTTTAACAAAAATATTTCCAATGAGTGTGGTGCATTCCTCTCAGCTGTAGCACAGACAAGTATGCAGTTCACACCAACACGCTAAATGTCACCACCGTCGCTGTTCGCACTTCACTCAATGCTGTTGAGATACAGCTGTCCGGTATTGGTGTATTAAAGTACTTGGTTATAGTTAGTTGCTGTAGTTCAGCTGGTGTGGATTAGCGAAGAGTGCAGTCAGTGATAGCCTGGGCTGCGGTGTCAGTCTGTTGGAGTATCTGTCTGTTGGAGCCGAGGACTCGTTCCTGTTTCCCTGACGTCGTGTGTGTGAGTCTCTTGGGGCCGGCTGCTGTAGAGGAACGTTGGGTGTTCTGGAGCAGCGCGAAGGGAACACTGGGTGTCGACGTGTGCAGACTGCGAACGGAGTTCCACGGATGGAGTGAACAGCGGATACTACCCCGAGTTGCGAGACTGACGTGTAGATTGCGGACCGTGACAGCGCTAACGAGTGTGACTGAGCGGCTGAGTAAGTGTAGTGTAAGTGATCGAAGACACACACTCTCTCTCTCTCTCTCTCTCTCTCTCTCTCTGTGTGTGTGTGTGTGTGTGTGTGTGTGTGTGTGTGTGTGTGTGTGTGTGTGTGTGTGTGTGTGTCATTGTAGATGGAGCATGAGAAATTAAGAGAGAGCGCGATCCGTGGAAGTGTGAATCCTGTGTACTTGTGTAAGTTGTAAGCTCGGCAGTCGTGTGTGTGTGTGTGTGTAAATGTGTAGACCTAGTTTCAGTGCTACCTAATAAATTCTAGAAATAGGAAACTACCAGGTTTTGTCTTATTTATTTAGCCCGCCAACACGTAACATTGCACCTATTTTCAAGTTCCATGATTATGAGACTGCAGGCTTTCAGCACAGTCTGGCATCAAAACTTTGTATCACCAATCTGACACTCAATTCTCTTGAATTTCTTACCTACTGATATCAATTCAGTCTTCGAAAGGCTAATTTTTATACCATACTCATTGCACCTATTTTCAAGTTCCAAGATATTGGACTGCAGGTTTTCGGCACAATCTGCCATTAAGACCAAGTCGTCAGCAGAGGCCAGACTGCTTACTACGTTTCCACCTAACAGAACCTCTCCCTTCCACTTCATACATTTCCGTAGATGCTCCAAGTAAACTATGAATAACAATGGTGAAAGATTACAGCCTTATTGAGTCACTGTAAGTAACTTGAGCCAAGCGCTCACTGCATCATCAATTCTGATCGCAGCTCAATTGTCAACTTAAATGTCTCTGATTGCTTTTAATAATCTACCTTTAGTCCTATCGCCCGCCAGTATGGCGAACATCTTTTCCAGTTTTACTCTTGTCATATGCCTTTTCTAGATCTTCGAGACATAAATATAACTGTCTATTCCTCTAGTAGCATTTGCTATTACATGGCGCATACTGAAAATCTGATCCTGACTGCCCATCTATGGTCTGAAACCAGGCTGGTTTTCATCCAATTTACTCCCGACCACTAATCGCATCCTCCCCATCAAAATACCAGAGAACTCCTTGCTAGTGTACTGATCAATGAAACACCTCGATAGTTGTTGCAATCCTTCCTGTTCCCTTGCAATTTCTGCTCTCGCCCAATCAGGAGGTACCTTACTAACATTCCATGCTAATGAAGCAATTTCGTCCTTCCCTTCACACTGTATTTCACGATTTCAAGTCTAATTTCATTAATTCCTGTAGCTTTATGGCAGTGGAGTTTATTTACCATCCTTCCACTTCCTCAAGCGTAATTTCACAACTATCATTGTCTTCCTCCCTATGAGCTCGGTTGTTCGCGACGTCACCAGAAATATTTCATTTTACGTTTAGAAGATTTCAATATATTCCTTCCACCTGTTCATGCTTCTCTGTGATGTATTGTATATGAGTTCACCTGATTTACACAGAACACTCGTCATTTCCTTTTTCCGTCCCTTTCTAAGATTTTTTATTACTGTCCAGTAGCCTTTCCAGCTTATTACCGAAACCTTCCTACGACTTCTTCTTCTTCTTCTTCTTCGATTCAACAATTATTTGTTTATCTCTGTTTCTTTCATCTGCTTATAATTGCATGCATGTATCAGTCCTTGTTTGGAGCCATTTCTGGTGCGCATTCTTTTTATACCAGCTGCGCGCACTTCATCATTCCACCAAAATGTTCGTTTTCACCCCCTCTATACACATGGTTGTTTCTAGGCATTACCCTGCTGTTTCTGCTGTAACATCTCTGTATGGCACCGATTCTGTCTATATCCTGAACCTGCTTGGTATCTAATGTTTGCATCTTATCACTAATCATATCCATGTACTTCCGTCTAATTTCCTCGTCCTGGAGATTTTCTACCCTTATTCGTCCCCGGACAGATTTCATTTTCTCTATCTTAGGTCTAGAGACACTTAGTTCACAGCAGATCAGATAGTGGTCTGTATTATCAAAACTTCCCAGGGATTGCCGCATATTTCTAACAGATTTCCTGAATTCAGTGTCGTTTATGATTGGTCTATGATGAATCTGGTGCCTCTGCGTTCCCATGTGTAGCGGTGTATAGCCTTATGCTTGAAGATTACATTCGTATTTGTTAGTCCTATACTAGCACAGAAGTCCAGTAAACGCTTCGAATATCTCTTAGCTTTTAGCTTCCCCACATTTACCCATCACCTTTTCGTATTCTTCATTCCTAATTTCAACCCTCTCATTGAAATCTCCTTGTGGAACCTTGTGAGCAGTGGCTATGCATGTGACAGGTGTAACATGGAACGTCTTCGTGAGCTGACACCGTTCGAACGGAGTATGGTGGTCGGTGCCCGACGGATGGGAAGTGCGATTTCGGAAGTGGTGCGGGAATTCGGCTTCACACGATCAACCGTGTCCAGGGTGTATCGTGAATGGTTGAATGCGGGTGTCACCGTCCACGACAGATGAACGACCGGCCGTTCAGCCACCCTCGATGACCGTGACCGGCGACATCTGAGACGGATTATCAATAGTGACAGACGGGCAACCGTGCAACAAATCACGGCTCAATTCAACACAGGCCGTGCTAGACACGTCTCCCAGTGGGCAATCCGTAGGAACATGGGTTCTATGGGGTATGGGAGCCGGGGCCGCACACGGGTGCCACTGTTAACCCAACGTCATCGGGCACAACGACGCGCACTTGTCGCCAGTCACCAGGGATGGACACTGCAACAATAGCGTAACGTGATATGGTCGAACGAATCACGATTTCAACTGCACCATGCCGATGGGAGACACCGTGTATGGCGCAGACCACATGAAGCGATGGATCCCGACTGCCTCGAAGGGGTGGTCCAGGGCGCTGGTGTCTCTGTTATGGTCTGGGGTGCATTTTCCTGGTATGGAATGGGCCCCCTAGTTGTTCTGGAAGAGACTTTGAATGGTACGCGGTATGTTGAACTGCTCGGAGACCATCTCCACCCATTTTTGGCCTTCCAGCGGCCAGACGGTTATGCGGTGTTTCAGGATGATAACGCGCCGCCACATCGCTCTCACGTCGCCCGGTAATGGTTCCAGGAGCATGCAGCGGAGGTCCAACGACTGCCATGGCCACACAGGAGCCCCGATACGAACCCTATCGAGCATATCTGGGATGTCCTGGAACGCAGGCTTCGTGGCATGGATCCTGCACCCACGAACCGACCAGCATTGGCGGCCGCTCTGCAAACGATTTAGTGTCAGCTGCGTCCAGAGGACTACCAGGAACTTGTCGACTCACTTCCACGGCGTTTCACTGCAGTTCGCAGGGCAAGAGGAGGCCCTACACGCTATTAGGTGACTATCCCATGACATTTGCTAACTCAGTGTACTTGCTGTTGACTCTTACTCGTGCTTACAGTGTTTCGTAAAACCTGTCAATTTCATCCTCATCTGCACCCTCACATGTTGAGTAGACTGAGACAATTCTCGTCCTAATTCCTCCATCAGCTAAATCTGCCCACATCATTCGCTCATTTACGTGGCTAACAGGGACTATATTGCGTGCAGTAGCATTCCCGATGAACAGCCCTACCCCACACTCTGCCCTTCCCTTATTTTTTAAAACTTCTTAGAAACAGTTATACCGGGCGAGTTCGCCGTGCGGTTAGGGGCGCGCGGCTGTGAGCTTCCGTCCGGGGGATAGTGGGTTCGAATCCCACTGTCGGCAGTCCTGAAGATGGTTTTCTGTGGTTTCCCCATTTTCACACCAGGCGAATGCTGGGACTGTACCTTCATTAAGGCCAAGGCCCCTTCCTTCTCACTCCTAGCCTATTCCTATCCAATCGTCGCCATGAGACTTATCTGTGTCGGTGCGACGTAAAGGAAATTGTAAAAACAGTTATGGCTCATGTTTGTGGGTTACTGTAGTCTCGTCCTAGTTCGTGAACCATGGGCAACGGCTGTGTGGCCTAGTAAGTGGTCCTGAGAGTCGGGATACCAGTTGCTAAGGAATGGGAGTGGGCATCTCGGACATATTCTGAGTCATGGCCCTCCTTGTGCTCAAGCGGCTAGGACTATACAATCCACCGTGGCCTCTAACCCGTTAGAGGAGATATCCTCACTTGGACTATGTGTACGGAGGGTAGCACCCTGCTTCACGAATTTACGGAGCTCAGAACATTTTAAGCAAGCCTCGGACCTGTGGGAGTAACGGAGTCCCACTCCCATTTAACAGGCGAGGGACTCCTTGGAAACAACTTGGTGAACGAAAGGGAATTCGATGGGGAGCTATCAATATTAATGGGGCTTATGGAAGAAAGAAAGTAGAACTGGCTGAGTCAGCAAAGAGGATGCATCTGGATGTGCTAGGAGTAAATGGTATTCGTGTAAGAGGAGATAACCACGAAGAGATAGGATATTATAAAGTGTACTTGACGGGTGTTAAAAAGAAAGGGCAGAGTATGAGGTAGGGGTGTTCATCAGGAATACTATTACACGCAACATAGTTTCTGTTAGGCACGTAAATGAGCGAGTGATGTGGGTAGATTTGGCAGTTGGAGGGATTAGGACGAGAATTGTCTCAGTGTATTCACCAGGTGAGGGCGCAGATGAGGATGAAGTTGACAAGTTTTATGAAGCATTGAGTGACATCATAGTCAGGGTCAACAAGAAGGGTAGGGTAGTGATAATGAGCGATTTCAATGCGAGAGTTGGAAATAGAAGTGAAAGATACGAAAGGGTGATTGGTAAATGTGGGGAAGATATGTAAGCTAATGGGAATGGGCAGCGTTTGCTGGACTTCTGGTCTAGTATGTGTTTAGCAGTTACGAATACATTCTTCAAGCATAAGGCTATTCACCGCTACACATGGGAGGGCAGGGGTACCAGATCCATAATAGACTGTATCTTAACAGACTTCGAATTCTGGAAATCTGTTAGGAATGTTCGGGTTTTACGGGGATTTTTCGATGATACAGACCACTATCTGATCTGTATTGAACTAAGTATCTCTAGGCCTAGGGTAGAGAAAGTGAAATCTGTCTGCAAACGAATAAGGGTAGAAAATCTTCAGGACGAGGAAATTAGACATAAGTACATGGATATGATTAGTGAGAAGTTTCGAAAAGTGGACCGTAAGCAGGTTCAGGATATAGAAAGAGAATGGGTGGCATACAGGGATGCTGTAGTAGAAACAGCAAGGGAATACGTAGGAACAACTGTGTGTAAAGATGGGAACAAGCGAACATCTTGATGGTCTAGGTTTCGTATCTTACAAGTGAATCTTCCACGGTGTGTAGAATTATTTAGTTCTTTTTCCAGGTTGAACCGTGTTGTTTTCTGCACATTACATACAGTTTGCCGACGTTTGGAATACATTTCAGTACCTTTTGTCACGGCGACCGAAATACCCCTACTCGATCCGAGGTAATCAGCCTCCCAGGCAGCAATCACACTACAGGGTAAGTCCCACGGTCCAGCCGCCAGTAGTCCCTGATGTCAAGCCTCCGTAGTCGGAGAAGGGAATACTACTAGTCAAGTCTGCGAAATGCGGGGGCCATCATCATCTTGTTCTTCGTCCTCCCGTGGGTGTCCCGGCGTTGCGTTTGTGCCTCGCCAACGGTCCATCGCCCTCGGCATCAAATGACTGCTAAGGAGACCAACTAATTTTCTTGGTGGACCGGGAACGGTCCAGGAGGAGACCCTCCCCTCCCAAAACTAGTCACGAACCTGACCGATGGTCTCCTCAGTGGAGCCTGCGAGGTTAGGACTGTTAAGTTAGTTCAGCTTAGCTTATGACATCATGATGGTGGCAGAAGTAATTGACCTTCATGATGCTGAACCAATCAAAAATGCTTAGTCAGCTAAAAACGAGCAGTGGCGTGAGTGAAATCTGGTCCAGAAATGTCCTAGCCCTACCATTGCAAATGGATGGTTCTCTCCATGCAGGAGCACAACTTATGTTTCCGATTATTTTCATAGTACAACAGACCTATACACTATCCAACCTGACCACCTGACTGTCGAATACTGTCGGGTTGGGTGTTGACTAAGATAAAGCGCTTCTAATTTCATACTTCCGCTGAATGCAAATTTGTCGAGTCTTAATGTTAGTAAGTTTATATATTCCGTAATTGACAATCACTGCGTTTAGGTGGGATAGTAGTGGGCAGTAGTTTTACGAAAAATAGAATAAAAACCTAGCTAGTTGGCCATGCATGTGGGCACGCAACTGTGAGAGCTTGCATTCGGAATATCTTGCGGATGATGATGATGATGATGATGCTTGTTGTTTAACGGGGCCTAACATCGAAGGTTATCGGCCCATCGGGATATCTTGGGGTAGAACCCCACTGTCGGCAGCCCTGAAGATTTTTCCTTAGTTTCCCCATTCCTACACCATGCAGATGTTGGGAATGTACCTTAATTAAGGCCACGGCCGCTTCCATCCCACTCCTAGCCCTTTCCTATCCCATTGTCGCCGTAAGGCCTATCTCTGTTGGTGCGATAAAAACAACTTGTAAAAAATATTTCATACATTTATATCGACGGTTCAGAGCAATACTGTCGTAACTGGCGTTTGTCACATCTTTGACGTTACGAGAAACGTTAGTAACGATAGTATTGCTCTGATCCGTCAATATATACTCTAGACCAGGGGTTTCCAAATGGCGGCCCGCTGGCCGCATGTGGCCCGCGAAGCCATTTTTGTGGCCCGCGAGAGCACTGTAAGAAATAATGTGTAGAAAAGTAACAAAAATATTTATTAGATTGTTTAAAAACGTTAATTTTTATATACCTTATAGACCCAAGTCAGAACTAATTATTCATTAATACTAGTACCTCTTTTCAAGTATTCACTTGTTCTCAACTGATTATATTTGATTTTAAAACATTTAAATCCAAATTTCAAGTAATAATGCTATTACTTTTTTTTTGCGTCCCAAGGTGTCGAAATTTTGTCCCACATGAGTTCTTTTACGTTCCAGTAAATCTACCGACACGAGGCTGACGCATTTGAGCACCTTCAAATACCACCGGACTAAGCCAGAATCGAACCTGCCTCGTTGGGGTCAGGAGGCCAGCGCCTCAACCGTCTGAGCCACACAGCCCGGCTCAAAATTTCACTCTTTTATGCAATTTTAAAATAATGTTTTAAGCAATTAAAATGATCAAACCCTCATTTCAGTTGAACTCTGCATATTATTTCATAACGGTGCTTCTGTACTATTTGTAGAATTCTATGAAAATTGGTCTATTCAAGTGCGGCCCGCGAACATGACTAACGTTTCCAAAATGGCCCTCGAGCCCTTACAAATTGGAAACCCCTGCTCTAGACAGTAGACAAATTTTGCTGTATTAGGACTCGTTAATTATTTTCTTAATAATAATAATAATAATAATAATAATAATAATAATGTTATTGACTTTACGTTCCACTAACTACTTTTACGGTTCTCGGAGACGCCGAAGTGCCGAAATTTAGTCCCGCATGAGTTCTTCTACGTGCCGGTAAATATACCGACACGAGGCTGACGCATTTGAGCACCTTCACATACCACCGGACTGAGCCGGGATCGAACCTGCCAAGTTGGGGTCAGAAGGCCAACGCCTCAACCGACTGAGCCACTCAGGCCGGTATTTTCTTAACCTACTCAGTGATCCACAGCACATACTAAACTTGCAAATGGAACGTGGATCTGCGATTAGCAATAGTCTAGTCTAGTATCTCTCTGGAATTGATACATGAAAGAATATCTACCAAGATATGAGCAGCAAAGGCACCTGGTGTACGTGCAGATTATCGCTAACTGCTCCGAGACTTTCTAGGAACTATTTAGAATTAATCAGCATTCATTAGCGAAGAGTCGTCCAGTATATATGTGCTTATGCCTGGCACTTGCTCCTTGCCGAGGCCGTTGATTGTAAATCCGTCCGTCAAATCATTAGTGAAGTGTCGATAAGAAATAAAATTATCCGTGTTCTTAACTTGGGTATTATGAATAGAAAGAACTATTTAAAAGTAAGTTGTTCCAGACCGACTTAGTAGCATAATTAGATAGTTGCTCGAGTGTGTGGGCTCGAATCCTGGTGCATTCAATTGGCGTTTACGTTTGGTTGAATTGTAGAGATCCGTTTCAGTAGAATTGCTAGCACGTCAAATAACTCTCCTCCTGGTCAAAATTCTGATACTCTAGCGTTTCATAAGAAGTTATAATATTTGAATGGAATAAACTAGTGCAATTAAAACAATCATTTGTTAGATATCAGCTATCAGTTTTTTCAGCATAACTCAAGAAAAAGACTGTGATAATTTATTATCTTCTTTGGATGTAGATTTGAATTACTGAATGGCGTAACTAATTCAGGAATAGGAGTAGTATGAGAAGCCCTGTCCTAGGTTCAGTTTCCAGCGCCGACAGAGGCATTCTTTTGAGATTTTCCGCGGTTTCTCTACGGCCAGTTACTCCGGACACTTGTTATAAACCTTGACTCAGGATTTTGTTTTGTTTATTTGAACAGGCTGCCTGACAAAGTATATAAAAAACAATATATTTAAGTTTTACATACATTTTCACATGGAAGTAACATGGATCGTTTTAGGTATAGGGCCTAATGGATTCGAATAACAAATACATAGAACAGAAAAGGAGAACCAAAGGGACTAGTGATTAAATATAAAACTATATAACTGATGAATTGCGACGGACCCGTTTATAACTGATCTTGCTGTGTTTTCAGAGTACTGGACGGAGTATCCAGATTTTTTGCAGGCACTAACAGAAAAAAAACTGGAATGGTCTCACGGGCACCTATGACCAACACGCTTACTTTCCGCCTATGAATAGGAACTGTCGCGGTATTTGCCTTGAAGTGAAAATGGGAAACCGCAGAAGACCATTCTCAGGACGGAAACTGCTGAAGATATTCCAACAGTAAAATATTACAGAGGAAAATTTAAATTTAATTTACTTATATAACTTATGCCATAAATTCTACTTGGGCGTACCTTTAATGATACAAATCTTCTAAGTAATACTTTTCAAGGTTTTAAAAATATATGCTTGAGTTGTGGGTTCTGTTCTCCACCAGAAAGCTTGGCTCCATAGCTGCAGCGCGTTAACACGTGTGGCCATTCCACTCGGTAATAATAATAACAACAACAACAATAATAATAATAATAATAATAATAATAATAATAATAATAATAATAATAATAATAAATGAGTGCCAGGTAAAGTACTGAGGACAGAGGCAGCTAGGTATTCTATCCCAGTTGGCCATGACGTTTGCGAGTATTGGAACCTTTACCTTCTAGTCCTCCTAGGGTCTGTGTGGCCTGTTCGGAGATGCCCTTTTTGTATAATTGTTGCTGCTTTTTGGTTAACGACGCATTCAGTGACTCCTCATTCTTTGGCAGAAAAGTGAAGCTGTTAAAGGAGCCTATTTCGAATTTTTTAAATGTTTATAGTATGGCGTATTTTATTTTCCTGTCAGTCCTTCCTGACATCTGGTATTTTCATTTTAGCATTGTGATATGTCCACATCGGACTGGATTGGTGTACGACTACCTTGAAACCCAGGGCAGAGTTAGCCGACTTTTTCTTAATCTGAGCCCTTGGGATACACTCGGACATCGCATTGTGGGCCTTCAGGTTTCGCCATAAACCATCCAGGAGTTTTGGGAGACCTTGGTGCACGAGTAGGATTACATAACCAAAAGTACAGTTGGTTAATCTTGTTCTCTACAAGGGGACCCGCTGTACTTCATTTGTTGCTGGGGGGAGGGACAGCACATAATTGACTGGTTAGGATGCTACCCCACGTTTTTACTATGGCATGACTTTTGTCGGAAGTCGACTGCTGACCTTAGTGATATAGTCTGTTAGTCGCCGTTCTCCAGATATACCGATGGATGCGCGCCTTAGGTCACTTTGCTTTCGGGAGATAATGTGTTCGAACCTCACTGTCGGCAGCCCTGAAGATGGCTCTCCGTGGTTTCCCATTTGCACACCAGGCAAATTTCGGGGCTGTATCTTAATTAAGGCCACGACCGCAACCCTTCCACTTTCTCTGGACATCTCCTGGCCTGTGAGTCGGCGTCACCGTTTAGGAGGCCCGCCTTCCCCTTCAGGGGAGGAACGAAAACATTTAGTGGTAGTAGTTCCTATCCATCGTCGCCATACGACCCTATTTTTGTCGGTGCGACGTAAATCTAGTTGTAAAAAAAAATCAGTCTCAAGGCAGAGGGATCGATCGCGGTTGAGGTTGGTAGCAGTTGCGGGTGCTTCTAGCGTGTTCAAGAACTCCTGCTGTGTAAAATACTGGCATCCTGGTTACTGTTAAGAACGTTATCGCTTAGGTATGAAACAAATAAGAAGGAGAAGGGTTAGTTATGTTCCGTTTTATCACCTGATGGGCGTTTGTTATGAATATCTTCAGACGTGCTGTTCAATTAAAATGACATTTCGTTGCTCTTGCTGTCTGTGGAAATGCACTATCTTACGTATATTATTGTTATTTGCTACCCAGAAGTTGAATGAATACGCTGCAAAAGGTGATATTAATAAATTATTGGAAACTCCCTGCGTTATGTAATTACCACTTCAACACAAGTACTACTCTGGGAGTGACAATAACTTTGATGTTTATGAATATCTTCAACGTTCAGTAATGATAAACACAATGCCCTTCTGTAATTGATCATGTTTTTCGAGTCAAATGAATTAATGAACGTTAAAATGCAAAGGGTTGACGTGCCAGGTTACGTAAATTATTGAAGAGTAACCGACTTATTATTTGTAAACAGAACGTGTTCTGCAGAGTATTGGATTTCCTTTTGTAACTCTCCTATGCTTACTGTCGGTCTGTTCCAGAGTTTTGTATCCTTCTCTAGGCACAGTTCCGAGCAAAATGTAGTAAACCACCCATGGCTGTGACAGTATGGAAACTGCTGGGGTATGCTGTGTAATAACATTCCGAGCAACCATTAGTGTGTTTCTGAGTGTTATGACAGGTGTTTTTCATAGGGTCAGTCGTGTTGCAATAGCACTTTCTGGCCCAGCGAGGAAAGCAGTAACAAACTAGGCCTACCTCACTTCTCATCTTGCTTAGTACTCCTCGTTTTGACACCGCTTTCGGTTTTTGTTTTTCCCTATAGTTGCATTACCTTTGGTGGTGCCATTTGAGGATCCAACCAGTCTCTGGGTTGATGACTTAACAGACGGTTACAGAATGTTATGCAATATTCTGCGAGTCCACTATAGATTGAAGCATCAGTTATCAGCTGTGGAATGCGTGCAGTGTGTAATGAATGAGGCGGAGCGCGAGGGAGGGATAACAGCGGACATGCTGGCTGCTTGACACAGGCACACACACAGTTGGGCCTCAGCCGCGCTCTTGTCTCGTGTCTTGCCGTGCCGTGCCGAACCGCACAGTGCTAAATTCGAGCTAAGTGAGCGAGGTCTACGCAGGCGCGACACAACAGAAATAAGAAGTGTATAAAAAAATCTGTTGTTTGTTTCTTTTTCCGAATAAAAGAAAAATACAATTAAGACATGTTCAAACATAGCTCACTCTTTTTCTGTGAGGGTCTAGGCTAGAGTTCGGAAGTTGAACGTTCGCCGGCTCTTGACACTTGGATGTGTTTCTACAGTGTGAATTGTTTGTGTTTTTAGTGAGTGCACCATGGATAGGACAATGTATGGAAAAGTAACTCCGGGAACATATCACCCTTACAGATGTACCAGGAAGAACGGCTCTTCTCCAGGATGTAAGTAAATTACGAACATGTGGCGTCTCCTTGCGCAATATTCACTTTTTCAGCCGCAAGGGACACTTTATGCAACTCGTTTAAAATACGCGGTCCACTTGCAGCGGTCAGGTAGCGCACGTGCTCTTTCGAACCTCTAACCACTTTCTGTTCCGACTGGTTGCAGTGTGAACATTTGTGAACGTACAATCACCCCCCCCCCCCCCCCCCCAAAAAAATGAAGGCATGGTACTGCACAAATTCCTCGCAGTACATTTACCTCAGCAACAAATAAACCTATAGATATGTTTGTTGTGGGTATCCACCGGGTTTGTATCTACATTGGCGGTAAATTAGGCTATATTTTGATACTAATTAAGTCTGATAAAATATCAAATGCTAGGAACCAATATCATGCGCGCCTGTGTTTTTGGTGTTGTTGTTTGAGCGACTCTACATCGTTCCTAAGGACTGTTTCACATGATATGAGTTGCGGGCACGCGTTTCGGATCGTGGAGCTGCATGTTTTCGTTCAGAACATGAGGGTTTCAACTCTACCGCCGACAACTCTGCAGATGGCTTACCATTTTTACACCAGGCAGATGCACTTAAAGGCCATGGCCTTTACTTTCACACTACGAACCCATTTCCATTCCAGGGACTCAAATCTTTAGTTACCGTAGGCACGTGAGTAGAAAGAAACAAGAATGTCAAAATATTTCTTTCTGAGCTCCTGTTTGTGTAGTATTCAAACCGCAGTTGATCATGCTTTTGTCGTTAGCTGTCTGCAAGGACAGAGCTAGCCTCTCTCTGTTTTGACGAGCTCCTTGGCTCAATGCAGCGATGGAATCGGAAGAATGTTATCCTCCCTTGCAGCAAAGAAAGTGAGAGGCGCCTGCTAGTCAATTTCCCTCATAAGGGCGGAATGTTTTTTAGAATGGAGCACCCATCGCGCACACAACGAACATGATGTACACAGTAGTTGATAACTTAACGAAACGATTGTCGAAGAATGGTCTGCATTTCTCCTTCATTTATGACATCCTTCCCTACACTCAGTTTCTTGTACTCTGTATAGCCGTGCGTGCAAGACACGTGTCACTAAATAATCGGGTACCCACGGGACATCCAGTTTTACGTGGACTTCAAACCACAGGGACGTGACTTTTCATTGCAGGAATGCCATGTGTATTGCTCGGTATTTTTGAAACCGGGCGAGTTGGCCGTGCGGTTAGAGGCGCGCGGCTGTGAGCTTGCATCCGGGAGATAGTGGGTTCGAATCCCACTGTCGGCAGCCCTGAAGATGGTTTTCCGTGGTTTCCCATTTTCACACCAGCCAAATGCTGGGGCTATACCTTAATTAAGGCCACGGCCGCTTCCTTCCTATTCCTAGTCCTTTCCTGTCCCATAGTCGCCATAAGACCTATCTGTACCGAGTTCGATAGTGGGTTCGAACCCCACTGTCGGCAGCCCTGAAGATGGTTTTCCGTGGTTTCCCATTTTCACACCAGGCAAATGCTGGGGCTGTATCTAAATTAAGGCCACGGCCACTTCCTTCCCAGTTCTAGCCCAATTCCTGTCCCATCGTCGCCATAAGACCTATCTGTGTTGGTGCGACGTAAAGCCAATGGCAAAAAAGACCTGTCTGTGTCGGTGTGACGTAAAGCAAATAGCAAAAAAGGTGTTTTTTAAGGGTGTAACAGTTTTAAACACGCTTCACAGGCTCATAAAAGGAACACAAACAAACTCATTCTTTCCGCTGTCTTATGGCAATACTTTTGACTCCCCTGTGGGTGGGGGACGCAGATTAAAAATATACACTTACGGTATCCCCTGGCTGTCGCAAGAGGCGACCAAGGGATGATGGGTCTTGAACCATGAGATTACCAGTGATTAGTAAAATTACGCGAGGAATACCATAGGTCGACTTTACTTGAGATTAGTACTACTATGCGAGGAACACCATGGGTGTGTTATTAGTATCATCGTGGGTGGATAACTATGGGTTTAAATTACCCGTGATTAGCACCGCTATATGCGGAACACCATGGGCCAATTGCAGAAACGGTGTTTAGATGATGTCTACGGTTAAACAATGCCTACGTATGGCTGCCGCATTGCAGAGACGTTATTTGTCACTTAGACACTGTCTAAAACTGATGTTCAACCGGTCATGTTTAAACACTGCCGAGAGCATTGTTTAACCTCAAATGAGAGGAGGGAGTCACAATCAGAGGTTGTGTACCGTGAAACATGTAATTTGTATTATCATGTTGAGACGATTCCGGGAAAAAGGGTTAGTCCGACGGCCTCTCTGTGGGTCACCCGCTGCTAAATCGCAGCAATTCATTTGACATGTACGAGAAGATAGATCTTAAAATAAGGTTTCACTTTTCAAGAGACTTGTTTCTTGAGACTGACAAAGGGTCAGTCCGGTAACTGTCAACTTGAATACAATTCTTGGCAACCGATATATTTTATTATATACACGGGGTAATTTCCATGAAATTATTGGTCACTTCGACTACATACATGCCAGAATTACTTGTCCCAATCGTCAGAGGGCGGTCACATACATCAACCGGGAGTGATTCACCTATATTTACTGCCAAGTAAACATACATAATAGTGAAAACTAAAAAGTAGGTTTATGAGGTTTATATATATATAATCGTATAAGTTTTCGGCAACCGTCAGATAGGAAAAGGCAAGTGGTGGTGATGGTGGTAAGGGTAAAGGTAAACTCGTGTCCTCATTCCGAGTTGATGCAGCTCTTTTTCAGGCCCACCCCCATTGGAGATGAGCTGCATGTACCATTTCAACCACATACCAGTCCTCCTGCCATTCTTAAATTTCTGGCAGTACCGGGAATCGAGCCCGGGCCCGCGAGGACGGCAGCTAATCACACTAACCGTTACGCAACAGTGGCGGACGGTGATGGTGGTGATTATTGTTTAAAGAGGAGGACTGGAGAAGAAGAGCCCTGGCCATAATAACAGCCCTAGTATTTTCCTGGTGTAAAAATAGGGAAACTATGGAAAACAATCTTCAGGGCCGCCGATGATGCGTTTCGAACCTACTATCTCCAGAATGCAAGCTACATCTATATGGTCCGTACAACACACTCGGTTACACATCACTATTGCTTCATCTTCCCTTTGTCGAAGCTACCGTATTTATGAGTAGATTATACTCGCTGTAACAACGTTATAATCAAGGCTACACTTCCCCGTACAGTGGCGTGTCGCTTTAGTGCCGATAATATTATGAGATTTAATTTCCACCGTAAGCTATACTCTTATATGTGGGCAAGTCATGCTCATGCTTGGCTATATTTGAGTAATGTGTAGGAAGACAAACAGCTGACTGGCATTCGCGCGCGCACCGACGAATTTCATTGGTTGCGGCAAGCAAAGAGCTCATGAAAGATACTTCTATCTCCATTTTCAAACCAATATTGGAACTTTAAAGGATGTCTAGTTAAACATCGGCTGAACATTGTTAATGTAATAGAAGATCGTGCTCGATTTAGACGTTGTCTACGGCTTAAAACTAGCCATCGTTTCTGCAATCGGCCCCATGGGTTTACGTTGCTTGGGATCAGTACCACTACGTGAGGAACTCCACAGGTCTGGGCGTTGCTTGTGATTAGTACCACTATGTGAGGAACACCATGGGTCTGTTGTTATCCGTGATTAGCACCTTTTTTAGAATTTGTTTTACATCGCACCGAAACAGATAGGTCTTATGGCGACGATAGGATAGGAAAGGCCTAGGAGTGGCAAAGAATCGGCCGTGGCCTTAATTAAGGTACAGCCGCGGCATTTGTCTGGTTTGGAAATGGGAAACCACGGAAAACCATATTCAGGGCTGCCGACAGTGAGGTTCGAACCATCTCCCGTATGCAGGCTCATAGTTGCGCGCTCTTAACAGCAAGGCCAACTCGCCCGGTATGATTAGTACCATTATGAGAGTATCATCTCGGGTCTGAGCGTTGCTTGTGATTAGTACCACTATATGAGCGACTTGTAGGTCTGCGTTGCCTATGATTAGTACCACTCTGTGAGGAACATCACGGTTCGGGGAGGCTCCTGAGGGTGTTCAATAACACTGTGTGAAGAACACCATGGGTCAGAGTCCCATTATGCGATTAACACCATAGGTCTGCGTTACTATTGAGTAATACATCGCCTGTGATTAGTACCACTATGCAAGGAACACCGCGAGTCTACTCTACTTGTGATTAGTACCGCTATATGGGGAACACCATGGTTCTACTTTACCAGCGATTAGTACCATCATAAGGGGCCGGTGACCTGGACTTTGGACCCCTGTAGACAACAAGCGTCACCGATTTCGCATTTTGCTTTGGAAACGGGCCCTTGTTCAGTTAATACCATTGTTTTAAGTTATTTTATGGGAAGGAGGGGCATAGCGGGTCGGATCCACTGATTGTTTTACGTTCATAATCATTTATAATTATTTTAACTTTCTGTATTGTGAGTTGGATCTGCTGATTACTTTAAAATTCATATTCATTCTTCATCGTCATGTTTTGAATTCTGGTCAGTGGATACATTTTGGAATTTTGTCATCATATTTCGTCTCATCTGTTTCCATTAGGGGCCGTTGACCTAGATGTTAGGCCTCTTTTAAACAAGCATCATCATCATCATCATCATCAGCAGCAGCAGCAGCAGCAGCAGCAGCAGCAGCAGCAATGTGTTTGTTGATTGTTGCCCTTAATAATAATGCACGGTGTGTAACGTCCTTTCAAATACTATTGGTGTTAAAAGGCGTCGAGTGCCGTTATTTTGTTCTGAAAGGGATTCCTTAACATGCTAGTATATCAGTTGACTTAGTTATCTCCCTCTCTTAGATGCAAACTAATAGTACTGGAATCCTATCCCGTAACAGTAAGCATAGGAGACGAAGATGTAACCAACTCCCTTTTGTCGCCAGTCGATTGAGACGTTTCCTTGCAAGGTTGTAGTGTTCGTCATCATTCGAACCGTTAGTCATCGTATTGTTGCGAATATAGAACTCCATCTGTTTCTTTACTCTAATTTATTTCAGGATAGCCTAATAAATGCAAACACACATATTTAAACACAAACAATTCTAACCAGTTATGAATGGCCACACACTAATTACCAGTCTATTTACAAATCTCCCTTTTGTACACACACCCGGGAGTCCCGGCCGGCTGCTACCTGGGAACGTCTACAATCCTTACTTTCACTTTCCCGAAGTCCAGTCAACTCCGCGTTCGGAGACAGCTGGATTTGAGCACTGGCTTTACAATACACGACGACTGTTCGTTGGTTCGACTCCTCTTATGGTCCAGTTCTTCACACAGTCCTATGCAGTGAACAACTAAACAGCCCAACAGTATTGAACAGCAGGACGACACTCACGACAGCGAACATTAACACAGGTCCATTTATCCTCGCACTCACTATAGCGCGTTTCCTCGCTGGCTCTCGGCGATCTTCAGTCCACAAAGTTACACGAACACACAGTACAATCTTTCGTTCTGTCGCCTGCACCTACGCACTGGTCTCTCCGACACCACAACCACCGCTCCTGGTTCAGACCTCGGTGGGACACTAGCGACAGCCAACACCTCTATCGCCCTCAGCCCAGCCACCGAACCCTAACTCACTGAGTGTCACACTGGCTCCACCTCGGAGCCCAGCTGTCACTCCGAGTCCAACTCTTAACTGACTGTCCGCTTTTTTTTCTCGGGGGGCGGGGGCGAAGCCCGCTCCCTCGCGTGACCATCGACTCAATCTACATGGCCTCCGACATGCTATTAATTTCTAAGAAGAAAGAAATAGCAGGGGAAGGGTGGGAAGTGATACAAGGAGTATCTACCGGTTTCCGAGTCAGACTCGCTACCACGGCAAAGATTGTATTGGTTGGATAGTGTTAAGGTGTGGTATTGAAGGGTCAGGGAAAAACCACATAGGCAGAAAGAGAAAGAGCCTACATGTAAAACCTGACATCTTGTGATAGCACACGCAAGGATATGGGCTGGAAAGGTCCAGTGGTAGTGTTAGTTGAGAAGAGGTATCATGCACCAGCCATGATCCATTGTCTCGCCGTTCCTTCTGCCAGGGGATCAGTCCGTCTGGGCACTGCCGTGACTAGCGCGGGCCTTGCCGGCTGCGGAGCCATGCTTTGAGTACCACTAGGGCCCGCCGCACAGCACCAACTCCTTGGGGTCCCTTGTACCCAGTCTCCGACCCCGGAGAGTGAGGCCAAGCCCGCCGAGGCGGGGGCCTCCTGGAAGGGGGTGGGTCATGACGCTGGGCCTCCTTCCTCTCTGCCCTCGCCATGGCCCGGTAGACTGGGCAACTGCGATGGGAGGCCGGGTGGCTCCCCGCGCAGTTGGGGCACACCGGCGCCTCCTTAAGTGTTGCGCAGGCCGTGTAGTGGTGATCACCCCCACAACGGTTGCACTTCAATTGGAGCCCACACATCTCCTGCCGGTGGCCCCACCTCAGACAGCGGAAACACTGCAAGAGCTGTTGAGGGGGACGTTTCAATCTCACCTGTTTGCCGCTACCCGCTGAGGTCTCCTCCTGGTTGGCTCCTCGCTCGGCTGCTGTCCTGGGTTGCGGCTGGGCGGCCCTTTCCTGGTGGGCCAGCGTCTTCTTCTTCCTCTGGTCCTGGGGCGGCGTCTTCTTCCCGGGGATCTCTTCTCGGCAGATGAAGAGGCCTCTTTCTGGTGGCCCTCCTCCCGGCCTGGTGATCCCGGGGTAGCGGGTGGTTCTGCTGCGTCGCCGTCTTCTTCCTTCTCCTGGCTGGCGTTGGTGGCGTCGGTCGGTGCTAACACTCGACTGCGTTCCCTATCCTGTGAGGCGCACGTCGATGTCTGCAGCTCGACAGTCACACTGGTGGGCTGGGCCTGGACAGCAGCCTCTAAACGCCAGGCGGCGTCCTCCTCCACTACTGTGCAGCCGTCCGCCGTCCCGGGCCTTTTCCTGGATTGCGCCCGGGTAACAGGCCCTTCCTGGTAGGCCTACGTCTGCGTCCACTTCGCCCTGGCAGCCGGTCGACGATCCTGGTTGGCGGCCTTGTTGGTCTGCGTGTACTTCGTAAAGTACAGCGGTCCAACTGAGGGCGCGCCGTCGCGGCGCCTGGGAGCGCCGCCGTCGTCCTCGGTCCTTGGCTCCGTCTGGGTGGCTTCCTCCTGGTAGCATGAGACGTCCAGGTTCTCCCTGAGTTCTGGTAGTCGGACGACTTGATGCTGCTGGGACGCCAGCTCTTCGTAGCTCCTGAGGCTGGTTGCATCCCTAGGGCGGATGAAGACCGCGCAGCCAGGGATCACCTCGCTGATAATCTCGAAGAACGACTCTCCGATGAACTCTGCTATCGCTTTAAGGAGATCGATTATGTAAATCGTCTTCTCGTAGGTGTGCATCCCCCACCGGTTGTACACCAACAGCGCCGGGCGTCGAAGATCGGGGGCTTCTGCAGCTATGAGCGCCGCTTGTAGTTTAGCTACGGCTCTCCCGCAGTCGTAGTCGGCCGGTCTCGCTGGAACAGTTAGCTTCTCCATCCTGGTCCTCCTGAAAATAAAGCTCCTGAAAGAGAAATAGCGAGCACTGAAAAGTGCTCAGCTCCGACAAATGCCTTTTCGAAAATGTACTAATAAGTACAACTGCCTGGCTAATACTTAAGAAGTACAGAGCACCTGGCGAGGAGAGGGACAGCGGAGCGAGACACACGTACGTCCTCCTGACTGACTGTCCGCGGCTTGCTTCTCCCTTTTTTATAGCTCGCGTGATTTGATCCAGAAATTTCATGATGTCACTACAGGCAGAACATTCCCGTTGAATCTCCAAGAAACTCGCAGGTAAGCCCGCCGCCAAGAACAATACACGGAAAGGCCGGCCCTACTCCACAGGCTGGTTGGGAGATTCCAGGTCGTCTGCGTCACCAGCCCCTTCCTGGAAGTGCTGAAAGGGGCTACCACGGGGCCGGCACGTAACTGTATTGATGTTTCATAGAATATTAGTCGTTTCTTCTTAGCAGTTACTATGTACCTTTTGATTCGGTAGGAATTTTTGACCCCCCCCCCCTTTCTCTCTCACACACACATACATTAAATTCTGGTGTAAAGAAGTTGGTTGAATAATCAGCGTTCAGCAAGCAGTCAAAACTCTAAATTCATAAGTGCCTGGTGTGTCTGAGGATATGTTCGGCTCGCCAGTTCTTAGCTGTTTTTCTCGGTACACCCCGTGGTGGTGAACTCCATGTCCCACTGTGTGACTTTGTTTTCTGTGGGTGTAATTGTACGAGCTAGGGATGGGAAGGAAGCGGTCGTGGGTTTGAGAAAGGTACCATCCCGGCATTTTACGCGAGTTGAAATATGAATCCACGGAAGACCATTCGAGGATAGCCGACGGGGAATTCGAACCCACCTGTGTCCCGAGCAGAGCTGTGTACCATAACCGGCCGTGCTGCAACGCATTGAGCTAACCCGAGGAACAAGTTAATTACTGCTGATGAACCACGTTATCGGGTTTTCTCTATTATGAACTGCATTGAGGCCACGAAAGAAATAAAACGTCTTAAATGGTTAATACAAAGAACTTTGTATCTTAGGTAGGTATGTAGATATATAAATATGAGGGCTGATCAACAAAGACTGATTTTTTTCACAGATATTTATTACTCCATTTCAATGTTTACATGATCGTTTTCGAAGTAGTCTCCTCCTACTTCAGTGCACTTTTTATAGCGTCTGTGCCAGTTCTTGAACACATGCTGCAGACCATTCTTTGTCAGGTCCTTGAGAATCGCCTCACTCTTCTTGAGCACTGCTTCAGAGTTCTCAAATCGAATGTCCCTAAGCTTTGCCCTAGTGATGGGAATAAAAAACACAGGGTGCAAGATCAGGGCTATAAGGTGGATGTGATACACAGGTAATGTTGAATCGAGCCATGAACTGCAAGACTTGATTTGCGACGTGAGGCCGTGCATTGTCATGATGAAGTCGCCACCACCGAGCTCGATAGCTGCAGTCGCTTAAATGCGGCCAGTATCCAGTATTCGGGAGATAGTAGGTTCGAACCCCACTGTCGGCAGCCCTGAAAATGATTTTCTGTGGTTTCCCATTTTCACACCAGGCAAATGCTGGGGCTGTACCTTAATTAAGGCCACGGCCGCTTCCTTCCCTTTCCTAGCCTTATCCCATCCCATCGTCGCCATAAGACCTATCTGTGTCGGTGCGACGTAAAGCAACTAGCAAAAAAAAAAAAAAAAAGGTCGCCACCCAGTCCGAGAAATCTTTGGTCGTTTCTTTGCAATGTGCGTCCTCAGTGTAGCCAATACTGACGTGTAGTATGCTGCTGTAACAGTGGTGTGAGGGGGAACTGTATGCTGGTCACCTCCATTGTCTGGTATGCGAAATGCACGTAGCGTTTACACAATAGAGCATTACTACCAACCCACCGATACGAGAGTGCTGCCGCTTATGGAAATTATACATAAGAACCCGCTCTTTTCAAATATTTGTTACAGATAGGAAACTATCACGGAAGCTACAGGAAACATCAGTCTGTCTTTGTTGATCAGCCTACGTAGATAGATAGATAGATAGATAGATGCCGTCTTTATTGGTGGCGAAGTTAGGGCCCTGAGCCCTTTCTTAAACTTAACTACTATTTCAGAATTCGACTAAAATGCTACATAATTACACAATACAGCAGCTGATAAAAGTAATGTTTTCAATAATATACAGAACGAGTTGGTCGTGCGGTTAAGGGCGTGCATCTGTGAACGTGTATTCGGGAGATAGTGGGTTCGAACCCCACTGCCGGCAGACCTGAAGATGGTTTTCTGGTGTTTCCCCATTTTCACACCAGGAAAATGCTGGGATTGTACCTTAATGAAAGTCACGGCCACTTCCTTCCAACTCCTAGCCATTTTCTATCCCATCGTCGCCAAAAGACCTATCTGTGTCGGTGCGACGTAAAACCAGTTGTAAAAATCCAGTAATAATATAATAAACATGATAATCTAATTACAATAATATTATAATTGCTCTGAAACTAATAATACAAGTACAGCAGTAATTGACTATTCACTCACACATTCATACCTTAGTCATTCCACAAGTCAGTTTGATAAATGAGACAAGTACATTTGGTAGTCCACCCTAAATTTATTATGGAAGGCCATTGCCCTTATTTCGGGTGGAAGGGAATTCCATGACCAAAGATCTGAGATTCCGAAAGGGCGGTTGTAAATAGTAGAGCAGTGTAAAGGTATGGTAAGAGAGGAACTGGATTGTGTACTGCGGCGATGAATAGATTAAAGGAATTTAAAGAGTAAAGAAAGATAATTTGTTTCATCTGAATTGAGTATTCTGCGAAGAAGACTGAATGAGTGGAGTTTACGGCGGTCCTGCACTCAGAGCCATGACTGTTTCTTATAATGAGGTGTACTGCGACTATAATAATAATAATAATAATAATAATAATAATAATAATAATAATAATAATTGCTTTACATACCAGTAACTACTTTTACTGTTTTCGGGGACGCCGAGGTACCGGGATGTAGTCCCGCAGGAGTTCTTCTACGTGCCAGTAAATCTACCGACACGAGGCTGACGTATTTGAGCACCTTCAGATACTACCGGACTGAGCCAGGATCGAATCTGCCAAGTTGGGGTCAGAAGGCCAGCGTCTCAACCTTCTAACAGCTATTTAAATTCCGGTCTAGTTTCTTATTACTGTCTTGAGTTATGCCCAGTAATACAGTGTCACAGTAGTCAAAGATAGGTAGCAACTCCAAACCTACGTAAAAGTCATAAGAAAACATCCAAGGATATATTATTATTGTCAATGATGCTCTCACGGTCCGTACTTATAGACATGATATAGGCATTTGAGCTTATGCCATGTCAAGAAAATACGGTGACATTCTTTACGTTTCGCAGAGAAATTTGCTCTGCGTCTTCAGAAGGAAATCTCGACTGTTCACGAGGAAGACTTTTCAAAGAATGAGGTTTGCATTTAGACGTTATAATAGAAGTAGAATTGGTACGTTCATTCGTCACCAGGTGGCTCACCGGATTCAGTACATCGCTAGCGTTCGAAGCGGAAGCTGACCGAACCATCAGAATCAGTCTTGAGAGGGAGTCACGTAACATAACAGGTGTACACACTTGAAAGTATGACATTGACACAAACCTGGAATGAAACATCTGGTGATCAGAACGTACGAATTCGGAAAACACCGAAACGAAATAACAAAATTGAAGGGACAGGGAAGGGAACTACCTACGTGTTCTTAATGGCTGGCAACCACGTATTACTTAATTGATAGCCAGTGTCCGTGTTGAAATTGTTAGGATTTCTACGTATTTCCACAGCTTTCCATATAATCCTGAACCTGTAGTGTCAAGTGTGGGTAAGAGCTCGTGCATCTCGGGACATGACATTAAGACCCGACGATAGAGCGTGCTCTGTTGCTGATTTGTCTGGCTGGTTGAGACGAATATTGCTATTGCTTCAGCGCCCGTCAAACCTATGATTTGCGGAGGTATGTTGATGATACATTTGTGGTCTGCACAAAAGGTCCTGAGAAACTTCATCTGTTTCTAAAGCACCTAAATCAGCAACATCCTCCAATTAAATTCACTATGGAGATGGAGTCGGTCGGATGCCTTCCTTTCTTGGATGTTCTAGTAAGAAAGAAACCGGACAACTCCTTAGGACATATCGTCTGTCGTAAGCTTACCCACACAAATCGCTACCTTCATGCAGATTCTCACCACCATCCAGCACAGAATCAAGCCATTCTCACGACACTCACCAAGAGGGCGAGGCGAATTTGTTAGCCATCAAATATCCAGGTGGAGATGGACACGCTCAAAGCCACGTTCAAGGGTAATGGTTACAGCGATGTGGAGATTCATAGAGCCCTGCATCCCAGAGAAACAACCAAGCAAAGCTCACAGAAGGAAGAAGTGAAGGAACTGCCTATCTGACTTACATTCATAACACCACAGATAGAATTGCCAAGGTCCTCTGCAAACACAATATAAAAACCGTGTTTGGCACCGTCACTAAAATTGTTCACAGTCTAGGTAAAACCAAGGACGAATTGCCTCCTCCTTTACATATTGGGATATACGAAATTCCCTGTACTTGCGGCAAGGTATACATTGGCCAAACTTGCCGATCCATTGGTACTCGTATCAAGGAACATGAACGAAATATTCCAGCCAGAAAATCAGCAGTAATTGAGCACGGTCTGTCGGCGGGTCATGATGTCGTGTTCCAAGATGCTCAAGCTCTTACCCACACTAGACACTACAGGTCCAGGATTATACGGGAAGCTGTGGAAATACGTAGAAATCCTAACAGTTTCAACGGGGACACTAGCTATCAATTAAGTAATACGTTGTTGCCAGCCATTAAGAATTAACGTAGGTAGTTTCCTTCCCTGTCCCTTCAATATTGTTATTTCGTTTCGGTGTTTTCCAAATTCGTACGTTCCTCATCATCACATATTTCATTCCAGGCTTGTGTCGCTGTTATATTTTCGTGTTATGTTATGTGACTTTCTCTCAGACTGATTCTTATGGTTTCGTCAGCTTCCACTTCGAACGATAGCGCTGTACCGCGCCCGGTGAGCCATCTGGTGACGAATGAACGTACCTCTTTCACTTCTATTATAACATCTACATTCAACGTCATTCTTTGAGAAGTCTTCCTCGTGAACAGTCGAGATTTTCTTCTGAAAACGCAGAGCAAATTTCTCTGCGAAACGTAAAGAATGTCACCGTATTTTCTTGACATGGCATAAGCTCAAAAGCCTATATCATGTCTCTAAGTACGGACCGTGAGAGCATCAATGACAATAATAATATGTCTTTGGATGTTTTCTTATGACTTTTACGTAGGTTTGGAGTTGCTACCTTATGACATGAAGTAAGCCACCTTATCAGAAGAGAATATGGGAAAGTCTGCGAGAAGCTTATGATCATTGATATCCTAAGCTGTTGGAATTACCACTGCCTTCGTGATCTCCAGGCCGTACTGTAGCTCTGAAGACGTCACGCTTTGGCTGGGACTTGGAGGCGATACGCATCCGCTCCGCTTGAATTACACACTCGTTAAAATTATTTAAGAAACTATTAACACCTTACAAAACCAAAAACTATTCATAAATATTTGTTAGTTCTGACATACAATGCATATCCTTCCCCGTAACGTTCTATTTCTCGCGTATATCCGTTCGTTTCTGTGAGTACAGGCGAACACTTTGGGACATATTCTTGCGTTTCTATCAATTTTCTAGTCAACTGGAACACTCACATCATACGCACTGATAAAAAACAAGCAACCAATTACCATTATAATATGCTACAAATGTAAATTATTTCTGTACCACCAATTCATTGCCTACAAGAAAGGTTACGAGTAAGCTAACCACCAAAATAACAAAACATTTACTGTCACTGTCATGAAATTCAGTTGCTGTTTCAAAAAAGTAGTACTTTAAACAGCAAATAATGCCTATGCAATTATTTTCATATTCAATTTTTATGGAATAACCCTGTTCCATTGCCTATGATATGAAATTTGATAGGAAAAATCTCAGCAGAGTTGTTTCATAATACATTTCTACCTAAAATGGTAAAATGCGTAAATTGTACTTAAATATACAGATACACCGAATTCAAATAAGCCGTAAATCTGATTACATAAAAATATATCTAATGTTACCCATGTTCTTGATATAATGAGAAATTTTAACTCACCATCTGGATGAGACACTATTATTTCCCTCAGGATTTAGTCTTCAGGAAATTGGTTGATACACACAACTGTTTAGTGATTCAGTATTAATTTTTCCCTAAGAATAGCCTTCTTCCATTACCTAACTCTTTCTTCATCAGAAGAAAACACAAATACTGAAGTGTACTCTCCTCGTTTATAATTTGCTTTGCAGCCAGGCACACATCAACTCTTAGCATGGTGATTTCTCTCAATGATAACCTTAATTCAATTATATACACATCGTGGTTGATAATAAAACCCTGAATGCACTAACTCAATTCATTTTACACTAGGGATATAACATTACACAAATAAACTACAAAATTAAAACACGGCAGAGCGATATTCTTAACCTATAGCCTCACATGATTACACGCTCACACCAAGTTTTCTTCACTAATTGAGGACTTTTCACTTAATAATGCAGTCAACAACGCCTCAGTCTGATTTATAATGGAGTAAACATGCGGCCAACATTAACAATTTCAATAAAACAACGAAGAATTCACATGTAACTAAACTAACTCACGTGCTAAACTCCCTCCCTAATGATCAGTTGATTGCTTTCCCGCGCTTGCTATTGTATGGCCTGTACTTCACGAAGGCAGTGGAATTACTCAGTAGCAACGAAAACAAGTTGATCAGACAACATGTTCAACTGCTGTGAATGTCAGTGGCCCAACATTAAACCACTCACCCTGGCTTATCAAACCTCTCAAGTGGAGTGCTGAATTGTACTAGGTTTTCGCATTGGGTGCGTAAGTCATGGTATGTGTATGTTGAGTCTTTAGCTCGAAGATACCGAGCTCGATAGCTGCAGTCGTTTAAGTGCGGCCAGTATCCAGTATTCGGGAGATAGTAGGTTCGAACCCCACTGTCAGCAGCCCTGAAAATGGTTTTCCGTGGTTTCCCATTTTCACACCAGGCAAATGCTGGGGTTGTACCTTAAGGCCACTGCAGATTCCTTCCCACTCCTAGCCCTTTCCTGTCCCATCGTCGCCATAAGACCTATCTGTGTCGGTGCGACGTAAAGCAACTAAAAAAAATAGCTCGAAGGTTGGTTGGATCCTCAAGAGATCAACAGTCAGCTGCCATAGTAGAGCTAGGCGTCATTGAAGGGGCATACTAGGGAAATTAGAAGTGAGGTAGTTTCCCGTTGTATTCCGCACTGTGCCATATGGTACTGTTACATAGCAGTTTGCCAAGCCCATCGAAATGATTACTCTAACCGACCATATGGGTGACACGTTCACACAGGGACTGGCTGCGTAAGAAATGGCATTGCTCGTACCTCAGCCCTTTTCATATTGTCAAAGCCATGGATGACACTGAGACAAGTCGAGGAAAGTAGCAAACTTGCTATAGCTCATACCAGAAGATGTAATGCATTGTAAACGCTGTATCTTACCCGATAATGGAACTGCGCAGAGCTAAATTCACAGGAAGTTTTGAATTCTAGAAGTGCAAGATGTGAATGAACCCTGCAATTTTCTTCTTGTATTGCTCGAAGGGCTGTGTTTTTCTTCCGTTTGCAGTAATGTGCAGTTGAATCTGGGAATCATATACGTCCTGCCATAGAAAGTGATCGACCGAAAATATCCTTATCCCCGAATACCAGAACGATCGAAAGGAAGACGTGCATTATCACAGAGATTTCTTGGCTGGTTAATACATTGAGGTCTGTCTGCACGTTGCCAGTAAAAGAGTGTACTCCTATGCTTTTAGAACGAGTTTGAATTATAACTTTCGCGACAAAATGCTCTAAACACTGCTTTTCACATTCCTAACGCAATAGAACTACACGAGTTCATTGTAAACGTGTGTATTAGATAAAGAAGTTACGAAGTTACGAAATTGTATTACGAAAGACCATAGGACGGGACGAGGCATACGAACTTTGACACTGATTCTTTCGTACAATTGTACGCTACGTTTTTCCCTGAGAGTGTATCTGGGCGTACAAGTTAGGCCGGTAAATCCACCGACCACGAACCTACTACGCTGGTGCAGCAGGGGAGAGGTGATACTCCTACGTGGCGCGTGCCAGGTGGCTTATAGGGGGGTCCTAACTGGCTTGCCGGCGGACTTGAGCGAAATAAAATAGCTCTCGCGGACCGAACGCACAATCCCCTGTGGATGGGGGACGCAGACGAAGAATACACCCACGGTATCCCCTGCCTGTCGTAAGAGGCGACTAAAAGGAGCGACCAAGGGATGATCGAATTAGAACCATGAGACTACTTGTAATTAGTACCACCACGCGGGGAACACCATGGGCCGCTTTTATTTGCGCGTAGTACCACTATGTCCGGCTCCATGGCTAAATGGTTAGCGTGCTGGCCTTTGAACACAAGGGTCCCGGGTTCGATTCCCGACCGGGTCGGGAATTTTAACCATCATTGGTTAATATCCCTGGCATGGGGGCTGGGTATATATGTTGTCTTCATCATCATTTTATCCTCATTACGACGCGCAGGTCGTCTACGGGCGTCAAATCAAAAGACCTGCCCCTGGCGAGCCGAACCCGTACTGGGATCTCCCGGCACTAAAAAAGCCATACGCCTTTTCATTTCAGTACCACTATGTTAGGTATGTTACCGTGGTTTGGTGGATTAGCAGAGGTGAAAGAAGGTGCCGGGGTGAATGGGTCTAACTACAAGGCCGAGATATGAATTAAAATTGCATTAAAGGTTATATTTTCGAAAATAGCAAAACTTAACAATATTCACATAGAATTTCAAAGTTTAACAAATAACAAAAATTCAACAAATAACCGACAATCAGGTACAAGACCAGGAAAAGCCAAGACTTATAGGCAATTTGACAATCTGGGCTTCAAGCCACAAATTTTACAATTCCTGAGCTCTCAGCTCACAAACACATATTTACCACAGGGCAGAAATCCCCAAATAATATGGAGCCCTTGCTCCCACCAAGTAATGTCAAGCCTCCTAGAGGCACATTTCCAATACTTACAGGAGCGTACCCGCTCATAATTTTCTGAGCCTATTAAAGGCCTTAACCGACTTTACTATTAACTGCCCTCAAGGTACAACTTACAAGGAAACAAGGGTATCTTGTACCCAACCTATTGGGCCTTAGCAGAAAAGAACAGGTTACGTAAATGGCCCAAAAGCAAAGATGAATGGAGGCGTGTACTTGCACTCCTACATGAAACTACTTAAAACCTAAGAGGCACTAGGCCGATGAAACAGGGGCTATTCCCAAACTATGGAGGTGACTCGTATACTGAATAAATTTAACACATTAAGGAAGAGTAGAAAATCGGTTACAAAAACGTAGTCACCTCAAATCAAAAATGAAGGAAACTCGAGAGGGTAAAGCACTCTCTATCCCCGATTTACAGTTAAAGATATATAAGGTTTTTACGTAAACAAGAAGAAATTTACATTTTTAAGAGATAGGTTACATGGTAAAAGTTTCAGACCTTCCCCGAGGGTTAAACTGCTGAGGTAGCAAGAAATAAAATGTTAAGTGGCCATTACCTTACTGAAAACTGCTGCCTGAAGAAAGAGGCGCTTCCCGCCTCCTGCTACACGTTCATACACTAAGTTAGATGTTGATGAAGTGGCCGAGAGACAAGAAAATCAGCAGTTTTTATACCCTTGGGGAAGATTCGAGACCTTTCATGAATAATTAAGACACACCCACAGGCGATTATTGGTCACAGTACACAATTACACACAAAATCGAAGAAGAAAGACACGATTGGTCAAAAATTAATTACAGAAATAATTGCTTGGCTAACTTCAAAACTGGCGGAAAGAAAAGATTAATATTGCCAACCCACAAATGAAAGAACGAAATTTAGTAAAGAGAAAACTTATGAATCCAAAATTTCTTCATAAAGGTTCCTTCACTTCGCGCCAGGGTGCATGATCATAGTTTTTTAGTAGAGACATCTATGAGACAATGTCCAAACTTCTTGATAAATAGTAAACAAAAACACGACGAAATTAACACAGTGTCATCTTCAGAGCAAAAGTTTAAGTAGATCCAGTTTTAAGTTCACAGTTTCTCCTGTAGAGGAGTACTTTAAGGCTGAAAATTCAAATGTGCGGCGTAAAGGTGTACCAGCCGGTACAAGGTACACAATAGGTTTGTGATTAGTAGCGACAGTGCGAGAATCAGGGTGGGTTTTACATTACCTGTGATTAGTACCACTATATGAGCGACACCATGGGTGAGCGACACCATGGGTCTGCCTTGCCTATGATTAGTACCCGCTATGTGAGGAATACCACGGGATAGGTACGAGTCCCTGTGATTTGTACACCTATGTGAAGAACACCATAGGTTTGCGTTGCCTGTAAATGGCGCCACAATGTGAGAAACACCACAGGTCTGTGTTACATGTGCGTATTACATTACCTGTGAGTAGTACCATTATGTGTGGAATACCGCGAGTCTACGCTACTTTTGATTAGTACCGCAGCATGACAAATACCATGCTTCTACTTTCCTAGCGATAAGTACCATGATGCGGGGACGATGACCTAGATTTTGGACCCCTTCAGACTGCAAGGATCATTGATTCAGGATTGTGCTTTAGAAACAGTCCCTACGTGAGTAATACGATTGTTTAACGCTAGATTCTGGGAATGTGGGACATTGCGGGTCGGATCCGCTGATTGTTTTAAATTCCTATCCATTCATTCATTCATTCTTCGTCATCACGTTTTGAATTCTGGTCAGTGGATGATTTTGGACTTTTAAATTGTTATTACATTTAGGTTCATTTCGTACCATTAGGGGCCGATGACCTAGATGTTGGGTTCCTTTATAGAACAAGCATCACCATCATCATCATCATCATCATCATCATCATCATCATCATCATCATCAAATCTACCGACACCGGACTGACGTATTTGAGCACCTTCAGGTGCCACTGGACTGAGTCAGGATCGAACCTGCCATCTTGGGCGCAGAAATCCAGCGCCTCTTATTATCGGAAAGTGCACTGTGTGTGAGTCAATGCTCTGTAAGATATAAATGCGTGTCCTCGCCCAAAGTTTTACAGCTTTTTTTAGGTACACCCGCAATGGAGGTGAACTGCATGCACTTTTTTGATCATGTACCAGACCTGCCAATCTTAAATTTCTGGCAGTACCGGAAATCGAAGGTGGGCTCTATAATGTTACGGTTAGTGGTATTAGCTACTGTGCTAGAAGACGCGAGTTCGATTCCCAGTACTGCCAACAAATTGAGATTGGCAGGAGGGCTGGTATGTGGTTAGAAACGTACATGAAACTCACCTCCATTGGGGGTGTTTGCGAGAAGAGCTGCACCACTTCACGACGAGGACACGAATTAACATTTCACATTGCAGTAGTAACATATGAATTTCCTCACGAAAGAGACTTCGCTCCATAACTTCATGTAGGTTGGTATTCGTACGTATATGGTAATATTCACGATCACTCCTATAGTCGTGGCCCGCCGTCGTGGTCTTGAGGTTAGTAAAGTAGTTTCCTACCCGGCTGGCTGAGTTTGATTCTCACCCCTGCCACGAACATAAGGGCACGTCCAAGATGCGCGCTGGTTGTCTGAGTCAGGTGGGATGTGGCCATTATGAAAGCTGGTTGTCAGCGCAGTCATGGCTGCCACAAAATAAAAGATATGAGGTACAACTGATCAGTGTAGCATTGAACTAACAAGAGAACAGGCTGCAGCTGCTAAGTGACAATGTTACAACCAAGTTAAAACGAATGAGAAGTGATATACATCCAATTAATGAATAAACATATATTTATGGGGAGTACAAAGACACACCTTTTTCCACAGTTACTTGCCGACGAAAACAGATTTTTCGAATATTTCAGAATGAGTTCGGATACGTTTTATTTTATTTTGTTAAACATTTAACACAGGCTTACAAAGAATTGGGCGAATTACCACACTCAACACGAAAATCAACAGCCTGCGCGGCGGGTTGTCTGAAACCAGAATGAACTAATCATTCCGGTAAACATCTGAGTCAGACTACCAGTGCGCCAGGCTTCCTGCGCGCAGGTGCATTATGGCCAGTCCCGCTTAACAACAAAGGATATACTTATGCCGACTCGGCGCCGACTGTCTGACTCAGAAAACCAGCGTGCATCTTGGACGTACCCTAAGACTGGTATAGGGAGCTGGAACTGGACGCAATTACCCCCAAGAAACGTAGCTGAGAAGAGAAGTAGGTTAACATTCACCCACTGGTGAATACCGGAATGAGATCTTTCTCAATTACAAATACACCTTAGTCACACACGTTGTCAGGCCTACTTCACTAACATTAATTATACGAGGCTATTGACCAAAATATCCCAAACCCCTTATATGATGCAACAGCACCGTCTTATCGTCCATGTGCACGGGCGAGTACAAATAATGGCCGGTGAAGACGAGAACATTAGGAACATTTCGTGCACAGCGCTGTCATACATTCACTGTGCCACGGATTTCTTACCTGCCTACTACAGGACAAACCTGATTGGTTAGAAGCCATACTTTCCAGTGTCGACTTGTTAAGAGTGAGAAAGTGAAAAATGCTCCCGATGGTCGAATGTATTGCAATTGCCTTTATGTCGCACCGGCATAGGCAGGTCTTATGCCGATGATGGGAAAGGAGAGGGCTAGGAGTGGGGAGGGATAGGCTGTGGCCTTATGTAACGTACAGCCTGGTATAGGGAGCTGGAACTGGACGCAATTACCCTCAAGAAACTTAGCTGAGAAGATAATCCCATCTAACGGTGGTGAGGGACAGCAGAAAAAAATACGAAGTACACTTTAATTAACAACAGTAGTCAGTATGGCGTTATTGTTAATACGTTTTAGGGGCTTAGGACATCGTATATCATGTCATCACATGTTATTTTCTTCCGGCTTGGCGGTATTGGGGATTTCAACCCTTATCCCCGCCCCCCCACCTCGCCCGCCCATCCGCCGCTCGCTTGTACTTCGATTCTTGTTTTTCCCGAATTCTTCGAGTGATCTTTCCTTCACTCTTGGCACACTGTTTGGTAGCTTATAAAAACAATCACGACTACAACCATCACCATCGTCAGTTCGGGCCCATGACCTAGATGTTAGGCCCCTTTAAACAACAAGCATCATCATCATCATCGTCGTCGTCGTCGTCGTCGTCGTCGTCGACAGTTCCTTAAATGACGACTGAACAATATTTCCGCGGCAGCGGTACTCTCGTTGTTTGCTTAATAATAACAACTCTTAAGTTCGTGAATACCTTTATTAGTATAGCTCTCGCGGGAAAAACCTATCAAAAATAAATTGTAGGAGATGAGATTTCCTATAATTATTATGGTTACTTTTTAGATGGTTCTAGTATTTCCTGCGATGGATATTTGCGAAAATGTAATATTCACGAATATCTTCCTTATTATTCCTCGCACGGCAAACACGCATGAAACTTAAAAGATTTGGCATTTACACAACTTTTATTATATACAGTTTTTTGATACAGCTAATATTAGGAATAAACTTTGTTTCCCGTCTTCGGCCCCGTCATTTTGCTACCATACTGTATACGAAACTAGTAATCAAATATTATGTAGCCTGGTGCACACCCCTGAACTTTAATATCGTGTTTGCAGGAATTTTGTTTAGCCATTTGTCATAGAGTCATGACAAACAGACAAACTTTGAACTAAACATTTTTGACTTTCATATACCTAATCGGAGATAAATACGAGGCATGATAGGAGATTACATTTTCTATAATTGTTGTTATGTTCTCTTTTTAGACGGAAATAGTATTTCCTCGGATATGAAGCAACACTTTTGTGCGTGTAGACAAAAAATGTCATTTTGTTTTTATAGTTTGTAATTTTGATCAGATAAATCGAAGGTTATCCTACTAGATTGACCGAAACTTTTGGCAGTCTGTGTTCAATATTTTTTTTCATTTCAGCTCTTATGTCTTAACAGTTTGTTTGTATTATAGATAATCTCGACGTACTGAAAAACTTTTCACATCCATACAAGACAAAGAGTTAATAAAGTAGAATTTTACATCAGTTCGGTCATTTTAACATTATAAAGCTATGTTTTAAGCTTGTAGGCTAGTTGTGCAGTGGTTAACGTGCGGGATAATTCTGTAGTTGTATGGTAAAAACTCACGTGTCTGTTTACGTAATTTTCAGGAAAACAAATGTAAAAGTTGTAAGTACTGTGTACATACAGGTATGGTTTAAATGCTAATTTTATTGAATATATATACACTCAAGTTCATTAAAACATAACACCTTGAGAGACTAGAGACATAAAGTTCATATTCACAGGTTTAGGCCACGGCCGCTTCCTTCCCATTCGTAGGCCTTTCCTATCCCATCGTCGCTATAAGACCTATATGTGTCGGTGCGACGTAAAACAAATAGCATATTCACAGGACATGTTCATTAGTATGTTCTGTAGAAATAATTAGCATTTCAGGCACCTAAGTTCAGCATGTGTCCTGTTGCCTAGTAGGCACCGGGTCCTCCATGGGCACTGATAACTTGTTCCGTGCGTGATGGCATCGACGCGTATAAGGCGCGAATGGCGTCCGGGGGTATAGCCGCCCATGCTGCAGTCACCTGTTTCCACAGTTCATCTTTGGTGGTTGGCATTGGGTCACAGGTTTCACCATATCACACACATTTTCGATTGGCGACAAGACCGGTGATCGGGTGGGCCAGGGCAACAGTCTGACATCCTGTGACAGCAAGAAGGCGCGTGTTCGTGCAGCAACATGTGGTCACGCATTGTCCTGCTGAAATATGGCGTCTGGGGTGTCGTTCAGAAAGGGTATGGCTACGGGTCGCAGGATGTCATTCTCGTAGGTCAAACTGGTCGCATTGCCCTGGACACGCACCACCTGTGATTTGTGGTCGTACAGAATAGCACCCCACACCATAAGGCCTTGAGTTGGCGCTGTATGTCTTATGCGAATGCAGTCAGTGTGATGCCTCTCACCCTGTCTGCGACGAGCCAAAATGCGGCCATCATTTTCAAACAAACAGAACCTAGATTCATCCGAAAACACTATGTGCTGCAATTCCTGTCCCCAGTGACGTCGTTCCATACACCATTGCATTCTAGCACGTTTATGCACATTAGTCTAAGGTAGGCGGAGAAGTGGCCGACGTGCCGGTAACCCAGTCCGTAATAAACGGCGACGGGCTGTCACTCCTGATAGTGTACGATGTGTTACACTGTTCCACTGTTGCGCCAGAGCCGAAGAGGGCTCGATCTGTCCTGCAATGCCATTCGGATGAGGTGTCGATCTTCTCGCGTGGTGGTCTGGGTGGTACGACCAGATTCATCTCGTCGTGTGCTACGGCCTTCTGTGAACCATTCTGTACACACCCGTTGCACTGTCAACACACTTCGTCCCACACGAGCAGCAATTTCCCGGATGGATGTATCACGTTCTTTGAAACTCATTCATTTGACGGTACGGTTCTCGCATACGTCTGCGAGGAGTCCTGGACGTCTGCTCAAGTCACACTGATCCATTACCTTCAGTTTATAGCGACCAAGAGAGCCGCAGGTACATTATACCAGTCGGTGGTGGTGCGCCGAGGTATCGATGTGGACCTTGAACCTATGGGCCGACGTGGTTCAAATGCTAATCATTTCTTCAGAACATGCTAATGATGTATATTGAAGCCAATGCATCTTCAACTTCACTTTTCCTTTACTGTTATCTATTTGTCGCCGTGCCAAGGCGTTTTGGAAGGAGTGTGAAAGAATGTCGGTTTACATAATTTCATGAACGGTGAATGGCTTTTTACCTCTAAATGTTCTCAGTGACAGATACAAATCTTGTGCTATCCAAATTTCACCATGGCACAACATGATATATATTGTGTTGTGGCGCAGAAACCAGCAAACTGAACCTTCCACCTCTTCAAAAACCCACCAACAAAAGGCCAATTGCACGAACATCCACATATTATCTTTACCGAAACATGAAAAGTTGAACTTTGGACATCCAAAAGTAATTTAAAATATCCTTGAAAAGTATGACATGTCAGTTTTTTGGACATGTCACCAACTGACAGTGGCTTCCTCTTAATACCTAGTGTGGTGAGACATATCAGGTTTTGCCCGCTAAAAGAACATACGATTGTCAGGTCATCATGATAGATCCCATTTTCGCCAAAAGTGGACATGTCACCTGTTGTGACATGACATTTCATAATTGGTCGTTAGGGGAAGATTGAGGACTAGAGGTATTTGTGTCTGATTTCAACGAATTTTCTGTCTCTCAGTTCACTAAGGTTTTGAAATTTCCAGGTATTCGTGCCATAAGGCACCACACACAGAAAGCTAAGGTACATTATACTACGCATTCCAAGGAAGAACATCGCTCCAGTTCAGTTATAATTATGCAATCGAGCACAAAGGCTGCTATACTAAGGGCCTGTACTACGACAGCTAGATAAAAGTGCGGTTTAAATTTATGTTGCAGTTTGCACATTTATCTGGAAATTCGGTTGGAAACGCGTACTACGACTTCCGTTTACATGCAATCTGGGAGAATATTCTCGAGGTTAGCTATGCCGAAGTTGTAGAGGCAGTTAACGCTCTTATCTGGGACTTCGCTCCTATCGGGGACGCTACTGTAAAGAATCAAGCTGGCTAAACAAGATGAATCTACATCTGCATGATGCTGTACGAAATTAAGTTGTTACAATGTAATCTATGTATATATTTATACAGTATGTCATGCTTCCTGTCCAGCTATCACAGAATTCTTTCAGTTTCGTTATACAGTTAATTAATTTTAACATTCCTTCGTATGTGTATATTTCAGTCCCAATTCTGTTTTTGACCTGAATTTCCACATTATAGCTTAATAAGATTCTGATATTGGATTCTAGTAATACAATTTCAAGAGGAATAGAGCTAAAAAAAACGAAAACACCAGGGAACACGTATACCACCGCGCTAAATGTCACTATATTTTCAGTAACCTTATTACCAACCCAATAAAAATGTTACTACATCTTCCGCATTACAATACCGTCGTTAAAATCCGTTGGTAATACGCAAGAAAATATTTAACTTCTAGTTTGCAAAACTGCAGCCTACGTATCTGGCTGTTTACCTGAGAGTCGTAGTACAGGCCCTAAGCTACACTAATCGAAGCAATGCCAAGTTAAATTTTACAGATCGCCAAGGAGGCGATTTTCATAGCTGTAGCTTGCTTCGTGCATGCGCACAATCACTTTTTTTTAAACCCCGGCATGTAGCATTTTGCTTAATTGTTTCTGTGTTTGTTAATTATCATGGAAGGCAGACGAAAGGAAGAAAGACTGATTGAAGAGATACAGAACTACGTCAAATTATTATAGAGATATAGTCATGAAAGACTTGGCAAGAAATAGATGAAACTCTGGAAATTGATTATACGTATCATTTATTGCTTTTACATACATTGTTACCTTACATTCTGTAATTTGGGTACTTTTCTATACAATTTTTACTTAATTGTATTATTCTCCTTCAATTAATCCAGCTATCTTTAAACAGCTGCCTAACATGGTTTAGTTTAGCTTACCTTCTAATTCGTGTCATAACACAACATAGCTTGGCATAGCGTAGCTTTCTGTGTGTGGTGACCTGTAACGTAATTTCGCGTGTGTTATGTATAAAGCCATGACGCAACATACGCAAGCGAGTTTCTCACTAATGGCCGAAACGGGCGGGGAGGGGAAAGGCTTCAGAACATTGGAGAAAGCAAGTTCACTGCCGGTAGGTCAGTAGGAGTGAAGAGGAAATGGTTGTACGAAGGCATCACGAATGCGTTTGTATGAAACTGTAGTTTTAGACAGTCTTTGATAATGGAAGTCGACGTAATGGTTGAAAAGATTTTTCCTTCTCTTTTCGTTCGTTTTCTGTCTCCGTGTGTAGATTTCTGCAGTTTTTGCAAACTTTATTTTATTTACGGAATATACGATGACTCAAATTAACTGACTTCGTAGTGTAGTTGTTCTGTCGCTCGCCATCTGTGTTCAAGTAATTCTTTTTCTGATTATTATTATTCCCGGCCTCTTTTCTGATTTATTGGGGTCGGCAACCGACGTGGACCTGGCCCACTTTTACGGCCGGTCGCCATTCTTGACGTCAGCTCTATGTGAAAGGATGCTTCTATGCTCAATTATTTAATCGGGCGTAAAACCAACAATATCTATGCTTAAGGTTGCGATATCGAACCCCAGGACATTCGGTTGGCATACATGTGTATTAAAATTCTAGATACCGGGCGAGTTGGCCGCGCGGTTAGAGGCGCGCGGCTGTGAGCTTGCATCGGGGAGATGATGGGTTCGAATCCCACTGTCGGCAGCCCTGAAAATGGTTTTCCGTGGTTTCTCATTTTCACACCAGGCAAATGCTGGGGCTGTACCTTCCTTCCAACTCCTATGCCTTTCCTATCCCATCGTCGCTATAAGACCTATCTGTGTCGGTGCGACTAGCAATAAAAATACAGTCTTGCCGGAAAACATGTTATCTATTGCAAATTACTTCATTATTGAAAACACCACTGTGACGCCGAGTCTCAGTTAATACCAGAATATCAAATTCATTTGCAAGAAAACTCGTATATATTTCGGTAATTTTTGTGTTTAACCCTCTAAGGTTCTGATAATATATGAATAAACTATCCTTAATTTCGTTCATTAGAGCATCTGTACCGTCAGACCCTTGACATCCCCTACCGTCCTCAAGGTCTATACGTATATTTTATTACGAAAATATTCCCTAACATAATCAGAAATATTTAGACCTCTTAAATTTTAATAATAATAATAATAATAATAATAATAATAATAATAATAATAATAATAATAATAATAATAATAATCGTGCACTATGTGTAACGTTTCTTCATATTAAGAGGTTAAGCTGCCTTCGCTTCTCTCCCGATGATGTATGGCCCAGGGACTGTCAAATAACTTGTTATTGTGCATTTTGTGTACAACTACAATTACTTGAGTCTAGCTTCGGGATTATCTCTTGTTGGAAAATTATCCTAAACGTGCATGGGAGGAGACCAAGAATCCCTCCCTCAGTAACAAGTGAGGTACTGTTGACATAGACTGCTATCGTATGTATGGAAGCCCCTTGAGTTGCACCACGGGAACTCATCTTCGAATCTGATGAACAAGTTTCGGCCGTACAACGAATTCAAAGAGTATCCCTCAAAGACGTTTAAAAATTGATTTGTAAGAATATGACGGCTTACGCCGTTCGTGAAGGTGGCACTCCCTCGTAATCACGTCATGCGGCAGGGCGCGACAACACAATCAATGCAAATATACCTGATGTCGCCGATGAGATCATTCACTAGGCTATTCATAGCGATGCCACACTGCACTGGTAAAGCCAACGTCTCAAGAGTGAACATTATTGAATACTTATTCAGACTGAAAATCACAAGACAAGGATAGTTTGGGATTACTTGAGATGAAATACGACCTTCAAAGTACCCCTCTCTGATGCAATGAAATATTTATGTTTCTTAATCGTATCAACCAAATACTGGATATTACCTATATTAACTCCCCTTGTAACAGAGCCCGATAAGACCAGCACTACGACAAGTCTGAAAAGTCCAAGGTGAATACTTCGAGACCGGCTGGGTAGGCTATCGCTTAGCGGTATCGAATCATGGCATGGTCGGTTAGCGTTTAAGAGTGTTTAATTGTGAGACTCGAGTCAGTAGATCTGTTGACACATTAAAGAGAACCACTTTTCAGGGGACAATTCGGAGTCTGATTATAATCTGTAGCGTTTCTTCTTCTTCTTCTTCTTCTCCTCATCCTCATCCTCCTCCTTGGCCTTTTCCATCTATTTTGATCCGTACTATGTGTGGATTAAGCTGAGTTTTGCGGCCATATACCTTTCCTGACACTAACCCTGTGTGGAAGGTTGTATTTGCTATTGTTTGTTTCTGTTGTGATTTGTGGTATGATGTATTGTTCGTTCATGAATATGTGTATTATAAACGAACACAAACTCCCAGCCCCTGAGGTAGGGAAATTAACCCGGCCGGCAATCGAACCCTAGCCTTTCTGGTCCGATGGCCGCTTCGCTGACCATTTAGCCAAGGAGGCGGGCTGTATTCTGTATGAAATGTGCTTTGTTTTATTATTGTTATTATTATTATTATTATTATTAGTATTATTATTATTACTATTATTATTATTATTATTGTTATTGGTTCGTTTTTGCCTATTAGGGACCACGGGGCTCGTCTTAGCTAAGTTCTTCTGCTTCTTCATGGAGCAGTATGCTTTCATATTTTGCTTGTGAGGGACAGTGGGAGGACTCCCTGTAGGATTGCCTGTCGGTACTGAGATCGGTTCTCTATGGTCTTTAATGGGATCTCTAATTTCTCTAGGTCTGATTTTACTGAGGTGATCCACTTGGTCTTGGAAGTTTTCCCCCTACTTGTCACTGTGTGGATTCTGTTGGTGAGCCTGCAGGGTTTCAGGCGGCTGCTCGTACATGTGACTATGTCTTGCTGATGTTCATAGAGCTCGTTGTTGTGCCTGATCCTGTAGGTGCCATCCTCCCCTCTTATGGGTCCTAGTATCCTCCTCAAGATCTTCCTCTCTTTAAGTTCTAGTTTCCTGAGTGGGCCCTTTCGATTCATCAACAGGCACTCAGAGGCGTAGAGTGCAGAGGGTCTTACTACAAAGTTGTAGTGCTTCAGTTGGAGGTGTATGATTTTACGGGAATGATAGGCCCTTTCTAACTTGGTGCACCAGGTGTGTATGGCCAAAGTTTCGCTCTCGCTTATTGCTGAGATCCATTCTCCTAAGTACTTGACTGCAGGAACTTTACTTACAGTGTTCCCAGTAGTAAACACTATTATGTTTTATGTTTATTTTTTTATTACTATTACCGTGTTTTTATGGATCACAGAGAGGTGAAAGAAGGTGCGGGCTGAATGGGCCTATCTACTATATCAAGGATTAACTTAAAACTTTAAATAAAGGTTATATTTCTTTTCAAATCAAAAACTTAAAAAACTTTTCACTAGGTGAAATGACAAGGTTACAGGTACAAATAGCAGTTTGGAAGTAACAAGTACTGAGCTTCCAGCTCCAAATTTACAAGTTTACAACATCGCAAATGTTGCGTTTAGTTGGACGAGGAGAGAAATCTCCCAATTCAAGAGCACTTTGCTCCAAAGGTTACAAAATATGGCCTTCCAAAGGCACCCTTCAATATTACAGTAAAATTAGCAATCTCAGAAAAGAGCTTACATGCTCTCCAACTTTAACCAAGGAGACTGCGCTCCCAATTTCTTACAACCCGCTCAAGGCAACATTACACACACACACACACACACACACACACAAACTTTCTGGCCTCCCTAGGCCCAACATATAATTTACAATTTTGACACAGGGGTATCTATTACCCAAACTACTGGGCCTTCATGGAAAGAAGAACAGGTTAAATTACTGGCCCGAACACAAAATGTATAGAGGCGTACACTAGCGCTCCTAGAAAATTAAGTATAAAACCCTAATTGGGAGCGCGGCCCGATGAAGCAGAGGTTAATCCCAAGCTACTGAGGTGACTAGAATGAAGGTTAATTTATTGCTTTACAGAAAGGAGAAACAGTTACATAATCGTAGTCACCTCAAGATAAATTGAAGGGGAACTCGAGAGGGTAACGCACTCTCTATCCCCGATTTACAAATTAAGTCTTTATGAAATTTTATATTAGCCGAAAGAAGGTTTACATTTTAGAAAACAGATGGTTACATAGTTAGAAATTAGAACCTTCCCCTCGTGTAAGTCTGCGGAGGTAGCTACAGAAATATAAGGCTGGTGGCCATTACCTGGGCTGTTGAACTGCCTGGCGAAGAATGAGGCGGCTCGCCTCCTGTCTTAGCCCACACACTCAGTAAGACGACGATCAATAAGACAAGGTAACTGGAAAAGTCGCAGTATATATACCTGAGGGGATGGTTCGAAAGGGTTCTGGACTAAATCCGGACACACCCTCTCATTTTTATTGGCAAATTCAAAAGGTACAAGAAGCCTATTATTGGCTGAAAAGTAATTACAGAAAATTCCTGATTGGCCAGATTCAAAAGCTGGCGGAATGAGAAAGGAGTGTTGCAAAACTTGAAATAACAAAATAAATGAAAGTCAATTTAGTTCAGAAAACATAATAACACAAAGCTTCTTTAAATCACTAGTTCTTCCACCGTGCACCAGAGTGTATGACCACAGTTTTTGCAATGACCTCTATGGAGAAAAGTTCAAACGTCTTGACGTAAACCAAAACAAAACAAATAAATCAAGTCAGTTTAGGCAACTTCAAAATAACAGATTACTCAATAATTCAATGGTGACATTTTCTGGTCAATGTCCCAACTTCGTGCCGAAGCTGTGTCACGTTTTGTTTGATAGAGTTCCTTAAGGCGCTTCTTTTAAATGTGCGGAGTTGAGGTGTACCTCCCGGTACGATTACACTGAAGAAAATTGAAATTGCAACACCCAGAAGGAGTGGAGCTACATTGTTGCAGTTGAACATGCAGGGCGAGTGTTCGGTTGTGCTTCGATGATTACACTTTCAGGTCCCTCTGACCGCAAGTTTTGACAACAATCAATACGGGATGTGCCCACCACGAGCTACAATACATTGATGAATTCGTCGAGGCATGGAGTCAATAAGGCCCTGGATCGCTTCCTGAGGAATTGTGGCCCATGCTTGCTGCACTGCACGGGTCAGTTGTTCCTGAGTTGTGGGTGGGGACGGTTGGCTAGTTGTCGACCCATCATGTCACACACCTGCTCAATAGGACTGAGGTCCGGGGATCTGGCTGGCCATTCTAATGTTGTGATGTCGTGGAGATGCGTGCAGTGTGAACCCGGGCATTGTCCTGCTGAAACATCCCATTAGCAATGTTCGCCATCATAGGGACAACCACTGGATTAAGTACCCTATCAACGTACTGTCGAGCAGTCATAGTGCCCTCAACAAGCACTAACTGTGATTTCACATTAAAGCCAATAGCTCCCCAGACCATAATGCTTGGTGTTGGCCCTGTGTGCCTCTGGACAATAAGATCTGGGCGGGTGTGTGTCATAGCAGGAGGCGGGAGGCCTCTTTCATCAGGCAGCAGTACATCGACAAGATAATGGCCACATAACGTCTTTCTTTCTTTCTTTCTTTCTTTCTTTCTTTCTTTCTTTCTTTCTTGCTAGCTCCGCAGTTTAACCCGAGGGAAAGGTCCGACTCATCAACTATGTAACCCACTTTTCTAAAAATGTGACTTCTGCCGGCTAATGTAAAAACTTCATAAAAACTTTAACTGTAAATCGGAGATAGAGAGTGATGTACCCTCTCGAGCTCCCCTTCCTCTTGGTTTGAGGTGCCACGTTTTTGTAACCATTCGTTTCTGCAATGTATTAAAGTTATTTCCATGCGTGCTACCTCAGTAGTTTGGGATTAGCCCCTGTTTCGTCAGCCCAGCCCCCTATAGGTTTTAATTTTTTTTTTTTTTTTTTTTTTTTGAGCTCAGTCTTCGATTCCATTTAAATTGTACTCGGGCCGTTTACTTAACCTGTTCTTCAACACTAAGGCCCTGTAGGTTGGGTACTAGATACCTCTGTGTAATAAGATTTCTATTTGTAAATAGTGCCTTGTAAGGCCTGAGATTATTAGAGTTTCATGAAATGTTGCCTTGAGTAGGCTTGGAAAAACTGAGAGCCTGTTCGCTCTTTTTCAAGGTTTTGTAAGATTAATGAATGCCTCTTGAAGGCTGGATGTTGTAATTTTGGGAGCAAGTGCTCTTTGAATTAGGGGATTTCTGCCCTTGAGTAAATTTGTGCTCTTTGTAAATTTGAGCTAGTAGCTCAGGAAATGTAAAGCTAGGGGCTTAAAGCCCAAGGTGTTAAGGTTCTGAATCTTCGATTTTTTACCAATCAGGTTTAACGCTTCCTACTTGTAAAAATTGTTACATTTTGGTGTCTGAAAATATAACCTTCAGTTTAAGTTTTAAATTCATTCTTGACATTGTAGTTAGACCCATTCATCCCGGCACCTTCTTTCACCTCTGCGATCCACAAATAACACGGAACAATAATAATAATAATAATAATAATAATAATAATAATAATAATAATATACTTAAGAAAATGAAATTGCAACACCATGAAGGCATTGGTCGTTTGTGTTGATTTACAAGATATGGAACGATGCCATGTAGGTATGTAAACGATCAAAGTTTCAGATCCATTGGATTGTTGCTACTGGTCTCCCCACGTGATTGGTCGCGGAGGAATCAACTCCAGTATACGGACTCTGGTGTAGCGTGGTTGACTTGCAGTCTGTGCAGTGAAGTATTCCCCGTCAAACATGCCTGGACGACAGAGAAGAGCACGCTATCAACAACTGTCGCCGTTTGAGAGGGCTCGGATAATTGGGCTGTGTGAGGCTGGATTGTCGCTAAGGACTGTCGCTGCACGTGTTGGCCGACATGCATTTACGGTACAACGTGTATGGCAGCAGTGGTCAAATGAAGGTACCCACACTCGTAGACCTGGCACAGGCCCAGCGCGACAGACAACTGTGAGAGAGGATCGCCTCATCATTCGGATGGTCCGGATTGAACCCCATGTAACAGCAGCGCAAATTCGAGCAGCTGTGGCACCCCACGTTACACAACAAACAGTTGGTAATCGCCTGCGTGCAGGTGGCTTACGAACCCGTGTCCCTGCAGAAGGTGTTCCATTGACCCCACAACAGCGACGTGTAAGGCTGGCCTGGTGTCGAGAAAGATCGACGTGTGTCGACGAATGGCATAGGGTCGTCTTTAGTGATGAATCGCGCTTCTGTCTTGCCCGCAGTGATCGCCGGAATCGTGTGCGCCGACGTACCGGGGAGAGGGACCGCCCAGATCTTATTGTCGAGAGGCACACAGGCCAACACCAAGCATTATGGTCTGGGGAGCTATTGGCTGTAATGTAAATTACAAATAGTGCTTGCTGAGGGCACTATGACTGCTCGACAGTACGTTGATAGGGTACTTAATCCAGTGGTTGTCCCTATGGTGGCGAACATTGCTAATGGGATGTTTCAGCAGGACAATACCCGGGTTCACACTGCACGCATCTCCAGAGAAGCTCTCCACGACATCACAACCTTAGAATGGCCCGCCAGATCCCTGGACCTCATTCCTATTGAGCGTGTGTGGGACATGATGGGTCGACAACTCGCCAATCGTCTTCAGCCTCCCACAACTCTGGAACAACTGACCCGTGCAGTGCAGCCAGGATGGGCCACAATTCCTCAGGAAGCGATCCAGGGCCTTATTGACTCCATGCCTCGACGAATTCATCAATGTATAGCAGCTCGTGGTGGGCACATCCTGTATTGATTGTTGTCCAAACTTGCGGTCAGAGGGACCTGAAAGTGTAATCATCGAAGCACAACCGAACACTCGTCCTGCATGTTCAGTTGCAGCAATGTAGCACCACTCATTCTGGGTACTGCAATTTCCATTTTCTTCAGTGTATTATGAAGCTTCATTCATTGGAAACACTTAAATCTTTCCGTCATAGGGTTCCTCCACTTTAATAGATATCGAATGCAAATTTCATAAAAATCAACATGTTCTACAAATGCAATGCATTCTTTTTCGAAGCTATTTTCAGGGAGGGATATCAGAAACTGTTTGACGTAAAGAGGCATACAATTATTTTCCATCCTATAATAAAACGTTAAGTTCATCTTAAAGCCAGGAGAGGGAGGATGAACGTAAATGGATTGGTGCACTTGCGATTGCATTGCATGCTTTCATCACTGACGATATCAGAGTGCATGCGCATCGAATAACCAATTGAGTAAATTACGTATTGTGGCAGGGATATCCAGAATATGGACTGAGATAAAGGAAGTTTAACAACGGTAGCTTTCCAACTTAGAAAACAATAGGAAACTGAATAACTGTACGCCCTATTTATGTTGGTTATTCAGCCCGAAGGCTGGTTTGATCCTCCACAGCTCCGTCAACAGCTGTCATAGATAGCCTAGTTGTAACTGAAGAGGCATAGTAGGGAAATGAGGAGTGATGTAGTTTCCCGTTGCTTTCCTCACTGAGGCAGAAGGTGCCATTACATATCAGTCTGCCAAGTCCACCGAAGTGCATGCACCAACCGACACTATGAGCGATATATTCATACCATTCATAGCAGGGACTGGCTGCATAAGGAACGGTATTACTAGCATCGTGTCTACCTCAGTCGCTTTCGTTGTACACACTACATCTCGCCAGCAAAGGCATACTGCATAACTAAAAACACAGTATACAAAGAGCCGGGCATTTAATAGCAAATAATAAATGCCTGCAGGACAGAGGACAAATATTTAAAAAGGACGGCTGGTCGCCCTAGTTATAACAGATGGGAGGACTACTAAAACCTCTGTTCGTATAGTGCTCCACGATATGGTTGAGAAACCTGAGACGGTGATGCGATTCCGCATTCGTAGATGCCTGGGTACTTCTGTATCCCTCCCAATAATATGATGTTACAGTATCTCATTTTGGGTTTTGAGATTATACCAATTCTAAACCTAAAAGTTTTATTTATATCTACTGTATGCACACTTTCACAAACAGCATAATAACATGATATGTCGAATAGACCTTATAGGCCTATACGCTAACATGTCTAGTAATCGTGTTAGAAAAGGAGGCACGTGTTGAACTCTCCGATATTGGTGTGACAGTCTTGTCAAGGAATAGTTCAGAGTCTAATTATTCAGGGAGAAACAATAACTCTCGCCTTGAAGCAAAATACTTTCTTTAGTGAAGAAATCCTCAAAGATAATAATAATAAAATGATAATAGTTGGTCATCTGGATGGATCTGTACTCGTTTACGTCACACTCACCTTGTATTACACAACTTGTCAAACAGCACATTAGCATCCACGAGATAAGATGAGTCGATGTTCCAGTGGAGCCAAGTAACATCAAGGTCTCCACGATTCACAGCAGTTCTCTGACATATTGACTGACATATTTCAATACGAAGGTTAAAGCCAATTAGCCTCTAGATAAGATAACAAGCTTGGCACTTCGGTGTCGTAGCATTTCGTCCGAATTCCAGGAGCAGGCAGTGTAAGGGCTCAAGCCTTTGCGTCCGTCTTGCCTTGACATGTCTGTGGGGTCTTTCGTCTTGGCGTCAGTTTTAACCAAATGCTCTTAACCCTGCACTTCGCTCTAAGACGTACTAATGACGATGTTGAGAATCATACCTCCAGCATTTATAATCGAATTCATCCAGCTATACTGTTCTAATTCGTGCTTGTGAAAAATAGACGTGTGCAGCGATAAAGGAAAAACATACCTATGAACAGTTACTGCACGCGTCAAGTGGTCGTAAATTGATCCCGAAGTTACTAAAGAAGCAGTAGTAAGAAATCACATCTCATTATATTGTACTGCAAGGTTACATTATATAGAAGACTCAACCAAACCCCATGGCGCAAGAGCTCCGAAGGGCCATGGTCTTCCAAGCGACCCCTGCTCAGCTCGAAATCCTGCAGATTACGATGTGTCGTATGGTCAGCACGACGGATCATCTTGGCCGTTATTCTTGACTTTCTAGACCGGGGCAGCTATCTCGCCATCAGACAGCTCCTCAATTGTAATCGATCTCGAACCAGTCCTTAGGTCCAGGTAATAGTCCCTGACCTGGCCGGGAATCGAACGCGGTTCCTCCGGGTAAGAGGCAGGCACGTTACAATTAGACTGCGTGGCCAGTGAACATTATATAGGCCTACTAGAGTTCTTTATTTTAACGGAACGTGAAATTCATTTTTATGTTATACAAAAAATTTATAAATAAATAAATAAAGTTTACTTACTTTGAGATTCTGTTTCCTTGAGCCCTTATAGAGTATATTCCAGCGCAGGTCTCAGTGATTACTCCCAAAGATATGCTGAAATTGCAGCGGAAAATTTCGTATCTTCGTAATTTCTTCCGGTTATTAGAAAGCTAAGTGTGACATTGAGTCGTTCATGTGGTGTCACTGTTTCTGATATGGGGCGGTGCCAACTGAAGAAGGTACAGACATGTACGTTTCACTCTTCATCCTCAAATAATTGTACCAATCACCTGGTTCAAGTGTTACATATTTCATTAAAATTTATACGCGACAGTCTTTCTCTTTTAAGTAACCAAGCTTTTGCCCATGTTGATCTTGCCCTTTTCTGTTTAGATTGTGATCTCAAAGCTAATGATCCAGCTTTGTGAATTAAACGTTCTTCTAACATGTTACTGCTTGCACGACTCGCGAAAATGACCTTAAGTATGACAGCAAAACAGAACTTATTTGTCCTCTTTCGTGTTTCGCCTTAACTGTCATCTTTAGGGCGCTATTAGTCGACGGCCGGAGGATTTAAATACCACGCAACTTGTGAATAATTGCTCAGTTCATACCGGGGGATAGTCACTTGAGTAAGAATTGTATTCTATGATGAATTATTTCTTCTTGCTCGTCCATTAAGAAAGAAAAGCCGATGGGTTAGGAAAACGTGAAAACACCCCATGTTTGTTTCTCGACTGAATACAAGATTATCTTATTGTTTGACGATCTAAGCGAGATGACAGTGATTTTTTCAATTATCTTCACATGTCGAAGTCGTCATTTTATGAATTGCTTGGCTACATAAAAGAAGATATAGCGAGAAACGACACAGGACTAAACACGTGTTTCCCAGCAGAAGAAAAATTGGTCCTCACACTGAGGTAATTCATGCCATAATCGTTACTTCGTTCCCCATAATAAATCTATTACATTTACCAGTAATTTTGAAAATTTTATCATTTGAATCCATTACAAGTTAATTTAGTTAATCATTAGTTATTGACGGTTTCATAGTTGTTGCACGCTAACAAATTCTTCCTAACGAAATACGTTTGTAATAATTCTAATTAGATTTTTCTTCGAATTCTGGAATTACGTTCTTAAAAATGCTGTTCCACGAATTCAGTTTTTCTACTGGGAGTAAGCGTCAATCCTTGAATCAAAAATGGCCGGTTTTCTTTCAACCTCAAAAACTAAGTCTAGTATTTATTAGACTTCCAAATAGATTTGTCATCTCCTTCATTTGTTGTTATAGTTTATTTCATGTTTCCTGTTCGTTAAAAGAATTGTCACAATATGGTAATGCACTTGAATAACTAAAATATTCACTCCATCATAGCATGACAGCAAACAAGCTATCGGAGAAATATGTGGATGACAGCGCAAGCTGGAGTGATGCTCCGTATGCGCGCTCATGTACATCGGGTGACTATACTTGCGCCACTGGTCGCCCACGGCAAATAGGTTACATTTACTGCAATGCCATTTATCACGCATTTGAGCAACTACGAGTTACCAGAGCAGTTGCCGACTGGGATGACGGGCCGCAACTTGTTTCTTGCGCCACTAGTCGCCCTCAGCTGGCGCCCTAGAGAACTGCGCTGACAAGATGGACGCTAAGGCGCCGAGGATCGTCTATGGGGCCCTTATGAAGGTTCGGCTTGCTACCTGACCAACTAGCATTTCGTCCGAGAGCTAGCATCCTAATAGCGTTTAATGGAGCTTTAACATCTATTGCTCAATGACTAGGTTTACAGTGGTGTAAGGTCCAATTGTTAGCGCCAACCAGGACTGCGTTCCCTCCTTAATTGGACCTGTATGGAAAACAGAGTTGGATCAGCCGTATAGCATTGTACTCTGAATACACGACAGGAGGTCTTGAGTGACCCACGGACGCCATGGACCCGCACGGATAATTCAGAGTTTTTTTTAACTATTAAAATGCTTAACAGCCACCCGGCCTTAAATTTTTTAGATATTTAGAAATGTTTCAGAAATTTTAAATGTAAATCCACCAGTGTCCAAAAGTTAGCATAAGTTACGAGTAAGCAGGACAACAGGAAATAGACAGCATATCGCACGACATATGCACCTGCCAATCTTACGTGTTCGCTCTGTATACGAAAGGAGTATTCCCTGCTTTGACTAGCGGCGTAACCGCAAGGTAAACACAGCCAGTGCCTGCGCCCCATATTCCCACAGTGGTGTTTGCCCTGTTATACCTAATGGGCGGAGTGTAGCCTCGTGGTGAACGTGACAACATAATGGCACAACGACGCCATTTGGACCCCGTTTTGCAGGGTAGAATACTCTGCCGCCTGGAAGCTGGCCAGACACAGACCGAAGTCGCCGTATCCTTGAATGTGCCACAAAGTGTCATTTCCAGGCTTTGGAGACGATTTCGAGACAGAGGAGATGTTCGTCGTAGGCCAGTACCAGGTCGACCAAGGGTAACCACCCCACAGCAGGACCGATATCTGGCCTTAACTGCCGGACGAAATCGGAGTGCACCTGCAAGACAATTGTCGGCGGAGCTTGCAGCCGTCTCAGGGGTTGCCGTTTCCCGGCAAACTGTGTACCGGAGGCTCAGAACAGCAGGGCTGTTTGCATGACGTCCAGCCTTGTGCGTCCCGCTCACTCCAGCACAGAGACGGGCTCGTTTACTGTGGAGCCGTCAACATCGAAACTGGACCATGAATGAATGGAGGCATGTGCTTTTCACAGATGAATCCCTGGGACCAGTATGGTGGTGGTGGCGTCATGTGTGGAGCGGCATTATGTTGAATGGCCGTACGGACCTGCACATCTTCATGGGTGGTCCGAGGAACACTGTTAACGCTCGGAGATACAGGGATGAGGTACTGAGACCACATGTTCGAATCTTCAGAGGTGCGGTTGGTCCAGAATTACTCTTAGGGGAGAGAGGGGCAATGGGACGCTCGGGTAATGGGACGCACCCCTCTAAATACGCTCCCATTGTAGCAAGCATTCTGTAATTTGCTTCAATCTAATGGGGAGTCACCATAACGTTGATGTGAGCAGAATGTCTGCCTGAGTTGCGTATGTTTCTTGTGCTGTGCAGAGATATTCGTTTTGTTACATCATCTTACATCAGAGGATTTTATACTAATGTACGTACTAAACTGTCCACTTTTTCTCGAAAGTCTTCAGTTTTCTTAACGTGAAATGCGATACCTTGTGATACACACGTGATTTTCATTTTTTCTTCATCGGTTATAAAATGACAGGACAGAAGGTGTGAAGGTGTCTAGAGGGGTAATCGTACGCGCTCTGCGTCTCGTTACCCCTTCATTGCGTACAATTCTGTACTCACCTTCTTCAGTTGGCTAGACTATTTTACGGCATGACGATAATTGAACTACGTCGTGTTGCCTATGAATTTGTGGACAAGAACAATCTATCATTCTAGCAATTTTAACACTAGTAAATTAGCTGGCCGGCAAGGACTGGGCGCAGGGTTTCTTGACAAGAAACCCAGAACTCGTATGTATGTTGGGTATTCAGCCCGAAGGCTGATTTGATCCCCTGCAGCTCCGCCAACAGCTGTCAGAAATAGCCTAGGCGTCACTGAAGAGGCGTACTAGGGAAATGAGGAGCGAGGTAGTTTCCCGTTGCTTTCCTCACTGAGCCAGAAGTTGATATTACATATCAGTCTGCCAAGCCCACTGAAATGCATGCACCAACCGACCCTATGAGCGATATTTTCACACCATTCATAACAGGGACTGGCTGCGTAAGCAATGGTATTACTAGCATCACTCATACCTCAGTCTCTTTCATATTGTCAAAGCCAAGGATGAGACTGAGACAGATCAGTGAAAGTAACAAATTTGATATAGCCCATACCGGAAGACATAGTGCACTGTAAACACTACATCTCGCCAGCAAAGGCATACCCAGAACTCAATCTGCGGAAACACGAAGCAACTAGCGTAAGCAGAATTTTATCATTTAATAAAGCAGAAGTTGGCAGACTTTATCATAATCCCTTGACTCTCAGTGAAAAACGTAAGTTTCCTACGTCACGTATTTATAACCTTGACGAAACAAGGATTTCGACCGTCCAGAAGCCACCTCCAATAATTTCTCGCAAAGGTGAAAAGCAAGTAGGAACAGAGATGTTTCGCCATGAATCCTACCGGTAATTATATACCACCCATGTTGATACTGTATATCCTTGTGTGAGGATGTCCACTGCAATAACACGTGGAGGCCCTCCAGGAAGCATTTACGTGTGCTCCAAGTCAGGATAAATGAATGATGACTTGTTCCTGACGTGGCTCAAGCATTTCGCTGCACACACGCAATCATCAGTGAATAATCCAACTCTTCTTTTCGAGTCACACATCACTTTCCTCCTTTAATCTCTTCAAGGAAAACGGAGTTGTTGTATCAATTCTTCTCCTATCCCTATCAGATTTGTGCGAAAACACAAAGCAGCACTCTGAAATTTTGACAGCCACATCCAGAAAGTTAGTATTAGAGGAGTTGAAATGGAAGAGAAATAAACGATTATACATATTGTCAGGAAAACTCGAGTTGCAAATTCAAGAACATGAAGAGGACAAAGAAGGTACATTTCCAAGACAACAACAAACAACACTTCGTCAGATGAAATATGTGATGATGAACTTTGTCAAGATGATGATAATGATGATTACACGGAAGAAGTGGTGTCTGGGTTGCCACGGAGGAACACCACCAAAGATGTTTGTCTCTTCTGTGGTGAAAGAAGTACATGCGTGTCATTGCTCCACATGGGTGGGTAATGGTACGCGAAACCAATTTCTATATTTTGATAGAAGACTCGGTAACTTTACTACTTGTGTACTTGTATTCCACACTCCGTATTCTAAACTATATTTCCTATCATACTGGAGTATTGTAGAAATTTTGGATCCAACATAGTACCTTATACAGGTGTTTTGCCGTATAGAGCGTTCCAACCTTAAATTGGAGTACAGCGTAGATGGAGCGCGCTGTTGCGAAATCGACTCGTGAAAATCACGCTCGAGTGTGACTCAAACTGGGCGTCACAGTTCCACATTTTTCGTTTTTAATTTTAAGTTCATTCATTCATTTATAAATTAATATTTGTAGGATGGTAAAATAAAAGAACATACCTTAATCACGGGCGTTGCTCTCAGACATTGGACGTATACATTCTATCATTTTTGCAAGGCCTGATGTTCCCCCTTTGAATGAACCGGGTTCGGGAGATGAACTTGAGGATGATCCAGACGATGAAGAAAGTCGTATTAAAACTTTTCATCGTCGACATCGTCCTGTAATTCGTCTGCTTTCCACAAATCTCTTTCATTTTCCTTTACTTCGTTCACGTAATTTGCTCAATTGTCTCATGTTTTTATGACATAAAAATGTTAGTTCAGCATTTGGAATAAAACCATGTTCATTATCCGCGTGGACTAAGGCAAATCACGGTCCTCAGCTTTTCGGTGGCCTAAGTCCCGAACTCACTCCTTCAATGGCGGCGTGCCGTGCACTTTTCACTGTCGTATCCTTCCATTATTTTGTCACTGTCTGCCCAATATTTACCCACGATTCATCTGTGTAAATGATAACTTTATTTTGTGCCCTCAAACGTTTTATCTCCCTGAGATATCTGTGCCTCCAGTTAATAATTTCATCGGTTTCAATGAAAGCTGCTTTATTACCCCGTCTTAAATAACGGAAGCCTATATCATGTAAGAAGCGATACAACGTAGTTTTGGAAAATCGTGGCAAAGAATCTTCTCCATTTACCCGACTCGAAATCACGTTCAATGTCCGTGGTATGTTAGCAAATAAAAGAGAGTGAACCACCCGATGCACTCTACATCGCACAATCTTATCATATTTAATTTTCCTTGCATTTTTCTGCCGTCCTTCTCTTTTTTGCTTTTTTTTTTTTTTTGCGGGAGTTCGCAAAGGACCATTTGTGTGTTCTTTCCTTATAGCATAGATTGTTCTTTCGGAACAACCTGTAGTTTTAGCTGTTTCACTGACTGCACTGCTTATATTCATAGTCTTTAAAAAATAATCCAGGACACTCATTATAATATTGCGTTAATTTCCCCTGAGTTTACCTACGGAACGTTTCCTTTTAATTTGACGATCCATTGTACATCCTTCTGCACTTTTTCTTCGAAGCTCACGTACACTTTCCCTCAAGAATTGTACATATGTCACTGATATGTATTTAATCATTATTATACATACTACTGACCAAATGAGCACTGCACTGCATGCGACTGTCTGGAAATGCTAAAAGCGGATATTTGGGAGATCACCACCGGTAGGCCTACTTCAGCCAGACAGCCAGCCGGGTCACGCGCGAAACCAAAATTCAAGGAGATATTCTTCCTGTCACAAATTAAGAACTAAGCAAGATAAGAACTTCGGGATTGTTTAAAAAATAACTACCATATCTGAAGACCATTTTCCTCGCTTCGACCCCCCATGCAAATTCAATAGGAAAGACGCTGGCCAGCGACTGAATTTTTCGTGCCTGCACATAAAATTCCCTGAACATGACTGAAAATAAACGCATATACTGCATTTTGTTTTCATTTACATTTAAAAATAAACTTATCCACATCGAGCTGAAATGTTTCTTTACCAGCAGTGAAAAAATTAGGAAAATAATGAATATAAAATAGGAGTTATGACATGATAAGTTCTATGCAATGAAGATTTTGCATTTGGCGAAACTTTCCATTATATTACCATTTTCACACTAAATTATTTTTTACACCTTTTTTTTTGTTAACGGCATCAAATGCGCCTTGAAATTCTGTACATAACACGATATTCACCCATTTTAACCGATAACATTCTGATTTACGAATATTTGGCTAACCCGCTGCATAAGAGTAGGACAGCGCTACCCGCAAAACATGGGAGAAGGAAATATCCCATTACTGCTGTACTGCAATTTAAGGTTGGAACGCTCTATAGATGCGTGCAGTTGTCCCTCTCTCCCCTAATGGACGATACAGTCCAGTCCAGTCAAGTTGAACATGAAAAGGGGGTCGTGCTTGCAAAAGGTCCGGTCGTTCTGAATTTTGTATATGTTGTTAGGACCTAAACCAATATTAAAAAAACAGATTTGCAATTTCGAAAGTGCTGTGCGAGCGGCGGTGTACCCAAGAAACCATGAAATTTTCGGACTTTTTTCGGGTTTTGCTCAATATCTCAGTGAAGAAAGGGTCTGACCGGTATAGTCACTTTGCATACTTTTAAAGAATACTAAATGTGCTACAATTTGAGATAAGGGCGAGCTCTATACAGCCATTGGTTCCCAAGATACAGTTCTTTGAAAATAGGCATTTTTTCCAAAAAGTGATTTTTTTAAAAATGGTCACTTATTTTGTGAAATATCTTCTAAAATACGCATCCCACGTCAGATATTATATGAAATGAAGTTGTAGTAAATTTAATTAGCTTTCATTTGAGACCAGAGTGGTACTTGTAGACCCAGCGGTTCTCTCAGAAAAATAACAAAAAACAGCCATAAGTGGGTTTGGGGGGGAAATGCAAATAAACTGTTCTCACGTCTTTTTATGGTTTTGTGGTTTTATTTATTTTTTATTGGAGCCTTCATTTGTATACTGTCCACAAGATGCTCCCTTTTGTCCACGCAGCTGGACATTTTTTGTACGCTAGGAGCGTGCACCTCTACCTTCAGGATGTGATGGCTCTACAAGATCGGATGGATAAAAGTGAATACGACATGTTCACAAAAGGGTCATTCACCATTCGCCGGTCTGACAAGTTTTGGTCTGGGTTGTGGTCAGACCTAACAACTGAACAGAAGCTGATGCGATCCATGAAGACAGTGTGATGGCAAGGTGGACAACAGGAATGGTGTTTATGGTGAACATACAGTTTGTGAAGAGCTTGAAAGTTTTTGCAGCATCTCATATCCTACTGGGGAGCAGCATGTAGACATGAGACCTTCTAGAATCGTCCGAGATAACAGTGATGTGGAAAAAATCAAAAACTGGTTTGCTCTCCACCCTCCATTTCCCAAAACTGACAGTTTGCTTTCTATCAGTAGTGGTTTTCTGACAGGTCCTAGGAATTTAAAGGATGACTTCAAGTATGAGTTGGCCCTGTTCCCGATATCTCTGTTCAATGCTCAAGGGCAGAAAATCCACTCTGTACTCTGCCTTCACTCCTCTTTCCAGACACACGCCGATAGATGCCAGCACTCACGTCGTTTTGGATGGTGACTGCCTCTTGCACAAGGTCGTGTGGCAGCGGAAGAGCACAGTTAGAGCACTTTTGGCGCGTAATACCACCTACGTCCGTATCCGATTTGGGAAGAACGTCTCCATCGTTTCTGACGGCTACTCCGAAGATGCTACCAAAAAACAACACCAAAACAGCGGAACGATTCCGACGCTACGCAGCTCATTCCAGCTACGAATTGACGTTCGATGAATCCACAGTAATTCAAATTACACAAGAGCATGTATTGGGCAATGAGAACAGCAGGAGACGCCTAATAACTCTTCTTTGTGACGCCTTTCAGAAGGAGGGGGTAGAAGTGGCTGTTGCCGAAGAAGATGCGGATCGAGAGATCATCATGACGGCGCTTTCAAAAAGAGCAGTAGCCGATCGGGTCGTCATAGTTGGAGAAGACGTCGACTTGCTGGTTCTTCTCAACGGTTTAGGCGCTGAAAAGAAAAACGCCTACATTTAGAAGAGCACGAAGGGCGAAGCTGGTTGCTGTCACTACTCTACGATCTGCGATCACCAGGGAAGGTACTATTCACCCACGCGTTTAGCGGGTGCGATACCCCTTCAGCACCGTTTGGCCAAGGAAAGACCAAAATCACAACACTGCTGAGCAAGAGTGAACCACTTGCTGAGCAAGTGGAGGTCTTCCTTCAGCCAGACTCCACTCCACAAGCCATGAGAGAAGCAGGTATCAAGTGCTTTGTGGCTGTATATGGGGGTGATATCGCGAGGGATACTTTGGATTTCCTGAGGTATAAGACGTTTCTCACTTCAGCGAGCATAAACCTCGCCCGTTTGCCACGGACAGAAGATGCCGCAGGCCACCATGCAGCAAGATGCTACCTACAAGTGCAGAAGTGGCGGGGAGTCAAATTGAATCCCACTGATTGGGAGTGGAAGCTGTCTTCCCGGGACTCTCCCTCATCCCCACCGCCATGGATTCCGCCCCTCCTGACCTGCGAAAAATTTCATGCAAGTGCAAGAAAGAGTGCTTTGGGAGCTGCTCGTGCAGAAAGGTTGGGCTACAATGCTCAGTCCTCTGCCAGTCATGCGGTGGCAAATTTTGCATTAACGTCCCGGATGCGGAGCTGAAATGCTTGGACGTTGAAGACCCGACTACAGACTGGGCGCCTCTCCCAGCGTCCATCACAGCCATCGAGACACCATCTTCGTGCGAGCTCAAGCCCGGGCCATCTAAGATAAAAAGAAAGGCATAATTTGGCAACCAAAGCAATACCTACATGATTTATGTTAGTTTTCTTTTTTGTGTAAGTGTAATTTTTTCTTATATTAGATACCGTGATGTTTGTACAAGCATTTTAGTATGTAGGTATATAAAACAATGTTTGACGATGACGTAATTCCCGATAAGTATATTACCTTTTTCTTTTTTCATCAAACAATTTTTTAACAATAAAAAAATTAACTGTTTGATAAATAAAACAATAAAACCTGAGAACAGTTTATTTGCATTTCCTCCCAAAACCCACTTATGACTGTTTTTGTTTGCCTGCCATTTTTGAGAGAACCGTTGGGCCTATAGATACCAGTCTGATCTCACATTACAGCTAATTAAATTTACTACAACTTCATTTCATATAGTATTTGATATGGGATGCGTATTTTAGAAGATATTTCACAAAATAAGTGACCATTCCGAAAAACATTCACTTTTTAGAAAAAAATTGCCTATTTTCGAAGAACTGTATCATGGGAACCAGTGGCTGTATAGAGCTACCTCTGGTCTCAAATGTAGCATATTTAGTCTACTTTAAAAGTATATAGAGTGACGATACCGGTCAAACCCTTCCTTCACTGCGATATTGAGCAAAACCTTAAAAAAGTCCGGAAATTTCATGTTTCTTTGGGTACACTGCCGCTCGCACAGCACTTTGAAAATTGCAGATCTGGTTTTTTAATATTGGTTTAGGTCCTAACAACATATAAAAAATTCAGAACGACCGGACCTTTTGCAAGCACGGATGTTCATCTTGACTGGACTAATAATGCCCTACCGCACCGCGCTGCTCTGGTGGATGAATTTCTGGCTGGGTAAGACATTCATGGCATGGACTGGCCAGCGAGGTCTGCGGAGCTGACTCCAATAGAAAATGCCTGGGATGCATTGGGGAGGCGAATTGCATCCCGTCAGCCTCCACCAAGGACCCTCCAAGACCTTCGCATTGCCCTTTCGGAGGAATGGGATCGACTGCCACAAGAGCTCTTGGACCATCTGATAAAGAGCATGCCACGTCGCTGCGAGGCATGTGTGGCCGTTAGGGGTAACCATACACCTTATTAACAGCATAATTTTTAGTGGAGGACATACCCCAGTTTTGTTAGTTGTTGTCATAGGTGTACCTTAGCTATCATAACCTTTCAGACACTGTTGTTTGGACAAGTTTTGTGACATACGGTGTGTGATTCAGCTTCCGTTTGTTCAGCAATGCGTTTAACATTCCTATCAGACGGTATGGCCTCGTTTAGTGATTATGCTTAACTTTGGACACTAGTGTATTATGCACGTTACTGATGATGGAATTTAACTTTAAAAAACTGGTTTAAAGAAAGTGATTTGTGCTGATAAAGACTGTTTCTATTATTTCAGTGTATTTAAAAAGTAGGAAAAAGGGAGAGGTTTTTATGCATATGCAGCGTGTTTTAGATGAAGAAAGATGTATGCTTTAGAATTTTATTAAAATGAGACCCTCGCATTACTAGAGAAATATACGAATACTTTTCAGGTGGTACATAAGTAAAGGTATGTATATTTGGCATTGGTATTTCGTTTCAATTAAAATGTCAATACATAAAAGATAAATTGATTATTCTTACTAAATCAGATGTACCTGTCGAATGTAACAAATTATTTAAAACATATTTAGAACCAAGTGTCAATCTATTATATGATACTTACAAAGAAAGCTTTTTTTCAAGTTGCTTTACATCGCACCGGCCCAGATACGTACAGTATTATGGCGACGATGGGATAGGAAAGGGCTAGGAGTGGGAAGGAAGTGATCGTGGCTAGAAACCTGCGCGGATATACAAAATAGTATTCACACCCGCATCTGCATCCGCGAATTGTTATCCCGGATATTGTAAATATTTAACTACAGTATATTTCACCCAAGGTATTGAAACTTATAGATCTGTTAACTTAATGCAATAGGCCTGACACCTGCCACTAGAACTCTTACGGTCACAGATTTATGAGGGATTTTCTCATGCAACAGCTACCGACGTATTGACCTTGTTCCTTCCTTCCATTAATTGCGGGCAGGAGCCAAGTAGGCTCGGGTCAGATTTACGGCTTTGTGGTCTCAAGACTCTTTATTTATCAGTATTCTCCCATACCACTGTCAAGGATTGCCTAATCACAAGCAAAAATAAGAGTATACCTGAGTAAAAATCAATAAACTTCATTATTTAGAAATTATCAGCGAAATTATCCGCACTGCCATACAGTTTGTATCCGCCAAGCCATACAGTTTGTATCCGCCAAGACACCACACCTCCGCGGATATCCGCATCCGCGCAGGGCTCTAACCGTGGCCTCGTCTCAAAAAGGGAAACAACAGAAAACATCTTCAGGGCTGCCGACAGTCGGGCTCGAACCCACTATCTACCGAATGCAAGATGATAACTACGTGACCCAAACCGTACAGCCACTTGCTCGGTGAAAACCTTTTCACAGTGTTGAATATTGCGGTCAATCCTTGCACTACCACTGTGCTTTGTCTTGTTTCATTATACAGAATTGGGAAGTACTCGGGGCGTGGATAGTACTCCTCAAAAGAACACAGAGCGTCCGTGTGAAAAGGTTAGGTGAAACTGCAAGCTTGTTTTGATTGTTAGTGTGGAACATCATGATACGTCTTCTGAGCTCAGCATTACTGAATGGCGTTCCTCGCGGCTAGTAAAAGCGCGCTTGAGCTTGCCAGGCCCGAAACAAATTTTATGATGTACTATAATACTGGTCATTTCGTGGAAAGGAAAGCTCCGTTGTATCGTCGTTCGTGCATAGCTGCCATTTTACTTTATTGTAGTCACGAGTTCGCATTTCATCACGCTCCACTGCAGAATTCTAATTGCGGTATTCGAAGAGCTTACGCAAGACGCTGAAATGAACGTCATTAACACTAAGCTTCGTTTGTAATTGCTAGGGATATTGTTTAGTATATGTTGAATTCGGAGGCCTTTCTTCCTTTTGGAAACTGTGAAAACTAACAACTGTACGTTGGCACCCGAAGTTATTTCTGTTGGCAAATTTATCAATGAACAAATGCGAACGCTGCCTCTTAACTAACCAGAAATGTGTGGCCAGTTTAACTTATTTTCCATATTCGCTTTAGTGTATACAACATGTTTTAAATTTGTTCAGATAGAGACTTGACTATTTTTCTTTTCCGCAAGTTATAAAAGAGTTCTTGTTTTTAATGTTATGATTATGACACTCTTCAAATATTTTCAGATAGCGACAGAGCTTGCTCCTCGCTCCACCCCCCTGTTGATGGCCGTATGAACTGATCATAACAGTCTGCCAGGTGTTCTCGCCCCAGCCCGCTGTATTGCCAGTTTGCTTTTGTACCACCCCCTGCAGAAGTATCTTCTGTTCGGAACAGAAGGATCTTCAGGGATGCTGTGAAATTTCACCAAGAACGATGTCGTTTGCTGAGTATTGCATCGCGCAGAGATAATCCTTTGCGTTAAGGCGTTCCATAGAGTGATTCATTAGACGTACGAGATGCATGGAGAGGTCGTAGATATTAGGAGGAGGAAAAGAAATTCGTCCGAATGCGTGACCATGCTTTTGTTCCTGATGATAAGAGGCTAAATCGGAGACTAAATTCCTACATAGTTCCCAGCGTTCGAACCCCACTGTCGGGAGTCCTGAAGATGGTTTCCCGCGGTTTCCCATTTTCACGCCAGGCAAATGCCAAAGCTGTACTCTGAGGCTACGATCGCTACCTTTCCAATCATAGCCCTTTCCTATCCCATCGTCGCCATAAGACCTACGTGTTTATGCCGATGGGACGTGACCTAAATAGCAAAAGAAAAAAAAAAAGGTTTCAGCTTTAGGACAAATATAAAATCAGCGTCCAAGAACTTGAGGGGTGTTGTAGGGAAATTACAATGAAGCTAGGTTATCAAGAGAGACAAAACGTTTCTGAAAATACCTAGAGAGAAGAGAGTAATTCGTCATCTCTCATAGATATTGATTCTTTTGAAACCGGTTTAAACCGGGCGAGTTGGCCGTGCGGTTAGGGGCGCGCAGCTGTGAGCTTGCATCCGGGAGATAGTGGGTTCGAACCCCACTGTCATCAGCCCTGAAGATGGTTTTCCGTACTTTCCCTTTTTCACACCAGGCAAATGCTGGGGCTGTACCTTAATTAAGGCCACAGGCGCTTCCTTCCTATCCCTTCGTCGCCATAAGACCTGTGTGTGTCGGTGCGACGTAAAATCAGTTGTAAAAAAAAAGAAGCCGTTTAAAGGTGCTGGCATACTTCAGTGAAGTTAATTAAAGCGGTGCAGTTATGCATTGTATTATTAGCAAATATGAACATATACGTATTGAAAGTGACGAGGAGCGATGAACGATTGCCACTGTAAATCCGGTAAGTGGATAGAGGTTTAAAAATATTCTCGTTTTTGTTTCTGTAAATGCTGCCAGGACTTCTGTTTGAAGCCTTTATTACCAGCTTAGACAGGATATTATTGCCGGCCACTTTCCGCTTTTAGTTTCCTTTAAATTCAAAATTAGTCATACCCAGTGTTGTTACAAATGATTTATCGGGTTCTAAGAACCTTTATCTCACGGAGTATTCCACATAAAATAATAAATGATACATGGAAATAGTCTGAAAATGTCCATTCCCCGTCTATGGTCATCAGAGCAGCGGCAGTGCGATCCCGGAGCTCAACCACTGTTGTATTTTTATTTTTTTTTACAATTGGCTTTACGTCGCTCCGACACAGATAGGTCTTGTGGAGACGATGGGACAGGAAAGTGCTAAGAGTGGCAAGGAGGCTGCCGTGGCCTCAATGAAGGTACAGCCCCAGCATGTACCTGGTGTGGAAATGGGGGAACCACGGAAAACCATCTTCCGGCTGCCGACAGTGGGGTTCGAACCCACTATCTCCCGAATGCAAGCTCACAGCTGCGCGCCCCTAACCGCACTGCCAGCTCGTTCGGTATAACTTGTTGGCAGTTGCAGTGCGTAAATACGTGTACGGTGTCTTTAACTTATCCTCAGAGGAAGGGTGACCTAGAAGACCATTACAGCAGCTCCGAGTCATTCTCATCACAGTGCCCAATCCATTGGAGTAGGTGTTCCTTCCTCATTCTGGTAGCGACGCACATCAGTATGTCAGTGAGGGGGAGCGTTCACTTGTTTCTCTCCCTAGCCGCCTTCTGCGTGAGATCATGTGAAATGAAGGCAGCACTCGCCTGTCCTGCTAACGCGTATTACCACTACAGTCTAAAATGGTCATAACTTCTGAACCATTCATGAAAATAATGTCCTGACAAGGTTATTGTAATCCTTATAATATAATGGAGGAGGTCAAACAATTTATTTCGATGAGGAATTCGAGGATAATATCGAAATATTTATTTAATTTTAAGGAGTTATAATTTTTTTACCGCGGACTATAGCATAAAATCGCTTCTAGAGGGCAACCGGTTGGAAATAGGCATATACCATCGCGGACTTTGTTTTGTAGAGGTTTCTATGCTCTACAATTCGTACGCTTACACTTGGGGTCTATCGTTGATGGTTTACGCAGCGTAAGCCAAGAAAGCAAGTGACCGACCGACATTATTGTCTCTTTCTACGTATTTACTGTATATAGGATCACGGATACTGTATTATTTCACGAGCCTCGAAATATATTCAGAAATATAAGTTATTAGCACATAATAATGTTAATGTTTTTATTTTTACGTCCCACTAACTATGAATTTGAGCACCTTCACTACCGGACTGAGACAGGATCGAACCTGCCAAGTTGGGCTAAGAAGGCCAGCGCTCTACCGTCTGAGTTACTACTCAGCCCGGCTATTAGTACATAATAATTTTATAGTGGTTCACTACGTGAACAGTGTTCGTGTTGTCAGTATCTGAAGTAGAACCACTGTACTGATTAAAATGCAGTCAACATATTATGGAAACGTGTGTGGTGCTATAAATTGGCTGTACGTAAAAGAACTCCCGTGGGACAAAATTACGGCACCTCGAGTCTCAGAAAACCGTAAATGATGTTGGTGAGACGTGACACAAATAACATTATTATTATTATTATTATTATTATTATTATTATTATTATTATTATTATTATTATTATGCATATTATAAAGACAATAACGACAACAACCATCATAGCCAGTTTGTTCGCTACTGTGATGGCATGACAATACTCCCTCGTCAGCAATGCTTGCTTGTTGATATACTTTGTAATAACCTCTTGAATATCTCTATTATTACAGCTCGTACAGTAAAAAGGTGTCAGGTATAAACGACTGAATGAAAATCATATTTTCTATAATTATTGTTATGTGCTAATAGCCGGGCTGAGTAACAACTCAAACGGTAGAGCGCTGGCCTTCTTAGCCCAACTTGGCAGGTTCGATCCTGTCTCAGTCCGGCGGTGAAGGTGCTCAAATACATAGTTAGTGGGACGTAAAATCCAATAACATTAACATTATTATGTGCTAATAATTTATATTTCTGAATATATTTCGAAGCTCGTGAAATAATACAGTATCCGTGATCCGATATACAGTAAATACGAAGAAAGAGACAGAAATGTCGTGCGAGAAGAGACCTGTTGCTGGATCTCGGTTATTTCAAAAAGGGCCTCACATATCTCAGTCATGAGTGGTTAAAAAACATAGCCCAGTTCGAAATTACATTTGGTGTGTTTCACGGTAAGACTCTATCTAGATGCAAAAACTTAATGACAACTCTTATTTCTATTATTAAGTCAAAATTTCCAGTATTACATGACAAAATAATTTGTCTCTATGTAAGGACCAGGACATTTATTAGGATATGGCATTTTAATGCAAAGAGTAAAGAACTAGCACTGAGAAAATATGCCAATAAGAAGGCTAAGCTTTGGGCTGGTTCATCAACTAATTAAGTCTCCTGATACGTACGTTTTAATACTTTAGTATAATTCCATAAAGATTTCGATATGTTGCATATTTTCCTATGCCATTTGATCTAAATATTTACTTCATCAGGAAATAAATAAATTATTTTGAGTTGCATGGCAATATTTTATTTCTTCTCGTATTATATGTCAGGTATTTGATAGTTGATGTTCTACCTGCTCAGCATGTGACGAAATTTAACGCATTTTCACGTTTTTAAATCTATTGGAAGTACCTTTTTAATCGAATCGGTCTAAGCCAGACTATTGTTCGATGAAAGATTGGGAAGATGTTTCACAGGCGCGAGAACTGACAGGCTTGCTGTACTGCGACTGTGTACCTTACTCGCTATCGTTCATATCGTGTGACGTCATAGCGCTCCTGCCAATGGGAGCTTCAACCGCCGGAGTAGTCTACCTAGTAGTTAGTGGTGGGCAAAACTCTCGTTCGAGATGCTCGAGACTGACGTCACCGCTCTCGATGCATCTTCGAGGTCTACGTAGGGATGGGCATAACTCTCGTTTGAGATACTCGAGCCTGACATCATTATCTCGATGCATCTCGAGGCCCGCTCCAATTAGACCTCAGCCAGGACGAATATGATAGAAACAGAAATGATTAGCAAACATTGAGCTCGAGCTGTTAGTATGGCTCAGTTGGCTAAATAGCATCGTTGGGTATTATCCTCCGCTACGTTTTGTGGTGGTTCGAATCTTCTCTTCAAATATGTTTGTTTTTGTTTTGCAATCGTTGTTTCGGCTACCAAACACACGCCTGTTCGTGCAGAAACAACCAAATCGCTAATAGAAGTAATTGTAACGTTACTGAACATACAAAATAACCAATATATAATAAAATCTCTTCCACTTGAACACATGCAATATACACCAATCATAATGTAAACAAACTTGATTACCTCGTGGCCATGTCATCAGATCAGTTAGCTTTGTATCTGTATTGCACTGAAAACAGTACTCATAATAATGTTATTTGTTTTACGTCCGTCCTAAATGCTAGTTCTTGACAGACGCTGGGGTGTGGGAATTATGTCCCGCAGGAGTTCTATAACGTGCTGGAAGCCAACGAGATGGAATTGTTACCTTTAAAACAGTACACTGACAGAAAATATTGTGATAAAAGTGTACGTGTTTCTACAGAGTGTTATCGCCTTACTGTGTTTTGTGTTGTACGTTTTGGTTATTACATATTACAGGCTTTGCTACTCTGGGTTTTGTGTTGTACGATTTGGTTATTGAGTATTGCAGGCTTTTTCTCTGTTGTGAAGATATTTCCACAGAAATAAGGTTGTTTGCGGTAATAAAACCGAATAAATCATAATTTAATTACCGGTTCTACTTTATAACGAGCCACCGGAGACCGCGGGTACCTTCTACCAATATACACAGAAGGTTTCCCTCAACAATTTCCGAAAGTTTGTCGACGGAGCTCGGCTTCATCCTGTGTATGTGCCTTCAGATCGGATAATATTGTGGCTGGTCTTGAATGATCTTTTTCATGGAAACGATCAATTTGTCACCATACTTATATAAAAAGTATCGATAGTCCAGAAGGAGACTTTACCCGAGAACGAGTCCCTTTTCAGATACATGCATACATACACCAATATCTTTATGCCATTACCGGTATATTTTCTTTTCTGTTCAAATTATTACACAACTCGATGCGTCGTAAAAGAAATGGTTAATGTTAAAAATATGTCACACTCTTCATTACTATTTATTTCATATACCCAGTCCCCGAACCATAGGAACTAATCAATGAAGAATAAAATGTCTTACCTAGCCGATAATTGAACCCGGAAGCCCTTGGACCAAACGCCAGCACGCTAACCACTTCGCCGTGGAAGCGGACAGTGCATAAGTAAAATGCAGGAAGTACAGGTAGTAAGTTGACTGCGTATAGATTAAAAAGAAGTGGGCGTATCGTCATTAGTTGTTATAATGATGTTATTTGCTTTACTTCCCACTAACTACTTATTAAGATTTTCGGAGACGTCATTAGTTGATCAGCAGGCGTAGTATAGTCGAGGGATAACATGCGCATGGTGTCCCGATTCAAACTTCGAGGTAGGATTACCGGTACGAGTCATGGACTGCATCACTTGCTCGAAATGCATCGAGAGCTGTCGATACGTTTCCCAGCACTGCCTCGAGACAAAGGGCCCATGCGCCTGACGTCACTATACGGCATCGAGATAGCATCATGAGGCACGTACTGCATCGCTTGCTCAGAATGCGTCGGGAGCTTTACATCACGCGACCCATCACTACTAGTAGTGTAGTTGCTTTGGAGGTGGAGTCTGAAATTGTCGGTATCACTTTTTATTTGCGGTAACAACCACAACGGCAGCACATCTAAGCATGACGTGCCAGTGACTGTGTTCTTAGTGAAAAAGGAAAGGGTCCGTACACCTTCGTTCTTGCAATCGCACAGAAGACGGCCAGTTTGGAGGAATGCCGTTCATGTTTCACGACACCACGAGATTTTTCTTTGCCACATATACAGGCAGTATGATGGTTCCTCTTTCCATTTACATGAAATATTACCTCGTCAGTGAACACAAGGCGGGTGGAAAAATGTCCCCCAATGCTTTCTGCATTACATTACACAATTCGTACCGGTTGACCTTGTCGTCCGGCTATAATTCTAGTAGTAGCTGTAGATGATACGGTTTCTGTCGAAGTCGTCGTCGCGTATGCGGTGGTATTCTAAGATAATGATTTGCGCGTATTAGTCACAAAACTATCTCCGATTCTTTCCACTTTCATTGGAAGTGCTTGGTCGTCCGGTGTTTTTACGTTTACGTAAGCACCCCATGTCCTTGAACTGTCGATACCATCGCAGAATGCGTTACGGGCCCGGGGATTCTGCTTCCTACTGTTTTAGGAACGGATGTTGCACGGTAACAACAGATACGCACGTCCCATATTCTATCACATTGGGGGCACACTTGTGCAAGTAATTTGGTGGCGCGCGCGTGCGCAAGCTGGCGTGAACAGCAATGGGCTCACACTAAATGCAAGCAGGTGCAAGTTAATTATTATGAACAGGTCAGTCGAAATGGAGATGTCAGACGATGAGGACATTGTTTTGGAAAATGGTGTTTTAAAGTTTTTATTTTTGGATGAGCAGGAAATCAGGGAAGAGTGGGTGAACGGGAATTTTTTTGACAGAGAGGAAGATGGAGAGTATGCACGAATATTCAACGATTTGCTTAGACAGCCTGATAAGTTTTTTGAATACTTCAATATGCTATTTTTGCTTAACGTCGCACCGACACAGATATGTCTTATGGCGACGATGGGATAGGAAAGGTCTAGGAAGTGGAAGGAAGCGGCCGTGGCCTTAATTTAGGTACAGCCCCGGCATTTACCTGGTGTGAAAATGGGAAACCACGGAAAACCATCTTCAGGGCTGCCGACAGTGGGGCTCGAACATACTATCTCCCGGTTACTGGATACTGGCCGCACATAAGCGACTGCAGCTATCGAGCTCGGTAATACTTAAGTATGATACCAGACACTTTCTACTATATACTGGACAAAATCACACCTAGAATAAGGAGGCAATCTAATTTCCGAAAGTGTGTATCACCTGAAAAGAAGCTGATGGTTACGTTGAGGTAAGACTTGGAGATTTATTAACTATTGACTTTAAAATATGCTTTTGATGAATTTACAAATGATATTCAATCTGCCAATATTAAAAATGTTGTAGGCCTTTCTCTCCCAAAAAAGTTAATGTAACGTATTAATTATAACAATATAAAAGTGCCGATTGAATATATTTTCAGTGAATAGTTTATGAAAATAACCTGGATATCAGGTTTGGAAAGTAAAAACACTCGTTTTAATATGCTTGATCAAAACCTTTATTACATGAAATCAAAAAATGTAAGAAAATGTAAGAATGTAATGTTTTGAATTTTAATGTTATTCAATTAAGTAACGTTGAAAGTCATAATAATTTTAATTTCATTTAGTTATTTTTATAATTTATTTTAAACACTTCCGCATATCCTGCGATCAACTGAGTGAGCTCTGCATCTTCGTATGGTCCTGCATTCGTATGACCTCCAATACTGTTTACATCTGATTGCCCACCAGGTGACACCACGCTTTCATAAGAGCCTGTAATTTTTAATGGTTGAGGGGTGTCGTCGCGATTGCGAACAGTCTTGATTGCGGACACAAAAGTGCCAACTCGTTCCAGGGTTTTCCCCCTTCACTTGCGTCTTTATTGTGGACAGTCTCGATTGCAGACACACCACTAGTTAGTGATGGGCTGCGAATGGACTCGCGAAGACTCGAGTCTGGGATCGTAAAACTCGAGGTACTCGAGTCCGGACTCGAGGTCGAGGACGCTGGCAGCGTTATCTGTGAGTCGTGTATGGAAACAACACGATGCTTAATATTTTAGGTAGGCCAAGGACAAGTATTGGGTCCGTTTCCAGATAATGCACAGTGATATAATGTACAAACTGATGTACATTATGCCGTATTTACATGAATGTATAGGCCTACACAACAAAACCATATTGTAACGTGAACTAAGGAATGTATGGACACAGGTGCTTATGAGCTACAGTCCGGCTCTATGGCTAAATGGTTAGCGTGCTGGCCTTTGGTCACAGGGGTCGCGGGTTCGATACGCGGCAGGGTCGCGAATTTTAACCATCATTGGTTAATTTTGCCGACACGGGGGGTGGGTGGGTGTGTGTGTGTGTGTGTTGTCTTCATCATCATTTCATCCTCATTATGACGAGCAGGGCGCCTACCGGTGTCAAATCGAAAGACCTGAATCTGGCGAGCCGAACATGTCATCGGACACTCCCGGCACTAAAAGCTATACGCCATTTCATTTTACCGGCGCACAGTGTGAAATTGTAGAGATGAGGCAGGACAAACGTACATTTTCGACTAATCTATTTATATTATAAAGGGCATTATTGTACGCTCGTGACTATACAAAGATTACCTGACCGCAAAGCTTTTAAAGCTGTGTGTGGTATATCTGATCTCTACAATTGTGTGAACATTGCGCCCCTTACCGAACCTTGCGTCTCGCACTGTCAATTGTCTGCAGTGTGTTCAGATGAATCTACGTAACTAGCGACTGTGTTAAGATATTTTTAATGTGAAACAGGGATGGTCCGCCTCTGTGGTGTAGTTAGCATGATTAGCTGCCACCCCCGGAGGTCCGGGTTCGATTCCCGGCTCTGCCACGAAATTTGAAAAGTGGTACGAGGGCTGGAACGGGGTCCACTCAGCCTCGGGAGGTCAACTGAGTAGAGGTGGGTTCGATTCCCACCTCAGCCATCCTTGAAGTGGTTTTCCGTGGTTTCCCCACTTCTCCAGGCAAATGCCTGGATGGTACCTAACTTAAGGCCACGGCCGATTCCTTCCCTCTTCCTTGCCTATCCTTTCCAGTCTCTCCATCCCCCGCCAAGGCCCCTGTTCGGCATAGCAGGTGAGGCCGCCTGGGCGAGGTACTGGTCATCCTCCCCAGTTGTATCCCCCGACCCAGAGTCTGAAGCTCCAGGACACTGCCCTTGAGGCGGTAGAGGTGGGATCCTTCGCCGAGTCCGAGGGAAAAACCGAACCTGGAGGGTAAGCAGATGATGATGATGATGATGATGATGATGATGAAGAAGAAGAAGAAAGATACAGCTAGATTGCTATCTTTCTTAATCTGCTTACCCTCCAGGGTTGGTTTTCCCTCGGATTCAGCCAGGGATCCCACCTCTACCGCCTTAGGGGCAGTGTCCTGGAGCGTGAGACAATGGGTCGGGGGATACAACTGGGGAGAATGACCAGTGCCTTGCCCAGGCGGCCTCACCTGCTATGCTGAACAAGGGCCTTGGTGGGGGATGGGAAGATAGGGAGGGATAGACAAGGATGAGGGAAGGAAGCCTACAATGAATAGTTAAATCATGTTCCTAATCTTTACTCCGTATCTCAAGTTACCAAAGGCTAACCTACTGGGCGATATAATGCAAATATGCAAACTCATATCCTCATCCCGAGGTGGTGCAGCTCCTTTCGGGAAAACCCCCATTGCAGGTGAGCTGCATGTACCATTTCAAAAATTCAATCACATACCAGCCTTCCGGACATTCTAAAATTTCTGGCGGTACCGGGAATCGAACCCAGGCTTCCAAGGATGGGAGTTAGTAACACTACCCGTTACGCTACAGAGGTGCTGTAATGAGCGCGCCCAACTAAATATAGACGAAGGAGAAAAGGAAGAACATTGTGTGACAAACTAAACGACTGGCATTTCGAAACAAATATGTTACGGTCTTACACTCGCGTGTTTCACGTTATGGTCATCATTTACGTAGCTGTTGTAATAGTCCTTAATGATTGGGGCATTTCTTCCGACTGCTCGGCAACATGTCGCGGTTATGGATCGTGACGTCACAGTGGAGACTCGAGTACTTCGCACGGGTTACTCGGCGAGGCTTGGACTCGCCCGACTCGATTCTCGCGAGTCCAAGCGTCACTCGCGCACATCACTACCATTAGTAGTCTCGATGAGCCTATTTCCTACAGATAAGCTTTCGTGAAATAATATATCTATATTGTACTTTTATTACTAGTGCAAGTGCGTAAAGGTTCATTGTTAGCGCTAACCGGGACTGCGTGCCCTTTTTTTCTTCTTAGAGCACCTCGCTTGTTTTCGAGGTAGGCCTGCCGTGTAGCTCCGCACATGAAGTTAACGGCAGGGGGTCGGAAGACCCTCGGACGCCATGAACCCGCACGGTTAACCTTACTCGGCCTTTAAAATAATAAAGACCTAGTCCCATAATTAGCTGACTTCTTTGCTTTGTCAGAAAAACTGTTGGCACATTTTAAGAAGTTTGTCGTTTTTACTACTAATTATTTACGTATTAATTTAGGCTTATAATTATTTCTCATCTATAAGATTCATCATATTTTTACATACATAACTGTTAATAATACACTCTTATTTACAACATACGTTTTCTGAACGAATGACACTATGCTTACTCCATTCTGAGGACAAATGACATTACATCCAGACACCTTTCCAAGTTGCCATCCTCATTGTACTTCCTCGTGCTTCGAGCAATTCTTTGGTCCAGTTTACAGTACTTTCTTTTTCCTTTAGTTTCATCCAAATTTAAATCCGACCGCATGACTGAATTATCTGAATTGTCTGTTTTCAGCTTTAGACAGGTGATGTGATCTCTTATTCTTGGGTGAGGCCTTCCAATATTCCTATTGGTTTTGTAATCCCACCCTTCAATTGTATTGTTTGTTCTATGTCTAACGTTAAAACAGTTCCACATCTTCAGTGGGATAGACCCATTCAGCAGCCATTGCTAAACAAAATAGTCAAAGAATTCTGTTAATTTCACATCCGGTGGAGCTTGACTGTGGATTAGAAACCATCCAGCACAGTTTCTTACATTTCGTCTGATTTCTTCGTTTTCCTTGTAAAGAGTCGTCATTCCTTCCTCCACAGACATTGCGTGAAATGGAAAAAGCATCCGTGAATCTCAGATTGAGGGAATGTTTCTCTTAGAGCAAAAATAGCATCAATCTCAAAGTCTACTGTGAATTTCTCTGGTTTCCATTCTGGAACAGCTTGCACGATATTTTCGAGCATCCGAATATATGTTCCCTTTTTCTTGTCATGAAGAACTGCAAATACAACAGGAGTGAATTTAGTTTCACTTTCACTACTTCCCAGGTCCACATGTATCATGTATAGTTGGGCTAACTGGCTGCTTACACTCTTAAATGTACCTTTTTTATTTTTATTTGCTATTTGCTTTACGTCGCACCGACACAGATATGTCTTATGGCGACGATGGGATAGGAGAGGCCTAGGAATGGGAAGGAATCGGCCGTGGCCTTTATTAAGGTACAGCCCCAGCATTTGCCTGGTGTGAGAATAGGAAACCACGGAAAACCATCTTCAGGGCTGCCGACAGTGGGGTTCGAACCCACTATCTCCCGATTACTGGATACTGGCCGCACTTAAGCGACTGCAGCTATCGAGCTCGGTCTTAAATGTACCGACAACGAAAAACATCGTTTTGTATCGCAACATTTCCTTAGCTAAAGAACTCGCGAAATTTAACATTCTGTCATCCGTGCCGTCATCTGAAAGGGGAAAGCTCTTTCCGTCAAACATTTTCAACAATTCTTCACTGAGGATGATTTCTGACGTTAACTTCGGTTCTTTCTTCTCTCAATGAACCTTATTCCTTCCATACTACATTGAATGTTTAATATTTGCAACGTGAGGGATGTGTTTTACAAGTTCATATCCTTTATTATGCAAATTTTGAAATTCTTCAGAACAAATCTGAGGTATAGAAGATCTAGGCTCTTCTCTAGCCCGTTTCTTTGCACGAAATATTGTTTGTTTTACAGCCAGTTGAGCCTCATCAGATGTGCAATCATGATTTATAATTCTCACGAAGTCATTACATAAAATAAGTAAGCAAATAAAAAATAAATAGTAATTCAGTATTAATGAAAACTAAGAATAGCGAATATTTAATCATAAAAAAACAATTACTTTGGTTGCTAATAAACACAAACAAATTAAGTTTTAACAAATTTCTACACGCTTCATAACACGTGCAGAGAGACTTTAAGTTCGTCAATCTAGAAAAAATGACATTGGACCACAAATCTATATATACAAAATAGCTTGTCCTGACTGACTGACTGACTGACTGACTGACTGATTCATCATCGCCGAGCCAAAACTACTGGACATAATGAAATGAAATTTTGGGGATACATTCATATTAAGATGTAGGTGCTCGCTAAGAGAGGATATTTGGATATTCCGTTGCTAAGGGGGTGAAAAGGGGGGTGAAATTTTAAAATGAGTGTATTTATATCTCAAAACTTTAAAAGTTTACAAATGTAAAAATTGGTATTTGGAGTCTTCTTTGAAAATAAGGAAACACGTATTTTTTGGTTTTCAGAAAATCCCAATAGGACGGGTGAAAAAGGATGAAAAAGGGGTTGAATGCATTTAATGAGGATACTTATATCTCAGAAACTGAAGATATTATAAACCTGAAAATTGGAGTTTTGGATCTCCTTTAAAAATGAAGAAACACGTATTTTTTGTTTTTGGAAAATCCAATTAATCGGGGGTGAAAAGGGTGTGAATTTTTCAAATGAGTTGTTCTGTATCTCAAAACTTTGAAAGTTTACAGATGTAAAAATTGGTATTTAGAATCATCATTAAAAATAAGGAAACACGTATTTTTTTGTTTTAAGAAAATACCAATAGGACGAGTTTAAAAGGGTGAAAAAGGGGTTGAATGCCTTTAATCAGGATACCGGTACTTATATCTCAGAAACTGTAGATATTACAGACCTGAAAATTGGTACTTTTGATGTCTTTTAAAAATAAAGAAACACGTATTTGTTTGTTTCTGGAAAATCCAATTAATGGGAGGGGGAAAAGGGGGGTGAATTTTCAAAATGAGTGTATCTCTATTTCAAAACTTTAAAAGTTTGCACATGTAAAAATTGATATTTAGAATCTCCTTTAAAAATAAAGGAACACGTATTTTTTGTTATCTGTAAATCCGAATAGGAGGGGTGTAAAAGGGTGAATAATGGGTTGAATACCTTTAATGAGGATACATATATCTCAGAAACTGAAGATATTACAGAACTGAAAATTTGTATATGGGATCTCCTTTGAAAATAAAGAAACACTTTTTTTTTTTTTTTGGAAATTCCAATTAATGGCGGTTAAACAGGAGTGACATATTGGGGTGAATTTTTTGAAAGACTATATCTACAGAATATCTGAGAAACATAGAATGATACAGACGTAAAAAGTGGTATTTGGAATCTCTTGTAAATGTAAAGAAACATAGGTGATTTGTTTTTGGGAACTAAAAAGGGGGTGAAATTTTAAAATGAGAATTTATACAGTACATCTAAAAAAACCTGAACATGTTACAGAAGTGAAAAATGGTATTTTTTATCTCTATTAATAATAAAGTAACGTGTATTTTTAGTTTTCAGAAATACCCCTTGGGTGGAGGGATGGGGTAAAGCGACTGAAAAGGATGTTGAATTCTTTTAATTAGGCTACTGTTATCTCAAAAATGAAGATGTTACAGACGTGAAATTTGATATTTGGAATCATCTTTAAAAGTAAAGAAACACATTTTCTCGGAAAATCCAATGAAAAAAGGGGGGGGGGGGAGGTGAAAGAGTTGAAAAGTTAATTGACTTAATTGTATGAGAATACTTAGATCTATTAAAAACTAAAGTTGTTAGGGCATACAGACATGAAAATTGGTATTTGGATCTCCTTTAAAAACAAAGAAAAAACGCGTTTGGGGGGGGGGGAAACCATCTTGGGGGGCGGGAGAGAAAAGGAGTTGAATTTCTTTCATGAGGACACATAAATCAAAAACTGAAGAAGTTAGAGTCGTGATAATTGGTATTTAGAAGATTCTTTACTATTAAAGAAACAAGTATTTTTTGCCGGAAAATTCTCTTATGGGGGGGGGGGGGGGTGGAGGAGTGTGAAAGGAAGTGAAATAAAGTGAATTATTTTAATCTCAAAACTGAAGGTAATAGAAGGTAATAGTGTTTCGAATCTTCGAATCTCCTTTAACATAAAGAAACACGCCATCTTTTAGTCTTTTGGGGGGGGGGGGGGTTGTTGGCTAAATAAACTTAACGGCGGTGGGGTGTAAAAGGAGGTGAGACCAATTGATTTTACTGTTCATAATGCATTTATAAGGAGCCTCCGTTGGTCAGGTGGCAGCGCGCCGGCCTCTCACAGCTGGGTTCCGTGGTTCAAATCCCGGTCCTCCATGTGACATTCGTGCTGGACAAAACAAAGGCGGGACAGATTTTTCTCCGGATACTCCGTTTTTCCCTGTCATCATTCACTCCAACAACACTGTCCAATATAATTTCATTTCATTTGTCATCCATTAATCATTGCCCCAGAGGAGTGCGACAGGTTTCGGCTGCCGGCACAATTCCCATTTTCGCCGCTGTATGGGGGCTTTATTCATTCCATTCCTGACCCTGTCGAGTGACTGGAAACAGGCTGTAGATTTTCGATGTACTTATTCTGATCATAAACCGATCATTTTTAATCTTTCCTGGGTTCGTTTTCAAGAGCCATCTTTTCCTTCGGAGAACGTTCTTAGATTGCAGTAGATTCTCCTGGCATATAAATAAAAATTTAAACACGTTTGAAATAAACGATAGGAATGAGATTGACCGTCCAATTTTTCACCTCCATAATAAGGTCAATAATGCACGGAAGTATGTCATTCGTATGGCCAGAAATCCAGCACACTTGCCTACGCGCGACAATGGTGTTGGTCACATTTTCAACAATGACAATGGCAGCAGATGTAATTTACCGCCAAGTAGCGGTCTTGCATCTTGCTGTGGGGTCCAGGACATCTATAATAATAATAATAATAATAATAATAATAATAATAATAATAATAATAATAATAATAATAATAATAATAATAATAATAGTTCTGGACCGTCGTCAAATGTGTGGACCGCGCTGAAAACGGTTCCTGGACGGGTAATGACTAAGAATGCAGTCCGGCCGCGGGTTCAGTATCGCCAAGGCACCCAAGACGACACCACGCTGGATCTCCTGAAGGATTTGTCCCATATTAAAAATGCTTATAGGAAAAGATGGCAAAGATTATGGACCCATCTGACCGGGTGGAATACCTGGACTTAGCACGGAAGTACGAAATCGATTGCTGGGAAGAAAGATTGAAAAATGGGAGGAAACTTCCCATAATCCATTAGAAAACGAGTCAGATCACGAATTTTGGCGAATTCTCTCAGAAAACGAGTCAGATCGCGAATTTTGGTGGATTATATATAAAACAATAAGCATTCAATTCTAAATTTCAGTATAATACCGTAGCGAAGCACGGGTATCGTGCTAGTAGTAAATATAAGGTATTATACTTTCAACTAAAGTTTAAATGAATCAGAGTTGTAACTTAATAGAGATGTATACATATTAAAATTATTAAAATCTGTTAAGTTCTCTTACATACTTACTTAATCTGTTTACCCTCCACTGTTGGTTTCTCCCTGGGACTCAACGAGGGATCCCACCTCTACCGCCTCAAGGGCAGTGTCTTGGAGCGTGAGACTTTGGGTCGGGGGATACTACTGGGAAGGATGACCAGTACATCGCCCATGCGGCCTCACCTTGTGGGGGTTGGGAGTGGAGGGGATAGACAAGGAAGAGGGAAGGAAACGGCCGTGACCTTAAGTTAGGTACCATCCCGGCATTTGCCTGGAGGAGAAATGGGAAACCACGGAAAACCACTTCGAGGATGGCGGAAGTGGGAATCAAACTCACCTCTACTCAGTTGACCTTAAATTTTTACGGCAGAGTCGGGAATCGAACCCGGGCCTCTGGGGCTGGCACTTAATCACGCTAACCACTACACCACAGAGGCGGACACTGTTACATACCTTTAGTAAATAATTTTCCTTTGCACTTCTTCGTTTTCTCCTTCAAACAAATCCATGTGTAACATCATTTTTACTCATTCTAAACTGTCTGTAACTATAACCATGAAATAAGGCACCTCGCTTACCTATCTCCGTCTCAGTAAATTCCATAATGACATAATGATTAATGAGCGGCAACAAGCAAACGAACTAAAAATCCAACACAGTGGTAGAGCTAACGTTCTGTATGACAACTAGAGCAGACTGGATTGGTAAGATGGGTGGAAAACCCTGGAATGGGCTGCCATTCGCCCAAGTAATTTTTGTCCGCAATCGAGACTGTTAATGAGGTGTCCGAAATCGACACTGTCCGCAATCAACACAGCACCGGTTGAGGACTGTAGTTAAACTCGACCACAGTGTTGTACCCATCTTCTTGTAGAAACAAGTCCTCAATCTTCCGCCTTAGCGCAAGTTTTCTGTAACGCGGTATAGCTCTCAAAGAGGGCAAAAGGCTCATCAAAAAATGGTAGTCAGCATCCAGAACTTGACTTTGTGTAGTCGCCTGTGAAGATGATCGTCGTTTAAGATACTCTTCAACCTTCTTTCTTCTAACATAACCATTTTTTGCAACATTTTTTTGAAATCTTTAGGACGTTGTGGGGTTTCAGAAGTCCTTTTGGTTGGCGTAGGTTGTTTTTTATTTGTGTTTCCACCACCTGCAGGTGTAGGAGTTTCGGCTGTTGTTATGGGTGTCGAAGATTCCAAATTAGTTTCAATAACTGTCATCTCCGTTTCACTATTTTCATACGCACTGGTTGTATCTTGAGGGTCATCGTTGGTGGTATATTCATTTTCAGACTGCCATGTCACATTTTGGGAGTTTTTGTATAAACCAGGACCCATGCTTCCCGAGATGTTTCGAGGAATAAACTGGTCTTTAAGGAAGGATAAATCGTCGAAGTGTGCCCATGTACACTTCCAGTTATCACCTGCAGCCTGCTTCGTTGTTTTGTTTGTTCTTTTCGGTAATTGTCACGGAGGGCCCTCCATTTCGTCTTGGCGTCACTACCTGCACAGAACAATAATACAGGATGAAATTAAATACGTACTAAGGCAATTCTCTAGTAAAAGTAAGAGTGATGAAGGTAGATAATTTCACATTTTTTGGGGGGGTGTTTTTCAGGTTCTTATCAACAGGGCTTGCATTTCGATCACTAGCATTTTCCTTCAAATTGGCTAAGAACACAATTAGTGGGATTGTGTACGAAGTTTGTGAAGCTTTTTGGGAATGTTGTTATCAAGTTCACATGCCTGAGCCGACCAAAGGATCTCTAGAAGCAGTGGCAGCAGAGTTTATGAAAATCTGGAAGTTTCCTAACTGCTTGGGCTGTATTGATTGCAAACATGTGCGCCTAAAATGTCCAGCACATTCTGGTTCACAGTTTTACAATTATAAGACATTTTTCTCAATTATTGTACAAGGAATTGCTGATGCTAAATGCAGGTTCATTTGTATTGGTGTTGATGGTTATGGCCGTCAAAGTGATGGCGGGGTCTTCCAATCGATGCCTATGTACAAACAGTTAGAAGAAGGTACAATCATTCCGGAAGATAAACCACGTCCATTTTTAGACAATGCACAAACAACCCCTATCCCACATGTTGTTCTTGGAGATCAAGGTTACCCTGTGAAAGATTTTTTAAAACCATACAATCGCCAAACTGCTACTGAACACCAAACATTGTTGAACTACAAATTGTCCGATGTAGTGAAAGGGACCGATGTATTTCAGAATTATAGTAAACGCGGTAGGATGCATAAAACTAAATCGCAAGTGGCTGGTGAACCACACGCTATATTCTTAGCAAATTACTATATTATTTTACTAGCTGATGAACCCGTGCTTCGCTACAGAATTCTACATTGTACACGTTGTATGATTTTATTACATTGCATAGCTCTTAGTGTTATCCCAGGGGGAGGTCGCCATATGTGAAGACCAGGTAAGAGAATTTTCATTGTAATGCAAGCACTCTTACCTACCGCCAGTCTCAGTCGAGTTGAGCAGTTTCCATTATAATGGTAAACACTCAACCTCCACCTGCCTATTATTACTTGAGAAAGACTGTATCCGCGGTTTTCCGGAAGTCTTCAATGATCTGCTAATGGACAGAAAATCAACTTGTCAGCAATATTAACACAGAAAAGCGTTTTACTTTTTGATCTGCGTAAGTACACATTCAAAGGCAAAAGTATTAATCATTAATACTAATCTTTTATTATTGAACATATGGGATAATTGGTTTGCGTGTAAATATCGTGTAAAACGGTTCTCGGATGAACAGTGTAATCTACCAGAGATATAGCGGAATTTGTCATAACAACTTGGACAATGTTCAAAATCAGGAAGTTTGCGACTGAGCGAGATGTAAAACGGTGTCCGGACATTTCGTACCACCTAGGTCATTATCTATCTGCGAACGGTTTTTCCCGTAATCCCCAAATATTTACGCCAAGACAATCCGTATTACTTGATGTCAAATTGGAATTCCATTTCCACGCCAGCGGGCGTAATGAGCCTGACAGGCACATTTTAGAAATCAGAAACAAAACTAATTTACATTTGCTGAAGAAAACTTCTATATTATTTTAATAATTGCCGTTTATATTATACTTACCACTTATGTTTACGTAGATATCATAAGAAAGTCGATTTTTTTAAAATATGAAGCCTGAAACAAAACAGTGCAATAGAAATATACATTGTGTTCGGGCGCAATGTGTCTGACGAGCACAAGGCTGGATAATATTACTATTATTATGAATATTCATGAACTACTGCATTATTTCATTATCAAGTAAGTAAAATAAAATATTTTGATGAACTGACCGATATGGGCTTGAAGGTCACGGAGAAACAGGAAACTACTGAAATATGGAAGTAGCTAGGTCCCCGCGAATGGCGAATACGAGATAAAACGTGCACCAATCAGGTCAGTTGCGCCCGACGGAAGGTTAACATCAGCAGTGGTCACACCGTGCGGAGGCTTCTGCGCCAGCAGAGGACATTGAATATACAAATGAATACATTCATTATGAAGTTGTTTTTAATTCGCAATACTTCCATTTTCTTTCAAGTGGTACGGAACAGGTAATCAGCCGGTCAAGTGGTACGAAATGTCCGATGGTACGAAATGTCCGTGGTACGAAATGTCCTAAAACCATGTAAAACGCTGTCTGTTATGGCTGTAGTACCGTCATTGACCGGACAGTCACATAGCATGTGCATGATTACCTTTTGTATCCACTCCTCACATTGGTCCCCAGATTCTGAGGCACATAAGTGGGCATGGAAAGAAAGTCAAGGTGTGAATGAAGAAAGTGCATTTTTAAAGACGTGCGACAGCCTAGATTGTGAAATGTTCTAGGCATGTTGTATACTAACTCTGCATAATTATCAGTTCGATAATTTCCTATAAACTTAATTAACACTAGCAGAAATATGTCCCAAGCTTCGAGCTCGAGCTCTCAGGTTTGTCCTGAACGTAGTGTCGCACAACGGTCGGATCTCTGGCCCAATGAAAATTCCTTACCTCCGGGCTGATTGGGTCAGACGGTTGAGGCGCTGGCCTTCTGACCCTAACTTGGCAAGTTCGGTCCTGGCTTAGTGTGGTGGTAATTGAAGGTGCTGAAGTACGTCAGCCTCGTGTCGGTAGGTTTACTGGCACGTAAAAGAACTCCTGCAGGACTGAATTCCGGCACTCGGCATCTCCGAAAACCGTAAAAGTAGTTAATGGGACGTAATGCCAGTAGCCCAGCTGCAGACTAAAACCTTAAAATCTCCGTATATATGCCACTGGAATGTTGTGTAGTTTATCACTTGCAGGAGGATCTCCATTGGATCCGTATGTCTCTTTCAATCCGGTAGCATGAGCTACAGGGATTGGATTCTCTAAATCGTGAGGCAATGGTTTCTGAGCAGATTCGCAGTCTGCATATACAACGTTTGATGTGTTTTTCTTCGGAAACTCAGCAGTTTTTGTCATGCAAAAATAGTAGTCCCAGGTGTGGTTCTTTTGCTCACGCCGAATCATTTGCACAGCAAAAGGCATGGATCTTCTATTCCTAGGCAGTTTTTTTTTGCTAGGAGCTTTACGTCGCACCGACACAGATAGGTCTTATGACGACGATGGGATAGGAAAGGCCTAGGAGTTGGAAGGAAGAGGCCGTGGCCTTAATTAAGGTACAGCCCCAGCATTTGCCTGGTGTGGAAATGGGAAACCACGGAAAACCATTTTCAGGGCTGCCAACAGTGGGATTCGAACCTACTATCTCCCGGATGCAAGCTCACAGCCGCGCGCCTCTACGCGCACGGCCAACTCGCCCGGTCCTAGGCAGAGTAACACGGTACAACAATATTCAGGTGCTCAAAGTTTGTTATCGCCCCCTACTTTCCGTCCAAAGTAATGGCTGTAAGCAGTCCTAACTTTACTTGTTGCTGTTGTTGTTGTTGATATGAAACTTTTTGTTTAAAGGGCTCTAACATCTAGGTCATCGGTCCCACTTATGTTCTCACGCTGACCAAGTGGTGTAAATGTCCTTCAGATGTAGCAAAAATAGTCTGGATGGTTATTGTAGTCTCTTTTTCGCTCCATATTAATGAAATTCTGAAATTAAATGGACTCTGGCATCAGTAAAAGCAATATACTTGAATTTTCATGTATGGACCTCATAACTTCCTAACCTGTTTTATTATTATTACCAAAATGTCAATATATATAGCATCATGGGATGTAAAAGTATTGAAACATTAACAGAAAAGCATTAAATAAGTTATTTAATGTGTACTTACACTACAGTGCTACAAAAAACATACAACAGTTAATATTATTTGTTTTTTATTTAATCACTTACAGGCGCTCACTTAACTAGAAATCAACAGCATTTGGCTGGAAATGAATACCCTATTGAGTAGTTGCTGAAATGTTAAAACAATTAATTAACGAAATCATCAAAGAGGCGATGACTTCAGTATCTCACTTATGTGATATAAACAAAATGATCTAAATATAGGCTATTAAATATTTTAAAAGTTATTTAAAATTGTGACGTGATAGAAACACACGGACATCAGATCTGTACTCAACACGCTCAAATTAGTGTTTGTAAACTTTTTCGTTCAGTAGCAAAAATCACAATAAAATAAATGGATCTAAAATGTATTCGAAATGTAAAAATTAAATGTTATTATTTTAAAATTGTTAGGTTATAGAAAGAAACGAACTTCAGATCTATAATCAGAACACTCTAATTAGGCTTGTACACTTTTATTTGTTCAGTAGCGAATTCACTGTAGACCAGTGTAATCGAACTAAGAAAATGTTACAAAATAATTGAAGTATAATTTAGTAATGTACTATCCCATAAATTTTTCCTGGGCCTTACATTTTATTAATGATCAGATAACGTAGCCTTTGGAGTACTTCCTAGACTTGAACTAAGCCGTAGAGTCTAGGATTCCCCCACATGCGTATCTTTACTACTAGCTACATGTATCTTCTGTGTCTTCACCTTCTTTAGATTCCTTTTCCCACATTCCTAGTATAATATCAAATCTCTGGTGCCTCCTATTCTTAGTTTAAAACTCTTAAGTACGGTGTAAAGTTGTTTCATTTTCGTCTTCACCTATCTCCTTCTCATTTATATATTTCTCGTTGATATTTCTTGCTTTTGACAGTCTTTAGTAGGTGTGCCACTTTCATGTCTTTATTGTAAAACATGCTTAGATTTTTCTCATTTTTCGTCTTATGACTTTATTGTTATATAAGTTACTCTTATCGGCCACAAAAGTATCTCTCTCATTTCCCTTTTTGTTAACATTTCAGTCCTTGTTGCCATATTTTTACTTATTTTGCAAAATTCTGAAAGTGTCCCCTTGCTTATTACATTTTGTCCGTATTGTTGGTCTTTCTTTGTATTACCCATCTACTACTCTTCATGTTTTGAGAGATTGTCACCCCTTTTTATACACCACAACTCTGGTTTTGTTTCGATTCCGCTCTTAACAATAGTTTACTATCTCATTGTTTGCATCTTGACAAGTTTTACTGTGAGTAGAAGGATATCGTCCACGAAGATCAGATCCAGAATATCATGGTGCTCCTTTCTCAAAGCCTTCCGCTTGGTAGATTTCATTAATAAACAATAAAAATAATACTGGTGACAGTTTACAACCCTGTTAGAGACCCAGTTTTGAAAATCTTGCAACATTGAAAGTGTAAGAAGTAACAGTGCAAGAGTTCATGTCCGCCCATTCGATTTTGAAGTCATTGTCCTCGGTATCGTTGTCATCAATATCATGGCGCTACAGAAATGCGAGCCATCCTGCACTTAAATCTTTCCTGGACGGTAATTCACTCTTACTACTGCGCGTACGGCTCATGCACCGATCGCCATAAACTGTCGTCTTCATTTGGTACATCTCCGTAAATGCTTTTCCCGTTTTAAAGCAGAAATGATGTTGAAACGCTGCTCGTGATATTCAGAGTTCAGACATCTCAACAATCACTACACATGCTCAACGCATTCACAAACAGCTGTTGAGTGCTAGTGTTTTAGAAATGCGCATCAAATGGCTAGTTACTTGGGAAGGATAACACTCTACAGCGTCAATTACTGTAAACAGCTATTTTATGACTTCGCATTTTTGCATAACAATTTCAAAGTTAATTTTTTAAGAGGCTTCGTACTTGGCATTACAAGATTTGAGAATGTTATACACTGACTGACAGAGCAAATGCAACACCAAGAAGGAGAGGTTCGAAAGGGATGAAAGTTGGGGAAAAAACAGAGACGGCACGGACGAATAATTGATGTTTATTTCAAACCGATATGCAGGTTACACAATGCGCACGGCATCGACTCAGTAGGATGTAGGACAACCGCGAGCGGCGATGCACGCAGAAACACGTCCAGGTACAGAGTCAATAAGAGTGCGGATGGTGTCCTGAGGGATGGTTCTCCATTCTCTGTCAACCATTTGCCACAGTTGGTCGTCCGTACGAGGCTGGGGCAGAGTTTGCAAACGGCGTCCAATGAGATCCCACACGTGTTCGATTGGTGAGAGATCCGGAGAGTACGCTGGCCACGGAAGCATCTGTACACCTCGTAGAGCCTGTTGGGAGATGCGGGCAGTGTGTGGGCGGGCATTATCCTGCTGAAACAGAGCATTGGGCAACCCCTGAAGGTACGGGAGTGCCACCGGCCGCAGCACATGCTGCACGTAGCGGTGGGCATTTAACGTGCCTTGAATACGCACTAGAGGTGACGTGGAATCATACGCAATAGCGCCCCAAACCATGATGCCGCGTTGTCTAGCGGTAGGGCGCTCCACAGTTACTGCCGGATTTGACCTTTCTCCACGCCGACGCCACACTCGTCTGCGGTGACTATCACTGACAGAACAGAAGCGTGACTCATCGGAGAACACGACGTTCCGCCATTCCCTCATCCAAGTCGCTCTAGCCCGGCACCATGCCAGGCGTGCACGTCGATGCTGTGGAGTCAATGGTAGTCTTCTGAGCGGACGCCGGGAGTGCAGGCCTCCTTCAACCAATCGACGGGAAATTGTTCTGGTCGATATTGGAACAGCCAGGGTGTCTTGCACATGCTGAAGAATGGCGGTTGACGTGGCGTGCGGGGCTGCCACCGCTTGGCGGCGGATGCGCCGATCCTTGCGTGCTGACGTCACTCGGGCTGCGCCTGGACCCCTCGCACGTGCCACATGTCCCTGCGCCAACCATCTTCGCCACAGGCGCTGCACCGTGGACACATCCCTATGGGTATCGGCTGCGATTTGACGAAGCGACCAACCTGCCCTTCTCAGCCCGATCACCATACCCCTCGTAAAGTCGTCTGTCTGCTGGAAATGCCTCCGTTGACGGCGGCCTGGCATTCCTAGCTATACACGTGTCCTGTGGCACACGACAACACGTTCTACAATGACTGTCGGCTGAGAAATCACGGTACGAAGTGGGCCATTCGCCAACGCCGTGTCCCATTTATCGTTCGCTACGTGCGCAGCACAGCGGCGCATTTCACATCATGAGCATACCTCAGTGACGTCAGTCTACCCTGCAATTGGCATAAAGTTCTGACCACTCCTTCTTGGTGTTGCATTTGCTCTGTCAGTCAGTGTATAATACTTTGCCCTTGAACTTCAGCTGCATCTAAATTAACACGTCTGTATTATAAAACTTATTCTATTCCGTCTCTACAATAGAAGTGTATTATTTGCGTACCTAAACGTTACAATGCGGTGCGGCTTTATTGATCCTGGCCTTATGCCGCGCCAATGACAGTTTCAATACATTATGGGGAATATTCTTTGACTCAAGTCGCACCAGTGAGATCCCTATGGTATCCAGTAAAAACCTGAGAATGCTGGAATACAGTTTCTTGTCAGCTCCGCATGGAGTGACGCGCTAGGTTGCGATATATAGTCGTCTTGTTTCATATTGTGCTAGTTCGCCTGAAAATTTTGTTGGTGTTGTTGGCGTTGTGTCAAGAGTTATAATTTGGATACCACGGGATGTTAATACTTCTCATAGTGATCGTGTAAATGAAACGGGAAATATTGCTCCTGGCACTGTTAGTCGCGGTTTGGTTCACAATAAGGGGAGAAGGCTACAAGAAAACAAAGTTAGGAAATGTTGAGTTTTATGTGTGACGTAATTCGTGGGATAAGTGTATACATTTTACGAACAGAGACAATCATCAACTGTGTTAGATTTATTGATAAAACTTCAAGATATATGCGACTTTCCTTATGAAAGAGACAATCTTCGAAAATTATTACTGAAACTTGGATTCCGCTTCCGATTACTGTATAAGAGACGTGTAATTATGGAGTAAGGAACTCACAACTTACAACGTGCAACTCAATTGATCAAGCCATAAAATACATATGAAGTAAGCAGTAAACTTGAAACAAATACGGTAAACACTACACTGCAGAAAGAAAATTGACTAGTCCGCTTCCTTCTCTTCCCAACTCACTTGTAGGCAGTCCTTTGAGGTGCCGGTTGTTAATCTATAGAGAAGCACAATAATACCATGCGTGCTTGCAGTAGAGATGAAATGAAATGAAATGAAATGAAATGAAATGGCGTATGGCTTTTAGTGCCGGGATGTGTCCGAGGACTTCGGCTAGCCAGGTGCAGGTCTTTCGATTTGACACCCGTAGGCGACCTGCGCGTCGTGATGAGGATGGAAATAATGGTGATGAAGACGATACATACACCCAGTCCCCGTGCCAGGGAAATTAACCAATTATGGTTAAAATTCCCGACCCTGCCGGGAATCGAACTCGGGACCCCTGTGACCAAAGGCCAGCACGCTAACCATTTAGCCATGGAGCCGGTCGCTGTAGAGATTATCAATACTGTCTCTTTGTTGTAATATGATACTGTTCAATGATAGTGACTTGCCAGTGTAACATGTTTGTCCTGTCCGTTATAGGCAGAATTATACCCCTGTTTGTTAATGCATTTATTTTTACCCTACATTAATTATATTTGATTCCCTGCCTTTCTTTACTGGTGATATTCTTGTAAATACAGACCGAGTAGGCCTTCTTTAATTTGAGCCTGAACTCTATTGTAGCCTACAGGAACATGCGATACGATGTTTTGTACGTTTCCTTTCTCCAGTCACGGACAAAGCCGAACTGTTACGTTACTGCCCATGACGGCAGCAGATTGCTGCTCGCTCCGCACCATAGCCAATATTCCCCGAAGTTGAAATTATCCAGATTTGTATGAGACTGTCAAATCCATTACATCTTTAAGTATTAGTGCACCTGGTGCTATTCTAAAGTCATTCGAGAAGTTTCGCTACGTCCATGGGTTACCTCCGAGTCTCAGAGGTCATGTCAGATATATATCATCATCTTGAGTGCTCACTCACATGTCACTGACCTATATAAATGTATCGTATATTTAGAAATTACTACGCTAATAATTACAAAAACAAAATTATGAGACTTTTAGGAGAGTATTCAGAGTCCTTATGTCTTTCTCTGTTGAAGGCAATGGTATAAGCAAAAATAAAATGGAAATATTCTGTTCTGTCGCGACAGATTCCTGCCACTGAGGATGGAGTTATCTACGGTTAATATAGGGGTATAAAGAGAAATAGCCTGCCTCCGAAGTCACTCTTAGGGCCGGTATTATAATAGAGGTTTAAACTGCTGGTTCATTTTAAACTTTGGTTATCTCTTAGTCGCGTATTATAAAACTTAATCTTAAGTTTAACTAGAGATTAATTTTACTGCCACTTATCTACCGCTTAAACTGAAGTTTAAGAATACATAACCTTACAACATGGCAGAACGAATGGATCTCGAAGATATTTTTGAGGTTTTTGAAGAAATACTAAGCGATGATGAAGAAGTGGTTCAAATTATTGAATGACCACTTGCACCACGAGATTTTCGAGCAAGGGCACGTCACTTTCACATATATAGTATGAAACAGAGTTTTAAAATAGTTTTAGGCTGACAAAACAGACTCTCATAACACTATTACAGCAAATTGGTGCTAGAATAAAACATGCAACGAAAAAGTAAGCATGTAAAAATGAATTTTTGAACTGTTTGAGTGTCAAAAGTGTAGATTTTAGGAAATGAAGTAACTTTCCTTCTATTTCAGAAATCATGCTGTAGAACCCCTCAGTCAGCTACTAATAGCATTGCGGTTTTATGCCTTCGGTAGTTTGTTTATACAATGGGAGATTTCGCAGGAATTCATAAGTCCACTGTTTCACGGACTATATTGCGTGTGACAGATGTTATAGCTTCTCTTGCTCCACGGCAAATAAAATTACCAACAGAGGAAAATGACATGTCAGTAAGTAACAATCAGTTCTACAAAATTGCTGAGTTTCCCAGGGTTTTTGGTGCCATTGACTGTACCCACATCAGAATACAGTCCCCTGGAGGAGATTCTGCAGAGCAATACAGAAACAGGAAGGGGTTCTTTTCATTAAACGTGCAGGTGTAGCTGACGCAAATCTGAATATCAAGAAAATTGTAGCTGCCACTATAAGAATTTAATTCCTCAGCAAGTTTCTCTCAGGCCAATTCTTTTTCTTTCCATGTCGTAGCGTCTGTCTTTTTGCACTCAATAATGCCATTGTATTTCTGTACTAATGGCAGAAGCAATTCTGTTTCTTTACAAGTAAAATTAGGACAACGTTTATTGTTTTTATCCGCCATTTTCCCTACAAGAAGTAAACAAAACATTATCGATAGTCATATTTTTTTGCAAGTCACTGCAAAACATTATTGATAGACATTTTTTCTCTCAAGTTACTGCTACCAAGATCGTATATTTTCTTCTTCACCTCAGTTTAACTTAGACCGGATATTATAAGACTCAACATCGGTTTAAACTCTGGTTACAGTTTAACTCAATCTTCAGTTTAGACCTTCATTATAATACCGGCCCTTAGAAAGAATCACAGCTCGTCAGAGTTGGATCATCTCTTCGGGCAATCTTTTGTTAGGAAAGCTGCCTGGTTCTCTCTCTCTCTCTCTCCACACACACACTCGCTTGTAGAAGCATTGCGTGCGTTTTACTTCTTACTCGTACGCTAATCCATGTACTTGCATGCCTAATTAAATAAAGCTCCAAAATAATTTTACATTGAGCTTTAAGAACGTTCCTTACACTTAGCTTTATAACAAGTTGCGCTAAAATACGCTCCAATTAATTCGAATGATTAAGTCGTGCGTCACGGTGACTTTAAGAGGCTATCCTGATTGTGGATTTCCCGAGGATGTTCTCTGGTAAAGTGCTGGGGTAGTACCATATTTCAGGCCCCATTGCACGTGTTTTGATACTAGGCTCTGTTTCCAGTAAACTATTATAATCATAAATACCGTGGAAGAAGTTTCATGTCCAAGACACGTAGCCTCTAAAGTGAAAAATACATTTATTACTTTCTTGTAGAAATCAAGACGCGTCTGTTTAGTGTATCATCGATGTCTGACAATAAATCAAATGGACTTTCCGGTAAACGATACGGACCGGGCACAACTTTATAAGCTAGATAACAAATGCCTGTAGGATGATGTAAATTATAAACTACCTGCTAGGGTGACACACAGTGACGCTGGTTAGGTAATTGTGGTGAACGTTGTTCATTTACTTCATGTAGGCCATCCCGTTCTCTCTCCTCTTGCTACCCCCCCCCCCCCTGCCTCTCTTTTTCTTTGTACGAGGTATTGGCCATTAGCTTTGATACCAGACTTGTAAGGTAGTGGAAAACAGTTACCTTAAAAAATCGGCCGATCTACCTTTTCAGCACAGTCTCGTCTCGCAACGAAGTTCTATGTTATGATCAAGTGTAGCGCGATATATTTCTGTTTTATGGTTGCAGGGTTTGAGGTAAATTTTCCTTTATTTATTTATTTATTTATTTATTTATTTATTTATTTATTTATTTATAACATTCTATGCATGGCGGGGCTCAGGCTATGAAGCTATTATGCCAAGCAATTTAATTATACATCTACATTAACCGAATATATTGTGCACTATAACTATTTAAAGTTAAAATAAATTAAAGTTAATTTAAAATTAATATACTATGTAATTAATTTAAATTATTATTATTATTATTATTATTATTATTATTATTATTATTATTATTATTATTACCGAACTCGATAGCTGCAGTCGCTTAAGTGCGGCCAGTATCCAGTATTCGGGAGACAGTGGGTTCGAATCCCACTGTCGGCAGCCCTGAAGATTGTTTTCCGTGGTTTTCCATTTTCACACCAGGCAAATGCTGGGGCTGTACCTTATTAAGGCCACGGCCGCTTCCTTCCCACTCCTAGCGCAACGTAAAGCAACTTGTAAAAAAACGGCTACGCGAGGATGCTTTTATGCAGAGTGTGATTAACCTCCAGCGTTTACCTAGTGTGAAAATGAAATACCACGGAAAACCTTCTTCTAGGCTGCCGACGGTGGGATTCGAAAGCACCATCTCCCGAATGCAAGCGCTCTGTTAGGTGGCCTAAACCCCGCAGCAAACTCGCTCGGTTGGAATAATAATAATAATAATAATAATAATAATAATAATAATAATTGTTACCGTGGTTTGGTGGATCGCAGAGAGGTGAAAGAAGGTGCATGGGTGAATGGGTCTATCTACAATATGAAAATTAATTTAAAACTTGAACTGAAGGTTGTATTTCTTCAAAACAACAAACTTAACAAATTTTCACTGGGTGACGATAAAAATGATATCTCATGTACAATGCCAAACAAGGTTGGAACACCCCAGAATAGTGAATTTAACAAGTTTGGGCTTCAAGCCCTCGATTTACAATTTCTGAGCCACGAGCTCAAGTTTACGAAATTCACAAATGAGGAATAATTTAGGCAAGGGCAGAAATCCCCTAATTCAAGAGCACTTGCTCCCAAAATTACAATATCTAGCCTTCCAGAGGCACCCTTCACTATTACAAAACTTTCAAAAGAGCTTACATGCTCTCGATTTCTTACAGCCTACTCAAAGCAACATCACATCACATTCTTACACTCTCTGGCATCATAAGGCACGAATTACAAATGGAGATAGTTTTACACAGGGGTATCTAGTACCCAACATACCGGGCCTTTGCGGAAAAGAACAGGTTAAATAAATGGCCCGAACACAACCTGAATGGAGGCGTACACTGCGCTCCCAGATAATGAAATATTAAAAATCTACAGGGTTTTCGGCCGATGAAACTGGGGCTAGTCCCAAGCTACTGAGGTGGCTCGCATGGAAATAACTTTAATATATTACAGAAGAGAAAACATTTGCGAAATCGAAGTCACCTCAAACCAAGATGAAGGGGAGCTCGAGAGGGAAACTCACTCTCTATCCCGATTTACAGTTAAGGTATGAAATTTTACACGAAAAGGACGAAATTTACATTAAAACGGGTACATAGTTAAACATTCGGACCTTCCCCTCGGATAAGTATGCGGGAACAGCAAGAAAGATTGAATTTATGTGGCCATTACCTGGCTGATGTACTGCCTGCCGAAGAATGAGGCGCCCCGCCTCCTGCCTTACACACTCAGAAAGACGACGATCAATAGATAAGGTAGCCAGAGCAGCCGCAGTTTATATACCCTCAGGGAAGGTTCGAGAGATTCTGGACTAGTCCGGACACACCATCTCAGTTTTATTGGCAGACACAAAAGTTACACCGAAAGAACCAAAACGAAGCCTGTGATAGGCTGAAAAATAATTACAGAAAATTCCAATTGGCTAACTTCAAAACTGGCGGACTGATAAATACGTGTTACGAACCCTGGAATATATCAGAAAAACAAATGAAAGTTAATTTACTAAAGAAAACCCATGAACACAAAATTTCTTTCAAAAACAACTTCCTTTACCTTGCACCAGAGTGCATGACCATAGTTTTTTGGTAGTGACATCTGTGGAAAAGTGTCCAAACTTCTTGATGTACAGCGAAAACAAAACCAAGAGAAATCCAGTCAGTTTAGGAAACTTCACAATAACACAATTACTTAAAATTTCAGTAGTGACATCTTCTGATTAAAGTTCCAACTTCCTGTAGTAGCAATTTCACGTTTTGGTCGATAGAGGAGTTCATAAGGCGCTTCTTTTGAATGTGCGGCGTTGAGGTGTACCTCCCGGTACAATAATAATAATAATAATAATAATAATAATAGTTTGCTGGAATTTTGACATATAAGATTTATGTACCCTTAAGAGAAACAACCCTACACTGTCGGACATGAAAACTCAGTGAAATGATATCAACGTAAACCGAAATGGAATGTTCATTATTCAGTAAATTAGCTAAATGTGCCTGTCGTTGCAGAAATAAAGTTGCTCCCCTTTCTTACCCTACATTCTGACGGTCCTTTGAGGTTTGTCTAATTCTGTCCAATTCAAGCATAATGGGTTCTCCAGATCGTTATTGGAAGCGAACTCTTTACAGGGAATTGGTGGAAGAAGTAATTTCTTCCAGACATGAATACATTTTTGACCTAAAATGTAGCTCATCGGGAAAGCATGGCATGTAATAGAATGTTGTTCCATGCACAAGAAGTTCCGCTGAAGCTTGACCTGGCAAGTACCGTCGTGCTCCTTATAAGTGGAAACTAACTTTGCTTTTGTGTGGAGTGTAAGGAAAGTTTACTCATCATTGTAACAACCTATGGTCTTTAACGCGAAAGCTGACGGCATTACATCGAGGCCAAGGACGTCTAGATAGTGTATATATGTACGCGCAGTTGATCCTCAGTATACTCAGAGCCGCCGATGGCTAGAATATACAGAATTTTACTTAAAAAATGCGCACACAATGCTGGGCTGAGTGGCCAGACTGTAGAAGGCCTCTGGAACCCAAGTTGGTGGGTTGGATTTTGGCTCAGTCATGTGGTATTTGAAGGTGTTTATATACACCAGCCTCGTGTCAGATTTATCAGCACATAAAGGTAGTTAGTGGGGCATAACCAATAAGATTATTAATAGCATGACGCTCGTTAAGTGACTTTTTTTTTTGCTGGCGACGATGGGACAGGAAAGACCTAGGAGTGAGAAGGAAGATGCCGTGGCCTTTTAAAGCCCCAGCATTTGCTTGGTGTGAAAATGGGAAACCACTGAAAGCCATCTTCAGGGCTGCCGACAGTGGGATTCGAACCCATTATCTCCCGGATGCAAGCTCACAGCTGCAAATTAATTTGCTTGTTTACTGCTTTTATATTCTTTACAGATTATGCTTATCGGTTCCATACTTTTTAGTTTTATTTTATTTACAATAGTAGTTTTTGTGTTATTCACTCAGTGCACTCTCAATGCATGAACATTATCCTCTCACGCCAAGGTGAAGTACGTCCGCGGGAATAGTGGTATCAGTTAAGGGGCAAGGCCAGGTGGTTGTGTTCTGTGTTGTTTTACGTTTTTTATTTACGCTCAAAAATCAAAACGTCCGTGCAACTTTGCTGGTAAATATTAGCATTGTTTCCTTTCTTTAGATTTGTAATATCCGGATGTTGTCAAAGCAGAAATTTTCTTTCTAAGGGAAGTTTGCACTCCGAGGTGAGGTGTACGTTATAGCCTACAAGTATCATGCAGTCATGTTTCACATTACGTACGTAAAGAAAAAACATTATACTTTGTTACCTATCGTGATCCTATTCACAAAGAGCGAAGAACAGAATATTCTCATGCCAATTAAGCATTTTTAATTAATCGAGGTGAAGTTTACGAGGTCGGGTGTTTGTTTTTCTTTATTTCATGTATTGTGTATCTACTGATGCTATCCAAGCGCTATTCTTGCTCCCTTTAAGTCCCTGGTTGAGTTCCGTTGTGAATAACTGTGACCCCAGAGAACGAAGTCCGCAGTAGGTTAAACAGAGTGAAATCACAGCAGTTGTAAATGTTTTAGGTCAAAACACGTATAATCTAGAAGCCTTTATATCCAGGACTGAACATGAATAGTCCAGACTACGAGTTTTACAGTCGTTGTGGAGGTTTCCGATAACTACACAGTAGACTATTTAGAAAAGTGTTCGTTGCCAGATCAAACTATTAGACCAGACTGAGTAGGTAGCATTCTAGAATTTAACAACAATGCAATTATTTTAACGCAATCCATGAGAGGAAAAGACGTAATAGGGGCCATAAGTGCAGTTTCACATTTACTGAAAAACATGTTTCGTTAAGAATTATTTGCAAATAAATTGAAATATGGGAGGTTTAAACACAGCGTGTTCCTTCCCTTGTATTGAACTTCACCAAAACATTTATAAGAAGAGTGGTGCAACTCTTGATTTATACCTTTTTACCATTCACTATGGGTAAATTGCTGAGAAGAAAAGTGGTACCCTAACTTTTAGGAGCTATAGAATGCACTTGAAGGTACAAATAACTAAAATGTCTTTAGTAAACGTAATTTTAATATTTCATTTTACATTATCCGGCTCTATGGCTAAATGGTTAGCGTGCTGGCCTTTGTTCCAGAGGGTCCTGGGTTCGTTTCCCGGCAGGGTTGGGGATTTTAAGATTCATTGGTTAATTCATCATAGGTAGGACGCCATCCACATAGACGCGCAGGTCGCCTACACGGAGTTAACTCGAAAGACCTGCACCAGGCCTCTTCGGAGGCCACACGGCAAAGAAAGAATTTGTACATTTTATCAAATTAATAATGAATTAATGAATTATTGTAAAGCATGAATGTATATTTAACGAAACGCAAAACCTTTCTGACCGGGCGAGTTGGCCGTGCGCGTAGAGGCGCGCGGCTGTGAGCTTGCATCCGGGAGATAGTAGGTTCGAATCCCACTATCGGCAGCCCTGAAAATGGTTTTCCGTGGTTTCCCATTTTCACACCAGGCAAATGCTGGGGCTGTACCTTAATTAAGGCCACGGCCGCTTCCTTCCAACTCCTAGGCCTTTCCTATCCCATCGTCGCCATAAGACCTATCTGTGTCGGTGCGACGTAAAGCCCCTAGCAAAAAAAAAACCTTTCTGTTCTCAGAACTGGGAACAATTGAGTTATACAACTTTGGCTCTAAGCGGTGCAATTATCCCTAAATTAATCTCTATGTTCCTCATTCCATCTTTACTTTACCAATTGTTTCTGTACATAGTTAATATGTTGTTTTTCCTTTGAGTTCCCTTCATCTCTTAGTAATCGAATGACAACTGGAAAGTAGCTACCTGTGTGGATCACTGCATGAGTGTCGGCCTCCGGATCTCAAGATAGCGCGTTCAAACCCGGCAGAGGTAGTCGGATTTTTTTAAGGGCGGAAAAAAGTCCATTCGACACTCCATGTCGTACGATGCCGGCATGTAAACGATCTCTGGGGACATATTTGGTGTTTACCCGACAACATTCATTAAATCTCAGCCATAAACGCCCAGGCGAGTTTCGGTTTACTCGGTCTGCCATCTAGTAGGTCTAGAGTAAAACGGAACGTCGAAATTGACGAGCAAACAGCCAGATGGCGTCAGATTGAAATGTGTGCACACGGTAGCCGAGGCCATTTGATTATTATTATTATTATTATTATTATTATTATTATTATTATTATTATTATTATTATTATTAACTGGGAAATGATGAGAAGCTGCCTAGTTCTTTACCTGTATGTCTTTGATATAAGCCATAGCCTCTCGAGATGCTATTACAGAATGTAATTCCTCTATTGCACATATTTCTAATAATTTCTCTCCATTCTTGTTGCATTATTTATCTGTAATTCTCCTTCCTTCTATCAATATTTCATCTGTTTCTCTATCGTGCGTCGGATTTTTTCACCCACCCTTGTATTGAAATCTCCCATTATAATTATGCCTGCTTTTTCATTCTTAAATGTAATCCGATTTATTATTCTAATAAAGATCATCAAAGAAGTTCTCTTTCTCAAAAGGGTACCCCGATGGATGGTTGTAGCAGAAACGTATGAAAAGCTCTCTTTCTCACCTGACTTCTTTTAGCTATTTTCACCCTAATCATTTAATCATTTCCTGCTTCCCATAACTCAACATGATTGAATATTTCATACTTTATAAACACTGATATCCCTCCCGGATAGCGCCCCTTCTGACTTCTTTGCTTCGTTTTACTCCGGTATTTGTAACTCACTGCACTACCTACTAAAAAAATACCTCGCTAGTCTACTAAAAGGACTGTGCATGCTACGAATCCGTCGGTGGTTGCAGAGTAGGCTTCGGCCTACAAGTGGCGACGGCTGGTCCGTGGCCCGACAGCTCTGTACTCCGACCAACCAAACGGGCAGAGGTGAGGTGGCCTCGTCTCTACCATGGCTCTAGGCCTCTGTATTCGGGAGACGGAGAGGGGCTGGTCCCCACCGTTGGCTGTCCTGAAAATAGTTTTCCGTGGTTTTCTATTCTCCTGCACTAAGGCGAATGCTGGGAGAGTTCGCAGCATAGACCACGGCCACCTACCTCCCCCCTCCTTCGCCTTCTCCGAACATCTCCTTCGCCGTAGAAAATCTCCCTGGCTTGAGAGACGGCGTTACAAATCGTCGCTTCGCCCGGATCGAGCGGAGTGACCACAGCTGGACACCAGCAGTCCACTGCCCCCGGAGATCAAGCCTGAGGAGGACAGCTAAGGAGACCGGCAGTTTTTTGGTGGACCGATGGAAGATCCAGTAGGGGCACAACCGTACCCCAAATCCGCTCTCTAACCTGACTGTCTGCTCCTCCATAGAATCTGTGAGGTTAGGTTAGAACTGTTAGGTTATGACGTAATGCCTTGGTGGTGAAGTCAGAGGTCATTGACTTTGCTGACGTCTGAACTAATCAGAAATGCTGACTCGGCAAAGACGAGCAGTGGCGTACGAAAAATTTTGCGTACAACTGCTGGTCCGCTGTTGCTCTAGTGCTACTACGTGAAGGTGACTTTTCGAATATAAATTTCCCAAAGGCATTTTGGGCCGGATATTCATTCATTCTCCAGAAAATCAGCTTTGACAGATTTCAAGTACCTTATAGCAACTAAACGTTAGCGAAGTGACAAGTGAGAATGTGGCTCAGTGGGTAACGCCCTACTCTTGGAATAAGTGAATCGGTGTTTCAGGTCCCAATGCGTGCAAGTTTTTTTTTAACTTTACGTATATTGTAGGTAAGAATATTTATAATGGTTCAAAAGTTGGGTGCAGAAATGTAGAATGTCAAATTACAAAGTTTACCATCCATCCTGTAAGTTATATGTATTCCTGGAGGGAGATCATCTCTGACAAGTTCCATGACAGCGGCAACATACAAGGAAAACAAAGTGCCACTTCAGGTAGACGGGTATTTTTCCATATCAAAGCAAAATTTAAACGTTCATTTTTTGTACCTAACTTTTGAAACGTTACAAAAATGCTTACATAGAATAGATGCAAAATGAAACATAAGAAAGACAAGAAAGAAAAAGAAAACATGCACGCTGCTGGACGTGAACCGGCGATCCCTCGGTGCCTAGATACCGGTTCTGCCCACTGAGCTATGCGCTCGCTTGCTACTTCGTTAACGTTTAGTTGATATAAGGCACTTGGAATTTATCAACGGCGATTTTATCGAGAATGTCTAGATATCTAGCCGCATGGCTTTGAGACGTTAATGTTCAAGGGGACACCTTCACGTACTACAGTATAAGTAGGCTTATGGGAAATAATCCGTGACCCGTCTACCTGAAGTGGCACTTTGTTTTCCTTGTATGTTGCCGCTGTCATGGAACTTGTCAGAGATGATCTCCCTCCAGGAATACATATAACTTACAGGATGGATGGTAAACTTTGTAATTTGAGCCGTTTAAAGGGAGGAACTCTGATATCCTCTGCTGCATTAGTTGAGAGTTACAGTACGTTGATGATAATGCTGTCGTAGCTCAGACACAAGAAGAGCTTGCGATAGTCCTGAATGCTTTTTCCGCTGCGCACAACAAGATCGGACTCAAACTGAATACCAGCAAAACACAGATCCTATACCAACCAGCCCCTGGGGAAGGTCAAAGAGATATCAGTGTCGCAATTGATGGAGTGAGCCTTCAAGTTGTAAACACTTTCCAATACCTTGGCAGCACCCTCTCATCAAGCGCAAATATAGATTCAGAAATCCTACACAGAATTAAACGTGCAGGAGCATCCTTTGCAAAGTTAAGATATCGAGTATTTGACAATCATGATGTCAATATCGCAACAAAGATTCTTGTGTACAATTCTGTTGTAGTTCCAACCTTACTCTACGAATCTGAATCCTGGACATGCTACGGTCGACACCTTAAGAAGCTGGAAAAGTATCATCAGCGTTGCTTGAGGAGAATACTGCAAATAACTTGGCAAGGCAGGCGCACAAATATCAGCGTTCTTGAAGAGAGACACACCACCAGTATAGAATTGTTGGTTTTAAGACGCCAGGTACGATGGACAGGGCACGTAGTTCGCATGCCCAATAATCGCATTCCCAAACAAGTGTTTTACTCTGAGCTATCAGTAGGTAAACGCTGTGTAGGCGGTCAGAGGAAACGATTTAAAGATGTAATCAAGGCTAACTTGAAGAGAAGTAACATTGATATTGATAACTGGGAGAACTTAGCCCTTGACCGTCCATCCTGGAGATCACTAGTCCATTACGGCACACTATCTTTTGAAGAAAGTCGCCGACGTACAGCGAATAACAAGAGGCAACATAGGAAAGAAAAAGAAGTGCTGAGGAGAAATAGAAATGACATGACTGCTCCACCTGCGACTACCTGTCATCACTGTGGCAAATTGTGTAACTCCCGCATTGGACTGTATAGTCATCTCCGAACGCATATGTGAAGAGGTATCCTGTCTGGAAGACAAACCTACTCGATTACGAGTGTTCGCTATTATCATAACTGTACCCGCAAAAGTTAATATATTCTGTAAGTGCACATTTTTGTAGACCTATATACCTCAGTCGCTTTCATTAAGCTACAGGAAAATATGATATGGTCTGCGAACTAATTTCTTCGTTGAAAATTTACAACTCGCAGTTACGTACTCTGTATCAGTGTTCGTCGTCGTTTTCTATGACGGGGTCGCTTTAAGAATTTAGATCTTCTTTATGAAAATCAGACTTAATATAACGCTACGAATTGCATATATCTCAAATTAGTAAATAATTAAATATAAACTTTGGAAATTTATTACGAGAGAACGTATTCAGCTCTAATGACAACTACTTGCTGTATATCCAAATTATACAAGAAGCTGGGTGTGGTACCTCGATTTGTAATCTATCTAAAAAAAAATACCAGTTTGAGGCTTCAATGTTTTATTTTGACTTAGACGCCAAGAGTTTTGCAAATTTTGTTTCTTTGAACATATTAAAGTCATTGCCAAAATGTTTGCCTCATATACTGTAACTAGGTAGTTATCACTGCCCCGCTGCTGAGCAAAGGGTTGGGTATATACTTACGTTTATACAAAATTCTATTAATAGTTTTCCCGAGTGGTTTCACATGTGAGTGGAAATGGATTTCACTCATTATTTTCTTTGGAAGGAGGAACATTATTCAGATTGCTCTCTTTGTATTTTCCAAATGGCTTGTGATAAGAGCGGTAATGCTTTCCTCATTACAGTACTTTCCAGTACTTTTATATGTACAGTACAGTATATACGGGACATCATGATTTTGTTTTTAATATCATTCTTTCCAGGCATCAAGGTTTCATTTGAATGCATTAATCCGGTCCATGGTATTCAAGATTTTACTTGTTGAAGGTTCTTGAAGCGAAACGTTATCCCAGGGGCCTGTTCCACGAACGAACTTTGCAACTTTTCACTTTGCACTTTTCAGTTCAGATTTTGTTCCACCATCACTTTTTAGATTTAGCTTGCAAAGTGAAAAGTTAGGAATCTTTTCACTTTTCAAGCCTGTTATGTTCCTCCATTGGTACAGAAATGCGAAGTGCAAAGAAACGAAGTGAAAAGTTTTAATAAATCTTGCAAAGAGATGATTCCCTTTTCATCTGTTAATTAACAATTATGTACACTAGTTTCTCGACGTAGAACTTGGTTTAGTGGTATAAACCCGTTACGACGTGAGCTTTTGTTAGCATCAAGTGAGGACAGTGATGAAAAATCCAATAAGAGAACGTACAAAGACGAGATTAATTTTCATAACCTCACTTCGACGGACTTTCGCGAGTGATTTCGTATTACCCCAACATAGGCTGACTATATTCTGTATTCTTGAAATGATCGGTCATTTATTGAAACATGCAACAAAAAGAAGTCAATTCCTTTCCGAAAAAGAACAAATTCTTATATGCTTATATTGGTTAGTAAATTGTGCCCAGCAGCACGGTGTAGCACCAATGCATGGACCATCAAAATCAATTATTTGCAGAACTGTTACCAAAGTCGTAGATATATACAATTATACCGTCAAGTTCGCCGCGAAAAGTAAAGCAGTAAAATCATAGAGTATTAGGCCTATACAGTTTGCTCGTGGAATAAACTCTATCGGATCACTCATTCGCAAAGACTTTTCACTTTGCGAAGAAATTGAAAAGTACAACCTAGATCATGGTGGAACAGAAAAACTTTGCACTTTGCAAGAATTGAAAAATGAAAAGAGCAAAGTTCGTTCGTGGAACAGGCCGCAGGTCATTCCAAGAGGGCAGCCGCTCTGCTTGGCTCAGGCCAGGTCCGGACTTCCAGCGCTGAGAGCGAGCTCCGAAGGAGAGAGAGCGCGAGTGTGTGGGCAAGAGATGTAAGGGAGCGAGGTGTATGGACGGCCCATTTTATGAAACACAAACAGAAAGGATATTCAGGAATTACCAAAAAAAAGTTAACAAATTAAAACTGCCCTTTTTCCTGCATTAGGATAACACCTGACATTTTGTTAATTTTACTAAGTTAGTGATGTCGGGAAAAATTGTTCGAGCAGAATGAATGCGTTACCCTGCTCCCAAGGCAATATCGGACAGACATAACCTAGTTTAACTCTCATTCATTCCTCTCAGAATTTTGAGTGGAGCCTGCTCAGAATTAAGAAGAAATGTGTCATAATATGTTTAATTCAAGCGACATAGCTTCGATATTTCTAAACCATTGTCGAATTGTTTAAGAGTTTCACGGTTGCTAGTAGAGTTACAGTCGGAGCAGTTACTTAGTTTTAAAGACATTCTTCGAATGTCTCTCCTGTAATTGTTTTTCGAATAGTGGAAGTTCCATCTTAGTAGCACGAATTCTATCCTTCATAGCACCAGTCAGCATATGTTTGCCTTGCAAAGACACATTTAAATCACCCAAGTGATGTCAGCTAAAAAGCAACGCCAGCGAACCGGCGGTTGCGTTCTTTTTTACGCCACAGCGAGAGAGTAGTGAAGGCCAGTCCTCGGCAAACACGGCGTTGCGTCAGAGGTCCTTAGCCCTCAACCTTACGCTAACAAAACAAATATGTTACTATAGTTGAAAGTTCCTAAAGCGCAATATTGAGTTCGTTTACCAGACAAAATATGTCATTGGGGTATCAACTTCATTGCTCTCTCATAATCTCACATTCAACAAATGAAAGAAAACTTGTCGTTCAGTGCTATTTCCACTTCTGTTCTCAACTCTCTTAACCTTGAGGAATGTTTCCATGGCTCACCTAACGTATAGCGACGCCCTTGGGCAATGGGCTAATGGAAACTTGTAATTTGGAGAGATGCATCACGTTATTCCTTATGGCAGTCCAATGGAAGGGTTTAGATTAGGCGTATACCTGGAGAACGACACAAGCCACTCACTGTCCGTAGTGCCAACAGTGGCATGTGGAATAGGTGGCAGTGTGTGAATGTTTTTCGTGGAATTGAGTTGACTCGCTCATAATATCATATGGAAATCTAAATGCGTAAGGTACAAGAATACTTCCTTCTGTTGCGTACTATCTGTAGTAGATGATCAGTTCAGTCACGTTTATTGAATGGATCGGCATGGCAATGCAGCTGCCTTAAAGCAATGTCTGCGCAGGAATTTTTTGTAGAAGAAAATATTTTTGAAGTGGAATAGCCAGCCTGAATCTCATGGAACATGTTTGGGATGAATTGGAACATCGACTTCGCGTTCCAGAGCCCAATGACCCAGATCGCGAACTGTTCTAACTACAACTCTTCATGGAAAATATACTACAATTCCCACACTGACGTAGAGACACCTGCTAGGAAGTCTTCCTGATAGAGTTAGAGCCCTTATCAAGGTAGTAAGCAGGCCGGACCCATCCTTTATCATTGTTCTGTACTGGAAATTGTGTCACAGTAATAGTCTCATTACCGAGCTCGATAGCTGCAGTCGCTTAACGTAGCTCTAAGGTCGGCTCCTGCTCACCCTCAAGAACAATATATTAAGATCCTTAAATCTCTTCAGAAACGCTATAATCTGACAAGCAGTGTCCTAATCATAGACTAGCATGTTATCGGAGGGGCCCCTCATACTCTAAAACGGTGTTCACGGCATTACCCGAGAGTGAATTGACCGCAGCGTCTCATAATATCTGTTCCACTGAGTGGTATCGCATTGTTTTAATGATGGTTGTAATTTTACTCATAGACAACAAGATGTTTTACTGAATGTACAATGACTAATACAATGGGAAAGTTTTCCTTTAAAAAGGGGTTCGTTCAGAACATGCCTCAAGACAATAATAATAATAATAATAATAATAATAATAATAATAATAATAATAATGTTGCCATTGATGCTTTCACGGCCCGTGCTTATAGACATGAACTGTATAGGCTTTTGGGCTTATGCCGTGTCAAGAAATTGATTATTTTTTCAACGTCTCTAAACCTTAACACCTACAGAAAAATCGTACGATGAAATTAAATTATTCGAAAGCCGTTAATGAATTGTATATTTTCAAGTCGTTGTTATTTTCAGAACCACAAGTGGTAGCGTGTTAGCGTGTCTTTAAACAACTTACATTTAATAGACAAAGTTAATCAGTCCATTAAAAAATAAAAAAACCACGCATGTACAAGGTTCCACGCTATACCTGAATTAACTGTGTTGATTTCCCTCTCAAGTAGTGATAGTATAATATCCTCATTTACACTTCATCTCCCTTGCAATGTACTCTGTACTAAATAGTTTACACTATACCTACTAGTAATATATCTATATATTTACACATCTTTACTAATTTATATGGAAGTGCACCAATGTTTCTTCAAATTAATGTATACTGTAAATACTGTTTACCGTCAGCCAGTTTTCTAAAAGGATTTCACCGATATTTTTCTTAATGCCAATGAGAGCTTGTTAGAAAGTATCATTCCTGTGTAATTATGACATTTTTTAGGTTTCTTTATTCTAACATGAGGAGGGTCTGTATCATTTCTTCTTGTATTAAGCTGATGTTACCTCCTTTCTTTGTGGATAATTAAACAGGTTTTCCTTGATTCCCTTATGCATTGTTAAGTGTATATTGTACCAGTAAAAGATAGCCCGACCTGACTGTTGATTTAAAAGAGCATGGATGAAAAGTTCTCAGGGCAGTTCATAGATAAAATACAGCGAGGGCTTAGTACAGGAGGATAGGTTCTATATACAGTGAGTGAAGATTTCTTTTAAAAGTCAATTTATTCAAACTTATTGGCAAGTTGAAATTTATATCACCTTGGTGCAGTAAATCGCCATCTCCCGAATCACCTTCCCGATTGGTTCTCCAGGCAAACTCGTACTCCCGGGTCCTCTCGTCACCATGGAATTGAACTCGTACTCCCAAGTCCGTTCACCAGCATGGAGTCGAACCTATACCTCGAACCTGCACGTCTCGAAATTCTTGAAGGTCTACGGCGATCTTGATCCGGGCTAATCACTCGTCGTTTAACTTTATACGATTGTCCACAGTCGTACAGTCCCCCGGCACGTTCAGAATCACTTGACACCAAGGACTGACTTATATATTGACTAGCAAGATACCCGTGCTTCGCTACGGTACTATACTGAAATTTATAATTGAATGCTTAACGTTTTATGTATAATCCACCGAAATTTGCGATCTGGCTCGCTTTCTGAGAGATTACGGCAAAGTTCCTCCCATTTCTCAATCTTTCTTTCCAGCAATCGATTTCGAACTTCCCGGGCTAGGTCCAGGTATTCCACCCGATCAGTTGGGTCCCTGAATTTTTGCCATCTTTCCCTATAAGCATATTTAATGTGGATCAAATCCTTGAGGAGATCCGGCCTGGTGTCGTCTTGGGTGCCTTAGCGGTAGTGAACCAGCGGCCGGACGGCATTCGTAGTCATTACCCGTCCAGGACTCGATTGCAGCGCGGTCCGCACATTTTGACGACGGTCCAGATTATTATTATTATTATTATTATTATTATTATTATTATTATTATTATTATTATTATTATTATTATTATTATTATTATTATTCTGCACCCCACAGCAAGATGCAAGACCGCTACTTGGGGGTAAATTACATCTGCTGCCATTACCATTTATGTCAATATGACCATTACCATTGTCGCGCGTAGGCAATTGCGCGGGATTTCTGGCGATACGAATGACATACTTCCGTGCATTATTGACCTTATTATAGAGGTGAACAATTGCAAAATCAATCTCATTCCTATCGTTTAATTCCAATATGTTTAAATTTTTATATATACCGTATGCCAGGAGAATCTACTGTAATCTAAGAACGTTCTCCAAAGGAAAAGATGGCTCTTGAAAACGAACGCAGGAAAGATTTAAAATGGTCAGTTTATGATGTCCGCCTCCGTAGCGTAACGGTTAGTGTTATTAGCTGCCATCCTCGGGGGGCCCGGGTTCGATTCCCGGTACTGCCAGAAATTTAAGAATGGCAGGAGAGCTGGTATGTTATTAAAATGGTGCATGCCTGAAAAGAGCTGCATCACCTCGGGATGAGGGTTTACTTACTTTATTTACTTTACTATCGGTTTATGATCAGAATAAGTACATTGAAAATCCGCAGCCTGTTTCCAGTTATTCAACCGGGTCAGGAATGGAATGAATAAAGCCCCCATTTAGCGGCGAGGGTAGGAGTTGTGCCGGCTGCCGAAGCCTGTCGCATTCCTCTGGGGCAATGGTTAATGAATGGCAAATGAAATGATTTTGGAGAGTGTTGCTGGAATGAATGATGATGAGGAAACCCGGAGTACCCGGAGAAAAACCTGTCCCGCCTCCGCTTTGTCCAGGACAATTCTCACATGGAGTGACCGGGATTAGAACCACGGAACCCAGCGGTGAGAGGCCGGTGCGCTGCTACCTGAGCCACGGAGGTTCGTTATAAGTACATTATGAACAGTAATATCAATTGGTCTCACTTCCTTTTTCACCCCACCGCCGTTAAGTTGATTTACTCCCCCCCCCCTCCCCCAAAAAGAAACCGTGTTTCTTTATGTTTAAAGGAGATTCCAAATACCATTGTTCACGTCTGTTACCTTCAGTTTTGAGATATAAGTAGCCCCATGAAAATAATTCGCTGTTTCTTCACTTCCTTTCACACTCCCCCCCCCCCCCTCCTTAAGTGAATTTTCCGGCAAAAATATTTGTTTCCTTAATAGTAAAGTATCTTCTAAATACCAATTCTCACGGCTCTAACATCTTCAGTTTTTGAGATATGTGTTCTCATCAAAGGAATTAAACTCCTTTTCACTCCCGGCCCCCAAGATGATTTCCCCCTCCCCAAAATGCGTTTTTTTTTTAATTGAAGGAGATCTAAATACCAATCCTCACGCCTGTAACAACTTTAGTTTTTATTACATGTAAGTATCCTCATACAATTAATTCAGTTAATTTTTCCATTCTTTCACCTCCCCCCTCCCCTTCATTGGATTTTCCGAGAATATGTGTTTCTTTACTTTTAAAGCAGATTCCAAATACCAAATTTCACGTCTGTAACATATTCAGTTTTTGAGATATCAATATTCTAATTAAAAGAATTCAATCCCATTTTCAGTCACTTTTAACCCCCCCCCCCTCCAAAGTAGTTTTCCGAAAAATAAAATACACATTTCTTTATTTTTCATAAAGATAAAAATACCATTTTTTCACTTCTGTAATAACATTAAGTTTTTTTATATATACTGTAGAAATTCACATTTTAAAATTTTACCCGCTTTTTAGTTACCCTTAAGTGGAGTTTCCAAAAACAAATCACCTATGTTTCTTTACTTTAACAGGAGATTCCAAATACCAGGTTTTACATCTGTAACATTTTACGTTTCTGAGATATACTGTAGATAATATCTAAAGCAAAGCAAAGTCACCTCCGTACAGGTCATGAAGGCCCTTGGGAGAGTGGAAGGTAAAGGCTTCCACCATTGGTAACCTCGGCACATGATGGGGTAGAGTGGTTAGCTGTACGTCCGGCCGCGTTTGCCCCCAGGAATTAACCTGGTACTCATTTGTGGTGTAGGCTGAGTGAACCTCAGGGCCATATGCACCTCCGGAAGTGGAAATTTCGTTTCTTAAATTTTACTACTTCCTGACGGGGATTCGAACACACGTCCTTCCGGGCGGACCGAGCACGCCTTTACCGCCTCGGCCAGGCAGTAGATAATATCTAGCCTTTCTAAAAATTCACCCCAATTTGTCACTCCTGTTTAACCCCCATTAATTGGATTTTCCAGAAACAAAAAAGTACGTGTTTCTTTATTTTTACAGAATATCCCATATACCAATTTTCAGGTCACCGAGCTCGATAGCTGCAGTCGCTTAAATGCGGCCAGTATCCAGTATTCGGGAGATAGTAGGTTCGAACCCCACTGTCGGCAGCCCTGAAAATGGTTTTCCGTGGTTTCCCATTTTCACACCAGGCAAATGCTGGGGCTGTACCTTAATTAAGGTCACGGCCACTTCCTTCCCACTCCTGGCCCTTTCCTGTCCCATCGTCGCCGTAAGACCTATCTGTGTCGGTGCGACGTAAAGCAGCTAGCAAAAAAAAAAAAAAAAAATCAGGTCTGTAATATCTTCAGTTTCTGAGATATATGTATCCTCATTAAAGGCATTCAACCCCTTATTCACACTTCTTCACCCCTCCTATCGGGATTTGCAGAAAACAAAAAAATGTGTTCCTTTATTTTTAAAGGGGATCCCAAATATCAATTTTCAGATCTGTAACATCTTCTTTTTCTGAGATATAAGTATCCTCATTAAAGGCATTCAACCCCTTTTTCACCCCTTTTCACCCCACCTATTGGGATTTTCTGAAAACAAAAAAATACGTGTTCCTTTATTTTTAAGGAGATTCTCAATACCACTTTTTACATCTGTAAACTTTTGAGATATAGATACACTCATTTTAAAAATTCACCCGCTTTTCCCCCATTATTTCGATTTTCCAAAAACAAAATATACATGTTTCTTTATTTTTAAAGGAGATCCCAAATACCAATTTTCTGGTCTGTAATATCTTCAGTTTGTGAAATATAAGTAGCCTCATTAAAGGCATTCAACCCATTTTTCACCCTTTTTTACCCCTCCTATTGGGATTTTCCGAAAACAAAAAAATACCTGTTTCTTTATTTTTAAAGAGATTCTAAATGCCAATATTTACATCTGTAAACTTTTCAAGTTTTGAGATATAGATACACTCATTTTAAAAATTCACCCCCCTTTTAACCCCCTTAGCGACGTAATGTCCAAAAATCCTCCGTTAGCGAGCATCTACACTGTAATGTAAATGTATCCTCAACATTTCATTTCGTTATGTCCAGTAGTTTTGGCTCGGCGATGATGAATCAGTCAGTCAGGACATGTTATTTTATATAATATATTGATGTAGGCGCACAACACGAAGATTGGAGTATGCCAAAACTTCACCCGACACTTTCCGGTAGAAAATGTTGAATGTTACTATAAAAGTTGAAATGCGGATAGCATTGATTTAAGAAATAAAAGAATAGAACACAGTTCATGGTTATTTACCACTGAAAATGATAAAACTAAATATCGTTCACTTGTAGTGCACTGTCCGTGGTTACTTTCCACAGTGAATAATACGAGTATTGTCGCTTTTGACAAAAATGGCTATTTAAGAGTTTATCCGAAGGACACTGCTAGTAGCGATGACATAAATAATAATTTGTTAGTCACCCTTAGCACAGTGAGTTTCGTGAAATAATAAAGTCACTGAAGAATAGTTGGAAATAATTATGTATAAGTTCGAATCCAATTACGATTATAATGGATTATCGCTCACTTTAACAGTGCGGTTGGCACAGTTTATCGCACACAAAAGTAATCACTTATTCAGGAACACTTTAAGTGTTGAATGAGCCAAGCACTTGTGTTGTTATGGTGACAAATTTTAAACACTTTTAAAGATCAGATTTGCATAGCCATGAAATAAATTAGACACTTCACTGGGTCTCTGATCGAAGAAATGCTAAGTTAAATATCACAGTTACTGAAATAATGTTCCTATGTTTCACTTGGAAATAATTAATACTTGTGTACCGGACGGTACACCTCTGCGCCGCTAATTCAAACATTGCGCCAGTTGAAACCCCTCTACTGGAGGAAGCTTGAACTTTAACTTCCACATTAATGCTAAGATTTCCCAGATGATGTCATTACTATAAATTTTGAAGAGTTCTGAACTGTGTCTTTTTCGATTTATTTTTGTTTTCTCTGTAGTAAGAAGTGTGATCACTCTCTTCTAGATGGCACTACTTAAGAACTACAATTGTGCACCCTAGTGCGAAGTGAAGGAACTTTTTTTTGAAGAAATTTAGTATGTATAAGTTTGCTCTTTGTTAAATTTCTTTCAGTCATTGTTTGAGTTGGCAATGTTAATCCTTTCGTTCCGCCAGTTTTGAATTTAGCCAATCCCGAATTTCTTTAATTAATTTTTGACCAATCAGGTGTACCTTCTCCGACATGGATATGTTGCTTGACCCTAGCCAATAAAGTGAGGGGGGTGTGGGTTCTCATTCATGAAACGTCTCGAATTTTCCGCGAGGGTATATAAACTGCTGTGTTTCTGGTCTCGGTGCCACTTCAGTAACATCTTTCCTAGTGTGATTATATAGCAGGGGGCGGGAAGCGCCTCTTTCTTCGGGCAGCAGTTCAACCATCAGGTAATGGCCGTTTTATAACTTATTTTCTTGCCAGCTCAGCAGTTTAACCCTCGGGGCGGGTTCGAAACTTTCCTCATGTAACCTATATTTAAAATGTAAAAGACACTTGGTATAAATTCTGTCTAACTACAAATTGGGGTAGAGAGTGCCTAACCCTCTCGAGCTCCCATTCATTTTGTTTTGAGGTGACTACGTTTTTATAACAGTTTCCCTTCTACTCGTAATGTCATAACATTTTTCAATCGTGTCACCTCCGTAGTATGGGATTAGCCCTTGCATAAGCGGCCTTGTGCCAAATAGGATTTAAAGAAATTTATTAGGAGTGCAGTTTCGCCTCCTCTCAAGTTGGTATTTTGGAGGCCATGTAATTGTCCGGTTTCTTTACGGAATAGGCCTCAGTAGGTTGGGTATTTTTACCCCTGTTTTCATGTGCTTGGAGGTCAGCTTGAAGGTGGAGTTTGGTGTGGCCTTTGATAGGCTTGAACTTTGAGAGCGGGTTGCTCTTTCTTAATGTTGGTTTCTGTGTGCCTCGAGCAGGCTTTACTGAGTAATAGGGAGCAAGTGCTCCTGGGCATGATTGGGGTTTTCTGCCCCTTTGTCAAACTTTGTTTTTGGGGTAAAGTTGGGCTAATTGCTCAAGAATTGTGAATCTGGGGCTCGAAGCCCAAAATCCATTAATAAACCGTAATTGTACTTTCTTAACTTGTGGATATACAAATGAGTTCCTGTTATACTTGTTGTTTCTTGATCTTGAAAAGAAAATATAACCTTGTAAATTTTTAAATCAACTTTAATTTCGTAAGTTGAGACCTGTTCATCCCAGCACCTTCTTTCACCTCTGCACATCCACAATACACCGTAACAACTTGTACGACACATGATGGTGTAGATTCTAAGTGCCGCTGTCTATCAAAATGTTTCAGTCTCAACAATTTCCTATGTTCTTGTTTACACAGGAGATTTTAAGTTTTTAGTCACAGAATTCTACGTTCACTCGAACAGTATTTTTAATAAACTTCCAACAGCACTTTGTTCAGACGAACAATATCGCGGCGTTATGTGGCGAGCCTGACAAGTCAGAATTCCCAACGATGAATGAATGTCCACTGCCCCTAGGTTCTGTATGGTCCACCTGTCTCATAGAGATAGGTGGTGTGTGATGTACCTATACCGATGCTTCCATCGGAACTCCTCTGTCGCTCTGTAGTGTTTATGGACTGTAGTGTGTTTTATAGTTTGAGTTTATATATTTTTGAAATTAAAATTTTTACCATTATAGGCGATTTTGTACTGTATTTGTAGTTTGGAAAGTATGATTGCTGTCCACCCATCCAATGGATGACCACTCCCGATGTTGCTTAACTCCGTAGATGTGTTTGTTTTGTCTGTATGTGTGTGTTGCTCTCTAGCATGTGTGCGCCCAGGGAGACTAATGTACATTCAGTGAACATGACCAGCACAGTAGTTTACATGTATCGGTAAGTGGTAGTACTGGATGGTCACCCATCCGAGTGCTGACCACGCCCAGTGTTGCTGGTCAGTGAACAGTGAGGCTGTTCGCAGTGACGACCACTTTAGTTAAACGCTAGTTTACTTTAACGTGGGTATGCGGATGTTAATTTAGAATAGCATCGTTAATATGCGTATCCGAGAACCAGTGCTTAATCTTTTTAGTGCTAAGAAGGCCATTGTTATTGAAGATTGAAGATTAATAGGTAAGGGAGTGAGAACTGGGCATGGTTGGTCTTACTTTCTTGGCGGGGATTGGTTGGGGTGGGGGTGGGGATATGTCTGGTTAGGTTCGTCAGGGACTCGGCTTCTCGATCCACCGAACGGCCCCTGAGCTGGACTGAATTTGGTGTTGGAGGAGGCTGAGGATGAGCAGTAGAAAGTTATTATTGGGGGGGGGGGTTGGTTATGTATGTGTTCCAGTCGGCTTTTGATAGTTGTTTTTGTGAAGTTTTTGTTTGATTGCCTTTTTAAAATACGGGCAACCAGGGAACGATGCTGCGTGATTGCCGTGGCAGGTTGTCTGGTCGGGTGGCACCTTGCATTCAGGGTGGTGGTGAGGTCCACCACACCTGTTGCATCGGGTCTTATTTTTGTACCTGGCGGCATGGTGATTTACTTTGAGGCAATTATAGCAAATAATTGTTAATGAGGGGTGTGGTGGACGAGGTTGAGATGTGGTTTTGATATGTAGTATGGGAAGAAGGGGTGTTTTGGCATTTTTGTCTGTTTTGGCTGGTTTTGCTTCGAGGGTAGATTATTTTTGTTTGTGGTTTTTGAGGTTTGTGATTGGGTATTGACATGGGTTGATTGGGTTGATTCGTTGCTTGACGGAGGGGGTGCGAGGGGGGAGGGGTGGGAATGGATTGAGTGTGGGTGTCAGAGGCTATGGGATAGATTTGCTGAGATGTATCTTGGGTATCTGGGTTTGCTTGAGATTCTTGCTGTTGGGTGGTGGAGTGGCTTGTGTGGAGGTGCTTGTGGTGGGGTGGGGAGAATTGGTTTGTGTTGCTTTCGGCTTCAGTTTTCTTCTGTTGGCGGTGGCTTGACGGGTGGCGTCCTGAGTTTTCCTGGCGAGCTTGTTGGTAGCGTTGGTTGAAGTTGTTTGAGTTGTTGCTTCCGCTGATGAGGGCTTGATTTGAAATGTGAGGGTGGTGAGGATTTGGGTTGCTTGATTCGTGGTTTTAGGCCGAGTGGCCTCGCCTTTTATATGCTCGAGGCTTACACGTCATCAGATAGCGTGGTTATTTAAAAGTGGAATTACACGAAATTCCCTCGGTGGATTTCCTCGCAATTTGATAGTGGAGACGTTCTTTTAATTCGCTGCAGAATGACGTATCTCCCGAGTCGATACAACCATTATTAAGGAAGTTTTCAAAATATCTTAATCGAAAATTCGAGAATGTCGAAGTTGTTCTAGAACTCGAGTCCTCGCCATATGGCGAGTTGACTAGTTGGGCGGGTAGTCTACCTCGCTCCCGTACCTACGTCATTCACAGCTGTTTGCACTCACGCTGGCTCGTTATGTTAGATGTAAACATATCGAGCTTGTAGTTCTTAGCGCGCGTGACAGTTAAATTACATTGCCCTTAAAAGTACTGCAAGTACCGTGCGTTTCTGGTACAATATTGAGGGAGGAGTCATTATTCACAGTTCCTGGAAAATGGCCCTTTATGATTTCTTCTCTGAAATTCCATGTATACACCTGATAGGTTTGTTTTGCCATATCAAAAGGTACTGAGTCCCCTTGGAATTCCCCTACTACTACTAGAACGTTTTCATTCCTCTCCTGAAGGGGGAGACGAGCCCCTTATACGGTAACGCCGTCTCTCAGGCCGGGAGATTTGTTACGGTGAAGGAGATGTGCGGAGAAGGTGAGGGGGTAGGCGGCCGTGGCCTATATTAGGAGCTGTCCCGACATTCGCCTTAGTGCAGGAGAATGGAAAAACACGGAAAACCATTCTCAGGACAGCCGACGGTTGGGACCAGCCGTCAGGTCTGGTCCTGTCTCGTCTCCCGAATGCAGAGGCATATAGCCACGGTAGAGCCGTGGCCACCCCTCCTCTGCTCGGTTGGCGGGTCAGAGTGTAGAGCTGTTGGACCACCGACCAGTCGTGGCCACTTTTCACCTACATTATTCTTTCATACCGTAGATGTGAATGAAAGAAAGTGTAGTAAGCAGGCGTTATTTGAGGTTTGCTAACACATGTCTTCAATTTTCTCAATAAAATATCACTCAGGATAGTTTCTCAGTCAGTTGTTGTGTATGAACATTCCATTTCAGTTTTGATTCTAAATGGATTCCTAACAGTTCCATTTTCCTAGCTGTATTGATTATTTCTTCTGTTTTGTTGCTATTTAAGATCAATCCATTCGCCTTTAACCATGCCAATGACTCCTTGAAACTCTCCCTACTTTAACTGCATTTTCTAATTCTTTGTCCGCTGTTATGGGAGTGATATTATGCGTATGGATTACAGATTCGCGTGATAGGTTCCCAGGAAAGTCATTAATATATACAAGAAAAAGGAATTGCTATACTGCTGACCCTTGGACCCCTGTTGTTACGAGGATTCATTCCGAGTGTTGGTTGTCAACAATTGTGGGGAGAGCAGAGCTGTTGGATAGGTAGTTCAATACCCTTAACATCATAGCGCTTAAATTTAGAAATTAGTATTTCATGTGATAATGTATCAAAAGCTTTGTTAAGATCAATTTGTGTGGCAAAGTAATTGAGTGGGACTCAAAATTATTTACTATTTCAGTGATAATATTTTAACGATTTAGTGGTTGATTTCCCTGTCCTGGAACAAAATTGAGAAGCATTCATTAAGTTGTTGATCTCGAAATAATATATTTTGCAAGTTGCAAATTCATACAGTATTCTATTATTTTTGTTGGGATTGGAACAAGTGCTACCGGTGCGGTAGTTATCTGGACAATTTATGTCCCCTTTCCTGTACAATAGAACTTTGGTTGTTATTTCCAGACAGTATAGAAAATCCCCTTCCTTTAATACACAGTTTATGAGTGTAGTTACGTGGAGCACTATTCGATCGATATTGTCTTTTAAAAGGGAGTTGGAGAAACCATAATAGTTTTAGAATTACTTAGTTCTGTAACTATTTTCTTTATATCACCCGGTGCAACTTCTTCCTGTGTAAACTTTGATCTGTTATTTAAATTACCTCCTTGGCGTTGCTGGTTACCTAACTGTAGGCATGGCTGTATGTTGAGTCTAAAGACTGATTACCATGATTGACAATATTTTGTACTGAGTTCACGATACAATTATTCAAGACGTCTGTTTCAATGGATACTGGTTCCTTTCTTACCTTCCTGTCTATTTCCTTACTTGCAACAACCCAGGCAGCTTTACAGTTATTTTTTAGGGTTTCAAGTACAGTTTTCATTTGCCCTCACTTTTGCTAATTTAATTTCCCACCTGTATATTTGCTTTACGTTGTAACTTTCTTTATCTTCTGAACTCTCCTTCTTTTCATTATCATTAGTTCCCTAGTGGCCGCAAGATAGATGGAGAGTATACCACTTACACCCCTCGTTTACTTGTGTTATTTGTCTTATTTAGTATCTCCTTTTGGCACGGCATATATTCAAGTAAAAGTTTATTTTAACTATAAATCTTTCTGATGCTCCTGGAATACTGCTGCACATACAAATTTAATTCTGCCAGTCTGTTTCCATTAATTTGCACCTCAGCCTTGTGAAAATATTAATATCTGAATTAGGAGTACGATATAATCATCATATACAGCATGATACCCTCTGCCTCAAATTATTGTTCTTCAAAAAATCTGTCAACACTTAAACGCAGTATGATGTATATCAAGGTTAATTTTTAGGGAAATTTCTGCACCTCCATGTACAGTTTTTCTTCTAATGTAACTTGCCACTGACTCGTATCCTGATAAAAATGAAATGACCGGGCGAGTTGGCCGTGCGCGTAGAGGCGCGCGGCTATGAGCTTGCATCCGGGAGATAGTAGGTTGGAATCCCACTATCTGCAGCCCTGAAGATGGTTTTCCGTGGTTTCCCATTTTCACACCGGGCAAATGCTGGGGCTGTACCTTAATTAAGGCCACGGCCGCTTCCTTCCAACTCCTAGGCCTTTCCTATCCCATCGTCGCCGTAAGACCTATCTGTGTCGGTGCGACGTAAAGCCCCTAGCAAAAAAATGAAATGGCGTATGGCTTTTAGTGCCGGGAGTGTCAGAGGACAAGTTCGGCTCGCCAGGTGCAGGTCTGTTGATTTGACGCTCGTAGGCGACCTGCGCGTCGTGATGAGAATGGAATGATGATGAAGACGACACATACACCCAGCCCCCATGCTAGCGAAATTAACCAATTATGGTTAAAATTCCCGACCCTGCAGGGAATCGAACCCGGAACCCCTGTGGCCAAAGGCCAGCACACTAACCATTTAGCCATGGAACCGGACTATCCTGATGGCACCTATAAACAGACTTTCTCTTCTCTAAGCCGGTATTATTAACGTATAGAACATCACAAGGAAGTGTATCGAGAAAAATTATATCTCATGTAACTTATTTCTTATGCCTTTGCTGGCAGGACCTAGTGTTTACAGTGCACTATGTCTTCTGGTATGGGCTAGAGCAATTTTGTTACTTTCATTGATCTGCCTCTGTCTTATCCTTGGCTTTGACAATATGAAAATGACTGAGGTATGAGCGATGCTAGTAATGCCATTCCTTGTGCAGCCAGTCCCTGCTATGAATGGTACGAAAATGTTGCTCATAGGGTCGGTCGGTGCTTGCATTTCAGTGGGTTTGCTAGACTGATATGTAATAGCAACGTCTGGCTCGGTGAGGAAAGCAACGGGAAACTACCTCACTCATTTCTCTAGTACGCCTCTTCAGTGATGCCTAGGCCATCTATGATAGCTGATGGCAGAGCTGTTGAGGATCCAACCAGCCTTAGGGCTGAAGACTGAACATACATACATACATACATACATACATACATACATACATACATACATACATACATACATTACAAGTGATCAGCTTTAACAGCTTCATTTCAAGTAATACTAATCCCGTATTGACTATAATCAATCAATAAATATTCAAGATAAACTTAAATATTATAATTGAGCGGTCCGCTTTGATTGATTGATTACATACATACATACAACTTATTTCTTATAGATTGTACATTAATATGGAAGATTGAAAGTGATGCCTTTTCTTGAGTTAGAATGACCACATTAGCAATAATTTACTATGATCGAGATCCTGTTGTGGTTCTGCTAGACTATAATTTAAAATATGGTCATTTGCTGTAGTTCTGCTTATGAGCTTAGGCTCCTTGATGGATTTCCTTGAGATGTAATTGGTAAATAATGATCTACATCCTTGGATGTTTTTATATTTCCCTTAAAGGATAAATGTTACCTGAGGGGTTATTTTTTAACTTGGTCACACGCCAATCTAGCAGTGTTGGTTTGCCCCATTCTGATTATCATTCTATCCTATTCTCATTGACATACATACTGTATCCGAATTTTCAGTTAGTTTTCGTAGCCTGTCGCATACTTGATACAATCAATCAATCAATCAATCAATCACCACTGATCTGTATTTAGGGCAGTCGCCCAGGTGGCAGATTCCTTGTCTGTTGTTTACTTAGTCCTTTCTTAAATAATTTCAGAGAATTTGGAAACTTATCGAACATCTCCCATGGTAAGTTATTCCAATCCTTAACTCCTCTTCCTATAAACGAATATTTGCCCCAGTTTGTCCTCTTGAATTTCAACTTTATCTTAATATGTGATATTCCGTACTTTTCAAAACACCACTCAAAATGATTCATCTACTATTGTCATTCCACGCCATCTTTCCAGTGACAGCTCAGAACATACCTCTTAGTCGACCAGCTCGTCTCTTTTCTCCCAAGGCTACTATTTTGTCTAAAATCACCCAAAACAAATTGAGCTGCTTTCTTTGGATTTTTTCTAGTTCTGGAGTCAAGTAGGCCTAATCATGGTCAGGGTCCTATACACAAGAATCATACTCTAATTTGGGTCTTACCAGAGACTTGTATGTTATCTCCTTTGTATCCTTACCGAAACCCCTAAATACCCCCATAACCATGTGAAGAGATCTATAATCTTTATTTACAATTCCGTTTATGTGATTACACCATTGAAGATTTGTCCTTACATTGACACCAAGGTACTTACAGTGATCCCCTATAAGGAACTTCCCTATACGGTATAACATCATCTGCAAAAAGCCTTATATCTGATTCCAGTTCTTTACGCATATTATTTATATATGTAAGAAAATATACAGGTTCTGTATACTACCTCGAGGAATTCCCTTCTTAATGATTACAGGATCAGAAATGCTTCACTTACTCTAATATTGTGAGTTCTGTTTTCTAGAAATTTAGCCACCGATTCCGTTGCTCTTTTGTATAGTCCATTTGCACTCATTTTTGCCAGTAGTCTCCCATGATCTACCCTAATGGCCGCAAGGTAGATGGGGAGTATACCAATTTCACCCTCGTTTACTTGTACCCATTTGACGTTTTGAATCAAAAATGTCTGCTGTTCCTTGCTGGAATCCTACAAGTTGAGTTTCACTGGAACAACGTTTCCTAAACCCGAACTGCCTTCTACCAAACCAGTGAGGAATTTCGCAAACATGTCTAACAAAATTAGAATTAAAATTAGCAAGAATGCTTTCCCAAAACTTACATACAACACATGTCAAACTGACTGGCCTGTAATGATCGGATATATCACCCTTTCCTTTATACACATTGGCTACTGTTGCAACTGTCCATTTATTTGGTATTGCTCATTCATACATAGAGTAATCAGATAATTACTTCAGATGTGGTACCGACACCACAACCCATTGCTTTTAGTGTATCCCCAGAAACCTGATCAATTCCAGCTGCTTTTCTAACTTTCAGCTTTTGTATATTATTGTCTTTGTTATCGTAGGTAATATTCAATACTTCGTTAGTATTACTCACCTCCTTGTAACCAACAATATTTACACACTGCTGACTGTATACTTCGGCCCCCATCTACCCCCCCCCCCCTCCACCTCCCCAAGAAGAAAAAAAGTAATAATCCTACTTTACGTGATGATGTACGACCTTCTGTCAAACATTCTTGAAAAATTAGTGCGTAATCAGATTATGGCGTATTAAGATGAATGCAATTTACTCAATAAATATCAGTCAGGATTTCGCCCTAACCACGGTACTATAACAGCTCTGGTGAAAGCAATTAGTGATACTGAATGTGTTATGGTTAATGGTCAGCTAACGATTTAAATACTATTAGATCTGACCAAAGCCTTCGACAGCGTGAATAAAGGCACACCTGTGGGGAAATAGAATCGTTACACTTTTCATCCAATGTAATAACGTGGATAAAATATTTTCTGTGAAATCGTAATCAGTGTGTTTACACCGCGGAAAGAACATCCTCATGGAAGCATGTTGAAACAGGAACGCCTCAGGGTTCTATCATTTCTCTTCTTCTCTTTTCCCTTTATATTATCGACACTTCATCAAATATTTAAAACGGTAAATATCATCTACACGCAGATGGTTTACAGGTCTATGCTCATAGGAAAGTAACCAGTATTCACGAAGTTGTATGTTGTATGTAAAGACCTTGCGCGTGTTGAACTATGGACTAAACTGAAAGGACTGAGAATGAACCCCCAGTATGTCTCAAGCTATAATGCATACCTGCCAACTTTCCCGATTTAGGCGGGAGACTCCCGATTTTCGACAGTTTTTTTCGCCTCCCGTTTGTTCTATTATTCCTCCCGATTTTAGCTTGTTTTTTGGTGAACTTCAAACATTTATTTCAAATCCCTCCATTTAAGCTCGGTACGCCAGTGGCCGGAAGTCCTTCGCTCATTGGCCACTTTCAAATGAAATATCGACGTTTATTAATACGAGAAATGCGCGCGAATGTGCGATGTTTATTGAAACCCGTATATCGCTACGCGTGTATCAATTGCCAATCTCTCGTTCTCACGTGCTATGTTCGTGTTGGTTCACATCAGTATAGTCGATTCTAGAGACTAGTCGCTAGATTTGGAGTATTTTTTTAATTTAGTGATAATATTTCAAAAATAGCGACTAGTGAGTTTTTAGGAACCATTTCGAGACAATTCTGGCGAACTTAAATTTATTACCTGGTAAAAAATAGTATTCCGCTTCGCATAATCGTGCGGGCGCATGGTGCAATATACTAAGCTATGCATCTGCTAAGTAATGGCATCTAAGTGCATGACTGGTTCACACGTGTGGAGAATGAGTTCATACTGTTTTCGGAAGGCTTATCAGAGACCGATCATCTCACTCACATACTTCCTGTGAGGGAATAGAGGTGTGTAATTTTTAGCCTTGTAGCCTCGTATAGTAACAGTCGAGTTTTTAAGACAATCAGTGTTATTATATATACGACAGTACTCCTGTATTGCGCAAGACATGTAGAATAAGCAGTTTTGACCAATTGTATCTCCTGATTTTTGCTGATTTTCATATCAAAATCTCCTGATTTTTGGTTCTGTAAAGTGTTGGCAGGTATGTATAATGATAGATTCGTCTAAGACCCATTATCACTCAGTGCTCTTAAATATGCCCCTAATAACGTTGCATGGAACCATCATCCTTTATGAAAGTAAAGTTAAACATTTAGGATTAATACTGTATAAAAGTCTTGACTGGACAGAACATGTGACATCTATATAACAAGGAGTATTTTTTTCCCTTGACGCATGAAAAGGAATGAAAGATTTACTTCCTTTCAAGGTCAGAAAACTGTTGGTTCAACAGCTATAATAGTAATGCTTCTGTTTGACTATTGCGATGTCGTGTAAGGCAGACTAAGTGGCGTTCTCTCCAATATACTTCAGATATATCATAATGCCTGTGCCTGAATTGCATGAGCTAAAGTGGCTCAAACTAAACCAGCATCGTAGCTGCCATTCGTTGCTTCTACTCCACAAAATAATATACAAGCAGACACCCTCTTATCTAATAAGATTCTGTCCAGTTGCTCTCAACTATTCATGAAATCCCGACCAGACCTGCAGCTATCCTAATCCTCAAAATACCAAATTACAGATCCACCCTCTACAATAATGCTTTTGTTGTCAGTACTAGTCGAGCATGGAATTCGTTGCCAAATGATCTAAAGGACACCCTATCTGAAGCGGTATTTAAAAAGAAGTGCTGGGACCGGTACTTGGACGAATTAATTTGAGTGTAAATACAAGAATTCTGTCTTTAGTCAGGGTTATTTTATATACGTTTCTGTTTCTTTCCTTTATTGTGTTTTATAACTATATGTGCAGTTTAGTATTATCTTGTGTGTGTAAGTTATTGTTGAACTGTATGTACATTATAAGACATAGTTTGACCGAACAGCAGGCTTCATAGCATGAGTTACGCCAAGAAAATAAAGGAATATAATAATAATAATCCTCAGATATACGCTCTCCTTGTTCATTAATGGTTCCTGGAATGTCTTCCTTTGAACCTGTTTCTGCCTTTAGAGTACTTACACATACCCTTCCATTTTCACTAACATTTATATGACTACCAGTTACGCTTGCCATCGTGTTATTCTTAGCTGACCTTTTCTCTAGATTCAGTTCCCTTGTAAGATCCTTCAATTTCTCCTTACTTCCGCAACCATTTCTAACTTACTTTCTTTCCAACCTGCACCTTCTTCTTAGTGTCTTTATCTTCTCTGTTAAAATATAGCGGGTCTTTACATTTCTTACACCTTTAAAGGTGCATACCTGTTTACCATTTTACACCGAACATAATAACTTTTTAAAAACTTTCGCATGCCTGTCTGCTCATCCGTATGGCACTGCCTAATAGTCCTACTTTTACAACCTTCCTGTCTATCGCATTTATTTTTAACTACGACGGAAACAGCTTAATGATTACTTATTGTACCATCTATTACTTCAGTTTCTCTATAGATCTCGTCTGGTTTTATCAGCACCACGTACAGAAAAATTTTCCCGCTAGTTGGTTCTGTCACTTTTTGTTTCAGCTGTCCTTCCCTGATTTCTTATTGGCCATTTGGTGGTCATGTTTACTGTCGTTCGCATTACCTTCCCAATTGACATTTGGTAAATTGTGAATACCCGCTACAATCGCGTTCCTTTTCGTGTCGTTTCCCGCATAGCTGATTATCTTATCACATAATTCCGCATCAGCGTTAGCCCCACCATTTCCAGGTTTGTGCACTTCAAAAACATCGAGTTACCATCTTTAGAAATGAGCCGTACACCATATTAAAGACATATAAATGACTCAAACTCACGTCCTTTGTAATAATTTTCAGTCTTAGGCCTTGGGGATGAATGAAAAGTGAAGGCCTGCAAATTAGTAGATAGAATAAGCGAAATGGTTGCTCGCTTTAATCATAGTTCTGTCCGCATAAAATAACACCGAGATGACCTCCGTCGAGCAAGAGAGTTGAAAAGTGCATTGCAACTTGTGATAGGATTTCTGAACATGTACTGTGAACTTATTCAAGGGACGTAGGTTTGTGGATAGAAAATTAGTCGATTAATCATTTTTGTTGAACTGTTACGCATTATGCGCATTTTTTGCATCAATAAGTCATTTGGATTGAACTATTTCATATTATTTCTGATTTTTGCATCAATAAATACATCGATAATTCGAGTGTCTTTAATAATTTATATAAAGTTGTTTTCATGAGTACCACAGAAACAGCTGTAGTTCCACTCACATTGCACATTGGACACATGTTTACCTGATCTTTTGTTCTTGAAATAGGCCATGCTACTGCCTCCCAAAATATTTACTACTCTTGAAACACCCCACATGTGACGAGAGTTTGGGGCTATTTAATATGGCTGTGTGCCCGGTGCTTAATTACGTCATCGTTATTCAGAAGTGGTGGCCATGTGGTCGTATGCTGGCGTTCTGCGAGTAGTTGTAGTTTAAAAGCTGAGCCTCAGCGAAACACTTGGAAGCGATACAAAATGATAGACTGGCATGTTGGTGTAAGGTTGATGATGAGGATTTCGTTGTTTGCACAAGTGGTCTTGGTTGTCAGTTTCTGTAAACGTATACAAATACCCGTGGGATGTAATAATAAGAGAGAAATAATAATCTTCCCATTTTACTTTCACATCTTTTCTTATTATTGCGAACACAGTAATATTCTTACTTGTTTTACACCCCACTAATTACTTTTGCGATTTTCGGAGATGCCGAGGTGGTGGATTGTTTCCCACAGGAATTCTTTGTGTGCCAGTGAAACCAACGACACGAGTCTGACGTGTTGGTCACCTTATACCACGGAAATGTGCTGGGATCGAACCCGCCAACTTAGCCTCGGAAAGCCAGCACTCTACCCTCTGTGCCACTTAACCCGGCGTGAATAAGTTTCTCATTTGGACAATTTTGGCACATCCTTCAGAAGAGTGGAGGAGGTTCCTAATGGAAACTTGCAATGGAACCATATGACTGGTAACTGATCAAATTCACACTTACAAAGCGAGTTGGCTACGCGTTCCAGTTTATGTAGCTGTAGTTTTGCCTTCAGCAGATTATGGGTCCTTGCAGACAGTTTCCATGTGCTCCCATCTTCACACCAGGAAAATGCACGGTCTGTACCTTAATTAAGTTCACGGCCGTTGCTTTCCCATCTGATTATCGCCGAAGCCCTGTATGAATGAATGTGACGTTAAAAATGGCAGCGGTAAGATTTTCTTTCCCAGCGTTTTTCAACTAGTTATATGAAATTGAGTGAGTTGGCTGCATGGTTCGAGGCGTGTAGCTGTTAGATTGCTTGTGAAATATTGACTGCTAAAGAATGATTATTTTTTAAGTTTTGGAGTAATATCTTAGAAAAATAAAGTAGTTGAGATACTGATTTCTGCTCAACATGAGCTTCCTTTGTTCAACAGTTCTCTTTATATTAAATGTTGAATATGGTATATTTTCCCGACAGTCAACTCTTTTAACGAAATACGATGAGGAAACTAATTATCATTATTATTATTATTATTATTATTATTATTATTATTATTATTATTGCTAGTTGCTTTACGTCGCACCGACACAGATAGGTCTTATGGCGACGATGGGACAAGGAAGGGCTAGGAGTGGGAAGGAAGCGGCCGTGGCCTTAATTAAGGTATAGCCCCAGCATTTGCCTGGTGTGAACATGGGAAACCATGGAAAACCATTTTCAGGGCTGCCGATATTGGGGTTCGAACCTACTATCTCCCGAATACTGGATACTGGCCGCACTTAAGCGACTGCAGCTATCAAGCTCGGTGGAAAGTAATTAAAGATACCTTTGTTTCTTTACATTTTTTTAAAAGATAATACAATAAATATTACAGTGAAAACCGTTTTAAGAATTTAGTTGTTTATTAACATGTTCTGGAAATATACTTATTATTACATTTGACCTACTTCTCCATATTAAATAAATGTTTGGAACTCGCTACGCTTTCCTTTTCAAACCAGGAGATGGACTGCGTTTTCAAAAATTTGGGGGTACTCCTGTAATTGCATGGAAGTGAATTTATATGTTCACTTTCCGAAACTTGCACCTTAACTTATGTAATCCTACATGAAGTACAGCCGTGCACTGTGCACCATGGTTGTACACCTCTTCGGCGCTGTCCGGTTGTTGAGTATGCACTGTAGGCCAATGTCTGAGATACACAGTGACGTTAAACCCAGAACGGGCTCGAAATTAGTCTGATAGGAAGCATTTGTCTTGTCGGTCACTTTAACTGCTTCACTTGAAAAGTAGACAGCACTTGTAGGACTGAGGTAAACATGCCGAGAGTACCCATTTCTGCTACTGACCGCATTCGAATTATGACATTACTGCAAGAATGATGGCGGCAAATGGATGTTGCCTCTCTTGTTGGAATGAGTCAGGGTGATGTATCCAGAGTTTGTATAAAGTTCATGCAGACATAGAAACGGTTGCTGATCGAAAATGAACGAGATGCCCACGCAAACCAACTCGCAGGTCGGATCGGTACTTGTTGCTTTCAACAGGTTTAGTCACATTGCTGCTGCTACGTCGTTCGCCAGGATCTTTGGAGGGCCACCGGATTGAGTGTATCAGATCAGTGCGAAATCTACTGCACGACGGAGGACTGATATGAAGGAGGTCTGTGCCACCTCTGAAACCACATCATAGGGTGGCTCGTGTTAGGTGGGCAACAACTCGTAGTCCATGGCATCAGGGAAAGAGGAAGCGTACGCTTTTTTCTGATGAAGTCACCATAAGCTTACACCCATACAATAGGAGCATTAGTGACGGAAGGCAATCCGGCTAGAAAGAAAACGAACTCTCCTTCCCGGAGTGCCATCAGCATCAGGGGGTGGGGGTCGATACCGTCATAAGCTCATGTTTGGTCGACGTACACCTCTAACTTTTATCCAGGGTAACTGGTGTGGTATACAGAAACAACATCCTCCAGCCTGTGCTTCCAGAATTTTCGGCCACTTTGGGCGAGGGCTTTACACTAGTAGACAATAATGCTCCTGCCCATCAAGACAGAGTGGTCAATCAGTTCCTTGAGACGCATGGCATACAGCGAATGGTGTGGCCGGCAGAACATATTCTTCGCGTTATGCCAACAAGTGCAGGATTGGGGAAAAGGCGGCAGGGCCTAGGCAACTGAGCAAAATCCCCACCAAAACATTAAATTCCCAAAATTACCTTTTCGTTTCCTTTTTGTTTTGTTTCTATTATCTCTCCAAGGCAACAACAAAAAGAACGAAATTTAACAAGTGATAACAATAAGAATAAATATTTATAAGGGTAAATTATAAAATTAAGCTTTAGAGCTTAACCATTAACAAGGGAGAGAAGAAGCTCCCACTTGACAGTACATGACTTGGTAGTTTTAAAGCATATTTGGTTTAATCAGAGAATAGGAAACTAGAGCTTCCAATAATAACAGTTATCCTTGAGAAGAATATCGGACCTTCAACTTCGTTTTACATCACACAATATAGGGGTCAGAAAGATCCAGAAAAAAAACAGGAGCCGAAGCTCATACCAAATGGCCAAGAATAAGATAAATAAAAGATTAGTAGGGAGGCCGAGAACAAAGGATAGTAGGATGCTGAACCCACTCAAGCAATCACTTGACATGACTTCCCATAAATCCTGATCATCTCCAGACGCAGAGGATAAGCCGTACTACATTGCTGAATAAGGCAGGAAAGAAATTGCCGAAAAATATGAAGAAAATTGTAGAAAATTAGAAAAACTTTGTCACCAAAAAGGAAGGTGAACAAGGGAAAAGAGGATCAACAGTCGTACATCTTCGTACATCCTTAAAAATTACATGACACCCACTATGGTGAATACACTCTGTCCGCAGACAGCCTAGAAATCTACATATTAAAAAACTAACTGAATTTAAGGAAGTCTAGATTCAAAATAGAGGTAAACGCGGCTCGCCCTAACAGTTACGTGCTGGGGGTAAACATTGGTTTCTTCCCGTCGATACTCGCAAGTAAGTTCACTTGTTATATACAAATTCTTGCCGCCTACATAACATGCTGCCCCAGCTCGTCCGTAGCCTCTTGTGAGGAGAACCTCACCTGTCGCTGCACTCAATAAAATCCATAAGGTACAAGATTACCTGTACTTATAGGTGTTAGCTGGGCGATGATTGGTTGGTTTAATTTGAATTGACAGGAGTGGCAGCTTAGAAACAGATTAATTAGGTTGTCGAGCGCCAACCCTCTAACAGGTACAATTCTCTACTAAGCAGAATACAATCCAAGTCCCTAGGTGGTACTCCAAAATCGAAAGTAGTGACATCTTTAAAAATAAATTGAAAGTCAAGTACTCTTCAACATATTTCCGTAAGATTTCACCGCCCTCAGGCGTTCAAGGTGTTGCCTATCTTCAGGGTGAGGCCTGAATGATGGTGCACTTCAGACATGATCTGTGTTGAACTTGCATGGCGTGAATTGAAGAGACCAATTGAACACAGTCATAATTCTCCAGCTAACATTCAGAAACTGACAGAAGCTTCTCTCCAAGAGTGGGATAAACTTCTCCCCAGAAAGTTGGATTATTTGGTGCTGAGTATGCCTCGCCATGTCCAAGCATGCCTCACGGTACTGATTTGCCACGCAAAGAACGATCATTTTGTTTCAAGATCCCACATTACGAACTTTATTGCGTAGCTGATTGCAATATTATGTGCGTGAACATGGAGTATGCTGGAGTGGAGACAAAGCAGGACTGCATTCAGACATGTTCCAAATTTTGAATTCCTATGTGTTTGGACAGAAATGAACATAAATATTTCCAAATATTAGTTGTGAATTGCTAGAATCTAATGATGTTCTTTTAAGAACGAAACATGTCATTTTTGGTTTGATAGTGGACATTCTTATTCCCTGTTTAATAGTGTGTGTTTTTACAGGTGTGTTATAGTGTAATATTCATGTTGAAGTTGTGTGTTCGAGCGACTGAAAAGCTTTTAAGTTACATGGAAAATAAAACCTCATTCAATTTCCTATCTTTAAAGGTGACCGAAATGTGGACCTCGGCAGTTACGAAAATTAATGTTACACGACAATTTCAGTGATTTGCTCTGTGAGCGCTATTACAGTTAAGAAATATCATTACGTAATCTTGATTTGGCGACTTTTCTACATAATCGTCAAAATGTTCGATCCTCCTCGATGGATTCTTAAACACTCTGATTGACCAAAGTTCAAATCACTCGCTATCTTTAACGACGAGACCAGGCGGACTGTAGACGGCGATATAACTTATATACATAAGTTATCCTTGCTGCTGCTGAGGAGTCCATTCCCTCCTTCTAGGGGACTCCTCGCCGAAAACTCGTTCCTTGGTGGAACGAAGAAATTGCAGCAGCTATCAGAGAACGCCGTCGCGCTCATAAACGATATCGTAGGTAGCCTACTGTGGCCAAATTGGTAACATTTAAAAAAATCCGCGCCAAGGCGCGAGTTCTTATTCTACAGAGTAAGAAAGCTTCGTGGGAGGGAGGTGTGTTGTTTATGACGTCACATACTCCATCATCTCAAGTGTGGACTAAACTTCGATGTATTTCGGGTATCCAAGGATCATCTTCTGTGCCGGGGATTTCCATTGCAGGCAGTATCGTCACTGAACCACTCTCGATTGCTAACCATTTAGCTAGCCATTTCGCGGATGTGTCTCACTCCGGGAATTACCATCGTGATTTCCTCGCTCTGAAGCGGGAGGCAGAACGTCATCACCTTAGTTTTGCCAATCAAGCTTCAGAGGACTATAACGTGCCCTTTACGGAGTGGGAAATCCGCAGCGCCTTAGCGTTTTGCAAGGACACTTCTCCTGGACCAGACAATATCCATAACCAGATGTTGAAACGCCTTAGTGTGGGTAGTCTATTATATCTCCTTCGAGTGTTCAACCGAATCTGGATAGAGGGTGTGTTTCCGTCTCAGTGGCGAGAGGGCATAGTCATTCCTGCCTTCAAGCCTGACAAAATCCTAAGTATGCAGGAAGCTATAGACCTATTTGTCTCACAAACTGCTTGTGTAAGCTATTTGAGAGGATGGTAAATCGCCGACTTGTGTGGTGTCTGAAGAAACGTGGACTTTTGTCCGAGTACCAGTGTGGTTTTCGAGCCGCTCGCTCGAGCGCTGACCACCTGGTACGCCTGGAGAGTTCTATCCAGGACGCATTTCTCCGCAAACAGCATTTGGTGGCTGTTTTCTTTGACTTAGAAAAGGCCTATGACATCACACGGCGATATGGTATTCTTTCAGTCCTGCATCAGTGGAGATTCCGAGGTCACTTGCCGGTATTTATTGCGAAATTTTTGTCCCTACGTCTATTCCGTGTCCGAGTAGGGAGGGCATATTCGCAATACCTCGTTCAAGAAAAAGGAGGCCCACAGGGATCGGTACTTACTATCACTCTGTTTGCGATTGCCATAAACGGTATTGTCGTTGCTGCTGGTTCAGCAGTATTACTGTCGCTAAATGTGAATGATTTTGCTCTCCACTATAGCTCGCGTAATATGGCAGTCGTTGAGAGACAATTACAGCAAGCTATTAGGAGAGTGGAACAGTGGATCTTAGAATATGGCTTTCGGTTTTCAACTGCAAAGTCCTCTGTTGTCCACTTTTGTCGGCAACGTACTCTTCACCCACTACCTGAGCTTTATTTTGGAAATGTCGTTTTTCCCGTTGTTGACACTTACCGATTTCATGGGCTCCTTTTCGGTAGCAAATTATCGTGGGAGCCACACGTGCGGCAATTTAAAGTAGAATGCACCAAGAAGCTGAATATCATGAAGTTTCTTAGCAGCACTAATTGGGTGCTGACCGCACGGTGCTCCTACGATTCTATAGGGCACATATTTTATCCCGGCTAGACTACGGCAGTGCAGCAAATGGCTCAGCAAGACCAAGCGTCCTTGTGAAACTGAACTGCTTCCACCACAGCGGTGTTAGGTTGGCGACGGGAGCTTTTCGTACAAGCCGCATTGCTAGCCTGCTCGCTGAGTAGGGTTGGGCAGACCAGAACATTCACTTGTTCCGCAACATTAGGAGCTTGAGGCGGAGTGTTTCGGTACAGAGTGCCGGGACACAGGACTGTAACTGCGTCCTAGAGAGAATTTGGAGAGGCAACAGGACATGCTCCGCTTCAGCTGGAATGTGTCTGAACCGAACGTGCTGTGCCAAGGCCGCACTAGACAGATTAGTTGGCCTTGGCTGTGTCTGCCTGTCGATACCGGCTGTGTGCCGCCCTGTGCTGGAGTGTCAACATTTTTTCATCCAGTTATATCATTAATTCCAAAGCGATGACCCATATTTTTCTTGGGCTTAAAAGTTCCCTAAAGTCCAAATTAATTTTTAACGTCAATCCCCGAGAAAATGTTGAGGGAAATTTTCGAGATATTAATTACTCACTAATTACTCACAATACAGGCCAATACATTCAACTGGTGAAAATATTCTTGAATTGGTTACTTTTAAACACCTGCACTGGCATTGTAACCGTGTTATGTGTATTTTATATTGACCGGAAAAATCTTAACCTAAAAGCAGCCTTTAAACGTGATTATTGGGCGCGAATTTCAGTGTTCCAACTGTTCGTTCACGTTCCCTGCAGCTTTATGCTGGACCATGGCCATAACTACACACAGGCACACACCACACAGCACGTTCCGTACAGGCACATTCCCAGTTCCCACTGGCGCGGAGCATGTAATGTTGCCCTCGAAGGTCTCTCTACACTGCGCAGTTACAGTCCCACGTCCCGCGCGCCCGCTGCACAGTTCAGCTAGTAGGCGAAGGGCAGTGCATAGTGGCGCTTCTGACGGGACAGCGAGTCAGTGTCTCCGGCTCGCTTGAGAATGTTTCGGAACAATTGACACTCGGTGTTCTGGAACAGCGGAACATAACTGTGCACCGGCACAGTGTGCCGAAACAGGGACATAGTGTCCAACCCTATCGCTGAGTCTGGTGTGCCGCCTTTACACCTGAGGCGGCAGCAGTTCTATCGTATGCTGCAAATTTGCGACAGATGCCACTTCGCCCAAGTTATACTTGCGTATTCAACAATGGAAACCGTTGGCTGTACTATGCTCATTCTCGAACAACGCGGCCGATTGGAATAAGCTTGGATAGCAGTTACAGATTGTTTCACGTACCTTCGGTTCCTTTCCTTGTCAGACAATCAAGTGGGGTACCTCCGTGGGTAGTAGGACGACCTGAAATAATCCTGGATCTGCACACTGGCCCGAAGGAAAACGCGGACCCTTCGATTTATCGGAGGCTTTTCCTGTCCGTTTTTGGCCGGTATCCAGGTTCAGTCGTCGTTTACAAGGATGGCTCGAGAACAGGCACGAAAGTGGGCTGTTTGTTCGTTGTCGACACTGATAGGTTTCTTTTTGCTCTCCCGGAAACTTGCAGTGTGTGCACAGCGGAGCTCTATGCTATCTGTGAAGCTCTGCGGTAAGCACTGTCCGATGAGCGTCTTGTGTGTACTGACTCCTTGAGCTCGCTACAGTCTGTTGATACCTGTTTCCCTCGGCACCCTCTGGTGCAGCGGATCAAGGACCTGCTGGCCGGGTGTTCGGATGCCGGCACCGGAATCACGTTTATGTGGCTCCCAAGCCACATGGGTATAGAGGGAAACGAGTTAACAGATAGGGCTGCCAAGGAGGCAGCAACACTGCCCCCGTTGCCTTACATGGTTCCAGCAAGTGATATTCGCTCTCAACTGAGACATCTGGTTATGTCCCATTGGGAGATGGAGTGGCAGGCCACTCTCCTTGCAAATAAGCTGAGAGCGATGAAGGGTACAACGAAGGAATGGAGGACTTCCTTTCGGGCCGGAGGAAATCAGTGGTATTATGTCGTCTTCGGATCGGCCGCGGTACCCTGACGCATTCCCATCTATTGAAGGGAGAACTCCCTCCGACGTGTACTTGCGGCGATCATGTTGCCGTGGTACACATCCTTACGGAGTGCGTGGACCTGGTCGGTCTGCGTCGTAGCCTAGAAGTCCCAAGTACAATCTCCCTCATACTGCGTGATGACGAGCAGTCAGCAGACCTCGTCATCCGTTTTATGAGGGATAGTGGTCTTTTTTATCGCGTATAATGATGTCCTTCTTCTTAGTGTATTTATGTTAACTGCGCTTTTATCGCTTTGACTCAGTTCGTGTTTGCGTATTTTATTGTGTTATTTTAATTTCTGACATGAATTATTTGATATCTGTACTTCCAGGCAATGACTTATTCCATTATCACCTCTATTTTCTATACTTTTATTAGAAAATAAGGCATTGCGAATTAGGTCCACTGATTGTTTTAATCTCATAATCATTGTTCATCACCATTTATTTTAATCTCTAGTCAGTGGATGGATTCATTTTCATATTTTAATTATCATCTCATTTCGTCCATTTCGTACCATTAGGGGCCGATGACCTTAGATGTTAGGCTCCTTTAAACAGCAAGCATCATCATCATCATCATCATCAATTCATTCCCGATCATGTATTAATTAGTCAAACGGAATCATTCTTCACTGGTGTTACTCTGGTAATTCTTTACAAAAAGAAAACAAAGCTGGTAGCGATTAAGTCTCGATCGACGACCAGAATATAAGCAAGAAGCGCCAACATCGGTAGACTCGTCGATCTGAACTGAACACTTCTGATTAAGCCTACTGTTGATTTTCCCCTTCGTAATGTCTTCAGTGTCACCGGATATGTCACTGACTCGGTGACTGACTGCGTTAGCAAAGTGAGTACCTTTGAAATTCCATTAGCAGCTTCTGGGCCAGGGACTGTTTTCACCATAATTTTACAAGGTACCATTAATAACGTTTCAGCTACCATGTGTGGCTTTTTACTGCGATAAGTTTGACGACTATAATAGTTTCTTGCATCTTTTCTGAAACGTGTTCCGAAGAATTAATGAACGTTGGGTCTCTTTGTTGCAATGTAAATAGTTTATTTCCTTGCTAGACAGAGAGGTATGTTTTGTTGAAAAGTGACATTTCAATTTACTGGGAGTCATTCTGTCATTACTGAGCTTTTCACAGCACACCATGCGTTCGACGACTGAACAATATTTATGACCACACGAATACTGTGGGTGCACTAAATTATTTTCTCCTTACTTCCTTTCTTCTCACTTCTCCTTACTTCGACTGGATATTTGATCTGTACTGAATGTACTCGGACACGACACACTGCTCGAAAGTCTACTTGAATTGTAATGCAGCCGTGAAAGGTAAATGGTCGTTTAGAATAGATAACTGCGGGTATCTGGCACATACCTGTAGCTTAAATCCTAGCCACAAGATCAGAAAAAGTAGGGCCACGTTAGATCAGTCCGTAGGGCATGAGACGCGCAATCTGAAGAATCTAGATTCAGATCCCACCGCTATCCGGGTGGTCATTTCTACTCTGTACCTAACATCACCTTGACATGTACTATATATAGTGACACAAAATTGGAGCTGAAATTGTACATGAAGTAACCTATAATGGTTGTTACATTAGTGTGGAATATTCTTCTATACTCCACCCACAGACCCTCTGATTCTCACCGATCACCTCTGTAACTACTCTGGAAGAGTGCTTATTGATTCCCCGCGCTATATGCATTGAATGGTTTACCACAACGCTGGAGTTCACTTTCAGTTCAGCTGTAGATAACTTTCGTGGTCATTGCCGTGACTTTTACTTTATTCATCGCTTAAAGACAAGGTCAAAACTCTGGGTTGATGTTCTTGTGAACTCTATCACTTTGTGCAAAGTAACCGTTTTCTCCTATGGATCATCTCTCTCTCTCCTCAGAGGCAGATACTCCCATAGGTAAACTTTCCATCGTCCTCCTGTAGAAAGTGTTGTCTATTAGCGAGTGATATTGCACTTGTGAACCAGATATTGTGTCTTGCTTCAAGTGATATCGACAAGAATTTGCTTTCACTACTTCGAATTGGAGTAAGTTCTTCGTAAGTAGAAGAGGTGAGTATGTAACCAACTGCACCTCACTGCCAGACATTTAGTATGTCGTCGTGCAATATTGGTTTGCATTTTTAGGAACCAATCTACATTCTTATGGCGTTATGACTAAAATTTCTTTGTGAAAGCGGCCCTTTTTTTCATATAGTTCAGTTAAGAGTTTCGGTACTTGGCAATAGATTAAAGCGTACCATATTGTCTCAAGTGGGATGCCGGCCGGACACGAGTGGGAACGCGATCCACCTCCTACTGCTCTATCTTGCTTAACTCATGATAGTGGGAGATGAGGTCACATTCATTTCCTTTTCCTATTTGTGACATTGTTAATTACAGACTTTGTACATACATGGACACATTACGCAACAATCAAGTAATTGTACTGTTCTGTTAAGTGTGCTACAGCCTTAATATATAAGTTCTGATAATATGACTAGTAGGCTTATCGTTATACCTAATGCCCCAATGCCTACAGTGCCATCCTCTGAGTGCAGACGCGAAGAACCGAGACTACTTCTCAGAAAATATCACCCTAAGAAACCTTCTGAGATATTTCCCATTTGTAGGAACCCACTCTGAATACATTTGATGCGGTGATTTTTTCTCGGGATCATTATTTTATCATGCTTTCCCCTAATCATCCACCTTTAATGCAGCATATTATATGCGATTTGGGTCCAGTTCCTTGGCTAAATGGTCAGCATAGGGGCCTTCGGATCAGAGGGCTCCGAGTTCGATTCACGGCTGGGCTGGGGATTTTAACTGCGTTTGATTAATTCCTCTAGCTCGTTGGCTGGATGTTTGTATTGTTCTTAAAACACACCTTCATTTTCATACTATACATCACACCACAAACCACAGAAACACATAATAGTGTATACATCCTTACACTTAGGGTGGGTGTCAGAAAAGGTGACCGACCGAAAAACTGGACTTAATCCACATATAGTACCGACCCAAGTAGTTGAGAAAATACTATGAGAAGAGGAGTTCTGTGTACTTCGGGTACAGTACGTTACAGTCTCGAACTCTTCTTAAAACCTGTCAATTTGGATGTGAGAAACACCATCTACCGTTTTACCCAACGCTGGGGCACTATTCATAAGCCATAAGTCGACCGAGTAACAGTTAACTGAAGCGGTTACTCGAAGAAGGACCCAAGTTGATATTTTATCATTTTATAGGAGAGAAAAAACAATGATATCAATACCAAACACTGATACAAAAGTTAATTAGCTAGAGTTAGATATATAGTACTTGCCCGATGATCTAAGGCAATTTTCAGATATATAGTACTTGCCCGATGATCTAAGGTTATTTTTATATTTCTAACATTTTTAAAGTGGAGTTACCACATTTTGAAAAATCAAAATTGGGCCTTTTTTCTAAAATTCAACTTTTCAAATAAGTCGAATCCTTAGTAAAAAATCTATACAGAATATATTTTGAACGCGAATCGAATCTAAACATAATAAATTAACTGATACTTCTGGAAAATCGTGTTAAGAAAACTAGAATACTGAAGAACATATTATGGTTCTAATGTAATAATATAAACATCGATTTTTTTCCTGCAATAATATCAAAATAATCTTTTATGTTCTATGATCTTCAAGAACATTGTTTTTCTAAACATATCGAACACATTTCGTTTCTTCTGTATTGGAATGCCATATTATTGCGAGGCTTACTTTTCATCATCCTCATTCTGCAGACTGTTACCTTCACAAGATATCAGCTTCTGGTAGATGTTCAAAGCCTACTTATTTGTGATATATTTTGAGAGCTTCAAGACATATCTTAGCTTTGCTGTCTGTATGGGTAGAGTCTTTGTGTATAAAAGCTCAGAAGGGGACATAATTTACCTTAGATTTCAGAATTTCAAACTTAAATAAATTGATAAGTGCCTGGATTCAAGTGCCCTCTGGTGCTGAATGAAAACAAATCGTTCGTATTTCGTGATCATGAGCTTCTAACCTGGGGGCTTACGTCCCCCAGACCCCCTTTCTTGTCCCTATATCACTGGTCTTGTCCAGGTCCTATCATAACCGTCCGCACGGCAAGAACCAGTCCAGACCAGTGGTCATGGGCGCTCGCAGGATCTTTTCCAGGGAAGGGGGGGGGGGGGGGAGGATCACATCAACATTTTTCCAGATCAACTTTCCTGCTATAAAGAAGATACTTTGCTGCTCTGAAACCGTTGGTTACTTTATGGCCGGAATGGATGGATATTTAACCTCTAGTTCAGAGATTTTGACCACAAAATTTTGTTTTTCCTCTTCTGTGATTCATTATCAAAAGTTTCAGTTCTTAGTTCTTAAAATGGTTTCAAATAATATAATGATCGTGTCGTATTTCCAAAAATTAGAAATCAAGCAGTTCTTAAAATGGTAACTTAATGTTAACCCAGTTGGCCGATTTTCTAAACAAATGGATATATTTTGAGATAACTTCTCAACCTGGCTAATTATTCGAATAGCACACACAATGGAATTATTTGTCAGTTACTTAAAAATAATGTTCACAAATGTTGTTTAAAAAATCTAATCTTGTACTCACCTTTACAGTGGATCATCACGTTTTTTCTCTTCTTCACAGCCAGTCATAAATATCTTGCAGTGCTCTTGTTAGAATAATGAAACACTTGTACGAAGTGACAAACTTTGTAATGCTCATTTTATTTCCTCACACGCTTAAGTTTCACGGCAGTGGTAAAAAGCACTGGCTACGCAAATGTTTCGTCTACTTTAAATGAGAAGAAAAAAAGTACGAATTAAAAATTTTGAACTGATTTAGCAGCGTTACGAATATGTAGGTTTAGTTTCGTAATACGATTTCCAGCATACACATTCATTCAATCAAAGCATATCTATGACTTGAAACATATTATCCATTATTTTTATATAAATGGATGTAAATCACGCTCAAACCTGATTAATAGTTGTTGTTTTTTTACATAATATGTCCTTAAACATGAGAAGAAGGTAAGAGAAGTTGCATTCTTCTAGGAGCTTCTCTAGAAAATCGTGTGAGAACGTTTTTAATAAACTTCTGTTTGTCCTCTGCCACTCTTTCACGGTGCAAAGGCATCATGCAAAGTCCACTAACTCGATCGTTTGTCATTGTTGATCTAAGCCAAGATTTCACGCTACGAAGCGTGCTGAAACTCCACTTCGCTGTCTACGTTGTCGCGGGCAGGGAAATACACATTTCTAAAACAACACCTACGCTTGATAAAATTCCTTACTTTCTTTTAAAGGTTTCAGGAAATTTATATCTGGTTTAAAGTCCTTGGCTTGCCACACGTCATACCACAACTCTGCGTCCGCCATTAAACCTATTTCGTAGATATTAGAAACAACTTTCATGGAATGCAAGAAATCTTCCTTTCTTTATGTCTTCATAACACAAGGATGGAGAGAATACAGCATCAGTGTGGTCTTGTGGTCTTGTTTTGTTCTCCAAAACGCGATTCTAGAGACTGTATCATCGAGTCTATGTAGGGAATGTAGATTGAAAATCTGTAATAGTCCTCAGGCCTAGTTTCATTGTGGTTCGCCCTGTGACGCTGCTTGGCAGCGAGGTGAGGGAGCGTTATTTCAAATCCACTATTAGAAGCTGTGTCCTCAGCATCTACCATTATTCTTTGAAAATGGGTAATTGCGTCTGATTGTTGCTTTTTAAAAAGGTCCAGTTGCAAAAAGATATGTTCTCGAACTTTGAAGAGCTCCAGTCCATCCGCTTGAAGGGAGTTTGTTACGGGTTCTAAAATGCCACTCTATTTTGCCATTACGTGCATTGCAACAATAAAGGCCGAGTTCGATGCTGAACAGTGAAGGCTATGTGCATGTTGTCGAGTCTTGTAATTGAAACTTCGCCAGTTAGAAATATTTTCGAGAGCCTTCATGATACTGGAAAAGTTTTCCGAAGAGAGCCTAATGCTTTTGTACTTTGAGGACCATCTTGTTTTTACAGAAAAGAGGCAAGTTACAGATCTGCTTTCTTCGGAGTGGACTTTCACGGAAAGAGTGAATTATTTCCTTGATTGTACCTGGCGCATTATTCACAACAGAGAGTTCATTGGGGTCGTTTATTACCAGGTTAAGTTTATGGCTAGCACAGTGACAGAAAATAGCCTTTTGATACCTATCTTGTATTAATTTTGCAACTCCACCTTCACGTCCTGCCTTAGTAGCATAACCGTCGTATCCTTGACCACATAGTTTGGTTAAATCGGGACCAGAGCTTGTTAAAAAATTCAAAATTGAATTTGCAGTTGACTTGGCATTCATTTCTTCCAAAGGCTGAAACCCAAGGAATTCTTCACATACTTTCAAATCATCACTAGATGCATTCTTGACGAACCGAATTCCAATAGACAACTGCTCGGTTCCAGATATGTCAGCTGTCTCGTCGGCAATAACAGAGAAAGCATTGCGTGAATTTGCTTCCGTAACCAGTATCTCTCGTAATCCCTGTGCACAAAATCTTATCATTTCATTTTGAATTCGATGAGAAGTGTACTTGGCATTTTTTGCAGAATTTGAGAGGTGTTCTTGTAGTAGAGCATCTCCCGCCTCCAGGCGGAATTCCAATAAATAATGGAAAATTCCGCTGTCTGACGTTTTCCCTTTTGGTGAGATGTCATTGGTACCACAGAAAATGATAGTTGACAAAATTGGTTCCAGCTTCTTTCTGTTTTGTTCAATCTGATGGTGGAGACTACTATCGATTTGATCAGCTACCGTGACTTGCCTTCCTTCGTAGATGACCGAGCTCGATAGCTGCAGTCGCTTAAGTGCGACCAGTATCCAGTATTCGGGAGATAGTGAGTTCGAACCCCACTGTCGGTAGCCCTGAAGATGGTTTTCCGTGGTTTCCAATTTTCACACCAGGCAAATGCTGGGGCTGAACCTTAATTAAAGCCACGGCCGCTTCCTTCCCACTCCTACCCACTTCCTGTCCCATCGTCGCCCTAAGACATATCTGTGTCGGTGCGACGTAAAGCAAATTGCCTTCGTAGATATCCACAAAGTTTTTCGCCTTTTCTGATTATTCTCTGTGCCAGTTTGATTTTATATGGTCTTTGGCGCTGGCATTGAAGTCCTTATGTTTTGTGAAAGGTTTCGTAACGAATGAACCTTGAAGACCTCTTTTAACGCTCGGCTTAAACAGAATACACGTTCAGCATAAAACACCCTTCAGTTCGCGAGAATAGCATAGCCACGTAGAATAATCCTTCAACCACTGGTGTCTGAAAGCGCGGCCTCAGACTCGCAATTACTGCAGAAGTCCTCTTCAGTATCTAACAAACTGTACTTCTGTTGTTGTTTGAGTCATCAGTCCATAGACTGGTTTGATGCAGCTTTCCATGCCACCCTATCCTGTGCTAACCTTTTCATTTCTACATAGCTATTGCATCCTACATCTGCTCTAATCTGCTTGTCATATTCATACCTTGGTCTACCCCTACCGTTCTTACCACCTACACTTCCTTCAAAAACCAACTGAACAAGTCCTGGGTGTCTTAAGATGTGTCCTATCATTCTATCTCTTCTTCTCGTCAAATTTAGCCAAATCGATCTCCTCTCACCAACTCGATTCAGTATCTCTTCATTCGTGATTCGATCTATCCATCTCACCTTCAGCATTCTTCTGTAACACCACATTTCAAAAGCTTCTATCCTCTTTCTTTCTGAGCTAGTTATCGTCCATGTTTCACTTCCATACAATGCCACGCTCCAAAGTCTTCAAAAACATCTTTCTAATTCTGATATCAATGTTTGAAGTGAGCAAATTTCTTTTCTTAAGAAAGCTCTTCCTTGCTTGTGCTAGTCTGCATTTTATGTCCTCCTTACTTCTGCCATCGTTAGTTATTTTACTACCCAAGTAACGATATTCATCTACTTCCTTTAAGACTTCATTTCCTAATCTAATACTTCCTACATCACGTGCCTTCGTTCGACTGCACTCCATTACTTTTTGTTTTGGACTTATTCATTTTCATCTTGTACTCCTTACCCAAGACTTCATCCATACCATTCAGCAACTTCTCGAGATCTTCTGCAGTCTCAGATAAAATAACAATATCATCGGCAAATCTCAAGGTTTTGATTTCCTCTCCTTGGATTGTGATTCCCTTTCCAAATTTCTCTTTGATTTCCTTTACTGTCTGTACTATGTAAACATTAAAAAGGAGAGGGGACAAACTGCAGCCTTGCCTCACTCCTTTCTGGATTGCTGCTTCTTTTTCAAAGCCCTCGATTCTTATCACTGCAGACTGATATTTATACAGATTGTAGACAATTCTTCGTTCTCGGTATCTGATCCCTATCATCTTCAGAATCATAAATAGCTTGGTCCAATCAATATTATCGAATGTCTTTTCTAGATCTACGAATGCCATGTACGTGGGCTTGTCCTTCTTGATTCGATCCTCTAAGATCAGACGTAAAGTCAGAATTGCTTCACGTGTTCCTACATTTCTTCTGAAGCCAAATTGATCTTCTCCCAACTCAGCTTCAACTTGTTTTTCCATTCTTCTGTAAATCAGTGTCCCTACCAGCACCGCTTCACTCATTTTTAATCCGTCCGTACTTATCACCAATCCATTCCTGGTCTCCTTCTTCTGCCTTGCCTGTCATTTCCCAATAGCGGCCCGGTACTGTTCAATGCCGACCATGTTTACAGCACGCACTTCACTACGCAACCTCTCTCCTCGACCGCTCGAGCTAGACTCCTTTCTTCTGTAAATAATACGTGTTAAAATTTTGCAGGCATGAGATACTAAACTAATGGTGCGGTAGTTTTCACACCTGTCAACACCGGCTTTCTTGGGAATAGGTATAACAACATTCTTCCGAAAATCGGATGGGACTTCTCCTGTCTCGTACATCTTGCACACTAAATGAAGTAACCTTGCCATGCTGGTTTCTCCTAAGGCAGTCAGTAATTCAGAGGGAATGTCATCAATTCCAGGTGTCTTGTTCCTATTGAGGTCACTCACAGCTCTGTCAAACTCTGACCTCAAAATTGGGTCTCCCGTTTCATCAGTATCAACCGCCTCTTCATGTTCCAGAACCAAATTATCTACATCTTTACATTGATACAACTGTTGGATATGCTCCTGCCATCTTTCTGCTTTGTCTTCTTTCCCTAGAAGTGGCTTTCCATCTGAGGTCTTAATATTCATACACCTAGATTTCCTTTCTCCAAAGCTTTCCTTGAATTTCCTGTATGCAGCATCTACCTTTCCCAGGACCATACAGCCTTCGACATCCTTGCACTTCTCCTTCAGCCATTCTTCCTTAGCTACCTTGCACTTTCTGTCCACTTGATTCTTCAATCGCCTGTATTCTTTTCTGCCCTCTTCATTTCTAGCATTCTTGTATTTTCGTCGTTCATCAATCAGGTCTAGTGTCTCCTGAGTTATCCACTGATTCTTAGTTGATCTTTTCTTCCTTCCTAACATTTCTTCAGCAGCCCTACTGACTTCATTTTTCACGATTCTCCACTCTTCCTCTATAGTGTTTCCTTCAGCCTTTTCATTTAGTCCTTGTGCAACATGTTCCTTGAAACAATCCCTCACACTCTTTTCTTTCAACTTGTCTAGATCCCATCTTTTTGCATTCTTTCCTTTCTTCAATTTCTTCAACTTCAGATGGCATTTCATGACCAACAAGTTGTGGTCAGAGTCCACGTCTGCTCCTGGGAAAGTTTTGCAATCCAGCACCTGGTTTCTGAATCTCTGCCTAATCATAATGAAGTCTATTTGATACCTTCCAGTGTCTCCAGGTCTCGTCCACGTATACAGCCGTCGTTTGTGGTGTTTGAACCAAGTATTGGCAAGGACTAAATTATGATCAGTGCAGAATTCAACCAGCCGACTTCCTCTTTCGTTCCTTAGTCCCAATCCAAATTCTCCTACTGTACTACCTTCTCTTCCTTGGCCTACCACTGCATTCCAGTCTCCCATCACAATTAGATTCTCGTCACCTTTTACATATTGAATTAAATCTTCTATCTCCTCATATATTCTTTCGATTTCTTCATCATCCGCTGAACTAGTAGGCATATAGACTTGCACTATTGTGGTGGGCATTGGTTTGGTGTCTATCTTGACGACAATAATTCTTTCACTATGCTGGTCGTAGTAGCTTACCCGCTGCCCTATTTTCCTATTCATTATTAAACCAACTCCTGCATTTCCCCTGTTTGATTTTGTGTTGATAATTCGGTAGTCGCCTGACCAAAAATCTTGTTCTTCCTGCCAACGTACTTCACTTATACCATCTACATCTAACTTTAGCCTATCCATCTCCCTTTTCAGATTCTCTAACCTACCATAACTATTCAAGCTTCTAACATTCCACGCTCCGACTCGCAGAATATCAGTATCCATCTTCCTGATGATCGCCCCCTCTCGTGTAGTCCCCACCCGGAGATCCGAATAGGGGACTAGTTTACCTCCGGAATATTTTACCCGGGAGGAAGCCATCATCAGTACATCATTCATACAGAGAGAGTTGCATGTCCTCGGGAGTTAGTTACGGCTGTAGTTTCCCGTTGCTTTCAGCCGTGTAGCAGTATCAACACAGCTAAGCCATGTTGAGTATTATTACAAGGCCGTATCAGTCAATCATCTAGACTGCCGCCCTTGCAACTACCGAAAGTCTGCTACCCCCCTTTCGATGGACCATTCGTTAGTCTGGTCTCTCAACAGATACCCATCCGATATGGTTGCACCTGCGGCTCGGCTATCTGCATCATTGGGACACGCAAGCCTCTCCACCGCGGCAAGGTCACATGGTTCGCAGAGGAGGGTTGTAACAATAATTCGTACTAATTAAGAGTGTCACACATATTTTCCTGTGTTAAGAACATGCTAGTGTCTTTTCTGTCACTTTCATCTTTCAGAAAAACTTCGATATAATCCCCCCTTGAAGTTCCGCTTTTTTATAGCATTGTTCTATATCTTGTGAAGATTCCAGTTCGCGAACACTGCACTCTTGGTTCTGTTCAACACTGTCACTTGAAGCACTTATTTCCTCAGAATTTCCAGCCCCTTCACTTAAGTTACTAAGTTTAGCCTTTTTGAAAAACCGTCTTATATCCATTCTTAATGCATAAAAGTCGCTAAATCGTTTGATTATGTTAGCAGTAATTTATAAGCGCTAAGTTAAATAGATCAAAATTACCAAACCACTTCTCACTATAATAGCTGCTTTGATAACAACAGAAACATCGCAGAATCAACTAATTATTATACAATGATTCCATTGTAGATGATTTAACACTACAAGTTACGAACCTACTGTACAACAACAATGACAGGCTGCCGTTCTATTATAGCAATCGTCACTTTGTTCATAAGAAATTAGCCACCGTATTATTGCACGCCCCAATATACAGAATTTCGCTGCACGATTAAAGATTGCGGTAAGATGAAACGGCGTAAAATTAGGCTAGAGCACAATAAATAACCGCTTTGTAAGCACGACCTTATGGGACTAATGTCTTACCAGTCAGCAAACACGATCCTAGTTTAGGAGTTCAGCTTCGCTAGAGGGTGGTAATGTCTAAACATATCTCCAGAAGGTGCTTTCCCTTATGCTCACTACCGAGAGAACATTCCGAAGGTACCGTACGAGGGGTGGCAAAAGTAGGTAGTCGCCAGTCATGATGATGAAGATGATTGGTGTAATGGAAACACCTCAAACTGGGGTAGGCGTAACCATATTTGAAATTGAAGCAATTTTTCCATTAGTAGCCTAATGTATGACATTATTAGAATATTTTTCTTACCGGGCGAGTTGGCCGTGTGGTTAGGGGAGCGCAGCTGTGAGTTTGCATCCGGCAGATAGTGGGTTCGAACCCCACTGTCGGCAGCCCTGGTTAGTGTGATTAACTGCCACCTCCGGAGGCCTGGGTTAGATTTCCGGCTCTGCCACGAAATTTGAAAAAGTGGTACGAGGACTGGAACGGGTTCCACGCAGCCTCTAGAGGTCAGCTGAGTAGAGGTGGGTTCGATTTCCTCCTCAGCATCCTCGAAGTGGTTTTCCGTGGTTTCCCACATCTCCTCTAGGCGAATACCGGGATGATACATAACTTAAGCCAAGGTCGCTTCCTTCCCTCTTCCTTGTCTATCCCTTGCGATCTTCTCATCCCATCAGAAGGCCTCTGTTCCACATAGCAGGTGAGGCCGCCTGGGCGAGGCACTGGTCCTCCTTCCCATTTTTACTTCCCGACCCAAAGTCTCTCACTCCAGGACACTGCTCCTGAGGCGGTATGTTCTGCATAACGAACAGTGACCATGCATACATTAAAACAATTTCAGGCCATACATTTTGTTAGATGTAACTTATGTTTTTTCCTTCATATTGGCATCATGGTGAGGACAATATTCTGACAATGTTAACCGTTTAAATAAATTGCTTATGATTCTTGTTGGTTTAGCGGCCTAATACCTAGGCCAATAGCCCTTGATGGCACAAGATGAAATGAAATAATATATTCAAATTTAAAATGTATCCACTGACTAGGAATTTTTAAAATGATAATGACGAGGACAATGATCATTAATTTATAATAACCAGTTGATCGAATTTGCAGTGCATTATTTTATCATAAAATGATTTTAAAGTAGATTGAAATGTGAAAAAATACGGGCACTACTGCTGCAACTGAAGACCTCCCCGGAAGAAAATTGTAACCAACAAATCGGTAATTTTCCAGGAGAGAGAAAAATTATTATGCCATTTTTTGGCGGAATATTGAGCTGCAACGTATGGAGGTGTTGTTGCCGGAAGGTAGACTAATCTGCAATGCTGGAGAGTGCATTAACTCCAAATTCGTATTTGTTGAGTTGTGGTAGAGCGTCGGTCTCCGGATATCATGATCGCGGGTTCAAACCTGGCAGAGGTACTTGGAAATTTGAAGGGTGGAAAAAGTCCATTCAACACCCCATGTTGTGCGATGTCGGCATGTAAAAGATTTCTGGTGACACATTGGGTGTTTATCCGATAAAATTAACAGAGATAGGGTTTACTGTGCCATTCGGAAGAGAAGACAGAATGTCAATATTGGCGCGCAGGCAGCCTAGATAGCTGAGGCGGTGCGACGACGTGATTATTATTATTATTATTATTATTATTATTATTATTATTATTATTATTATTATTATTATTATTATTATTATTATTATTATTATTTTAGTGCCGGATATTGCACCTTTATGTAGCAAGATATGCGGCATCTTCATATCTCAGGGTTTCCTCGGCTGCTCTGTAAAAAGCATATACTAACCACAGATGACTCCCTTCTCGTGGGCGTATTACGTTCTGTGGACTGTCTTGAGGGTGCTATAAGTGAATATCGGGCTACTAGACAAACTAATATACTAAGTGAATGAAAATATCACTCAGACCGGTTTAAAATATCTGTTTATTAACGAATTAAAGAATAAATTAACTGAAGAATTAAAAAGGGGGCATTTAATCAAACAAAAATATACTGTGTATCAGCGTGATATAGTGTTCCAAACATGAAACTGTTATAGTTAAGTAGGATCTCCTTCTCCGCCGATTATATTCATACTGATGTGATTATTTGTTAATTAAGGGCTTAATTTAATTGTCAAACAAACGTTCCCATGCTGGCCACAATATTGGTAAGGAGTTCTTGTTGTAGGGCGTTCCGTTCCTCCACCAGCGCGGTTGTCAACTTCTGGACGGTCGTTGGTGCATGTGGACGTGCTGCAATACGTCTGCGCAACATGTCTCACACGTGCTCAATAGGATTTAAGTCTTCGCCGAAGATCCTCTCGTTCCTAGAGCTGCTCCACCTTCGCTGTTCGATGCGGTCGTGCGTTGTCATCCATAAAAGTGAAGTCAGGGCCGAATGCACCCCATAAAAGACGCACATGGGGAAGGGGTACACGGTCACAGTAACGTTGATCGGTGAGTGCACCCCGTTCAAAGATTTGGAGGTCGGTATGTGTATGCAACATCATGCCTCCCCACACCATAAAACTTGGACCACCAAAATGATCTTGTTCGACAATGTTCCGGGGCGCATTACGTATTTTTGTATCGTAAAATCTCACGCCAAGCATCTAGTGTTTTTATTAGGTGGTAAATTAATGTGAAGTACATGCATTGGAAACATCATGATGATCAGTAGGATATTTAACAGTTTTGGAGCCATCCACATATACCTCCCATAATGTACTGTCGCTCAAAAAAAGAAATGGGCCATGGTATTGTACAAGTTTCTCGCGAGTACGCATTTCTCAGAAATAATTCAACAGATAATGTTTGATGTGTGTGTCAACTTGGGAGATGAATTATAATATATAATATTTACACACTAAGTTATTAAATGCGAGGAACGTATAATAGCATCCGCTCATTCGTTTTTCGCGCCAGTTGTAAATTTTGGCAGAAAATAAATGCACACGACAGTTTGTGTATTTAGGATTCGAACAACTCGATTCTTCAGTCTTCCAGTAACATTGCCAAGAGTATTAAAGTGTCATTTGAATGGAAATTTAGCGTTCTTAATCATATTACTGAATGCATCGGGCCGCTGAACTGATAAGTACATAAACGTTGATGATGACATTGCGGCTTTGGAGGTCGATATCAGTCATACAGAACTCGCCCACGCTACTGCTTAGCAAACTTCCTCCAGTTGACGAACAAGGTATCTGAAGGTTGAACCAGCGAAGTTGTTCCAGGTAAAATGGGTATCCCTGTGACTGAGCGATTTGAATACGCATTTGGAGTCACGTAGCTGTCAACTTGTAATCGGGAGAGGGTGCGTTAGAACCGCACTGTCAGCAGGCCTGACGATGATTTTCCGTGGTTTCCCAGATTTACTGATACCTAAAAAAACTCCTGCGGGACAGAATTCCAAGTCCTGGGTGTCTCCGAAAACCGTTAATGCAGTGGGACGTAAGATGATAATGATTATTATTATTATGATTATTATTATTATTATTATTATTATTATTATTATTATTATTATTATTATTATTATTATTATTACGCTGGCCTTCTGACCGCAACTGGTACGTTCGATCCTGGCTCAGTCTGGTTGTATTTGAAGGTGCTCAGATAAGTCAGCCGCCTTTGGTTGTGGTACCATACACAACCATTAACCCGACTCAAGGGAGATAGGGCCACCTTCCCTATTCCCCACTTGAGTAACTCCTGCCTGGCGCATCCACGTTGCGGGGGTGGGCATCCTCTACTCCAGTAGGCCGGTGTAAAAGGATGGCTAAGTTCAGGTGGGGACCCAGCCCCACGGGGTATAACGTGGAACCCTTGCCCAGGGTTACGGGTGAAGACCTTAACGATGGATCCAGCAGAGAAGGAGACCTTCGGAATGGTGGAAAAGGCGGATGAGGCAACCCATCCTCACTGGGGTTAATTAGTTGAGGACGTAAGACGGGGTAGACGGGACTCCTTAGTCGTGGTGAAGACAACCTGTCTAGGAGTAGGATGCTCCAAAATCAATGTCCCCAGCCAGTGGATAGGGTTGAGCGTGGGGTTAACGGCCTCACCTTGTAAAAAAAGCATTGTTCAGAAGACTTCTACGAGAAAACCGGATGGAAATCGAAGACGACAAAAGCTTAGGAAAAGGACACGAGTAAGGAAAGCGGATATAAACATGGCGACATGGAATGTAAGAACAATGTTGAAACCGGGAAAAATGCAAGAAATTGTAAATGAAACAAAAAGATTTGGATACGACTTGGTAGCGATTCAGGAAATAAGATGGAAAGGGCAAGGATGTATTGAAAAGAAAGATTATAACCTCTATTACAGTGGGCCGGAAGAAAGAACAGGACAGTTCTGTACGGGATTTATAGTACATGGGAAATTGAAGAAGAGTGTAATAGGATTTGAACCGATCTCAGATAGAATATGTAAGCTTCGGATTAAGGGGAAGTTTAGGAACATAACTGTTATATCAGCACATGCACCAATTGAAGATGCGGATGAGGAAAGCAAGGAACAATTTTATGATGAGTTAGTACAAACCGTTGAAGAGGGACCAAGATATGACATGACTATTATTTTAGGAGATTTTAATGCCAAAGTGGGAAAGGAAGAGTGTATGAGACCAATAGCCGGGAAATATACACTACATGAAGAATCAAATGAGAATGGTTTTTACTTGGGACAGTTTGCAACTACGAGTGGTCTTATAATTAAAAGCACCTGCTTTGATCATAAGAAAATACATAAAGGGACGTGGAAGATGCCAGGAAGCAATGTGGTAAATCAAATAGATCATGTACTAGTAACAACGAGGCATGCAGCATCGATTACTGACGTAAGGACATGCAGAGGGCCAAACTGTGATTCTGATCATTATTTAGTAAAAGCAATAGTGAGGCAAAAATTGGCAATAGGACAGAGGAGACAACCTACGGAAAGAAAGAAATGGAATTTGGAAAAACTACAACAACCAGAAGGAAAACAAGAATTCCAGTCAAAAATGAATAATACTTTACAGACGATTGGACAAGTTTCTGGAATAGAGGAAAGGTGGGCAAAAGTTCAAAAGTGCATACAAAAAGCGGCACAAGAAACACTGGGTATAGCCAAAAATAAAAGAAATATTTGGTTCGATATGGAGTGTGAGGAAGCAATTGGAAAGAAGAATGCAGCAAGAGCAAAAATGTTACAGAGAGATACAAGGTCAAATAGGGAAAATTATGAGAAATGCAGACGTGAAGCTAATAACATCTGTAAGAAGAAAAAAAGAGAGATGATTAAGAAGAAACTAGAGAGTATAGAGACACAAAGGTTACAGAAGAGGACAAAGGAATTCTATAATGAAATTAATTATTTCAGGAAAGGGTATAAGCCAAGATTGAATGGCTGTAAGAATAAAGAAGGTAAGCTATTACAGAATGAAGAGGAAATAAGTGAAAGATGGACCGAATATTTCCGAGAGCTCCTTAACAAGGAAAGAGAAGATGTGGAAGAAAGTGAACGGCATATGAAGCAGAATGGACCAGAACAATGGATAAATGCCCCCACATTGAAAGATGTAGAAAATGCTATTGCAAAATTAAATAACCATAAAGCAGCAGGAGAAGACGGAATAACAAGTGAACTGATTAAAAATAGTAGCAAAGAAATGCTAGGAGAGATACATGAACTGATTATTAAGATTTGGGAGGAAGAACGGATACCTGATGAGTGGAATACAGGAATAATTTTCCCAATATATAAGAAGGGAAATAAATATGAATGCACTAATTATAGGGGAATCACACTACTGAATATCATCTATAAAGTATTTTCAAATATCCTATTACAATATCTGACTCCATATGCTGAAGAAAGATTGGATGAAGTACAGTGTGGCTTCAGGCGAAATAGGAGCACAGTAGATCAAATATTCGTGGTACGTCAAACGATGGAAAAATGCTATGAGCATAATATAGATCTACATATGTTGTTTGTAGATTTTAGACAAGCATTTGACAGTATATACAAGGATAAGCTATATGAATACATGGAGACAATAGGAATACCACAGAAACAGATTAGGATGTTCAGAATCACTTTAGGAGAAGTAAGGGCAAAGGTGATGGTGGATGGAAGAATTGGAAATGAGTTTGCTCTTAATACAGGAGTCAGACAAGGTGATGCACTCTCAGCTACTTTGTTTAATCTGGCAATTAACCAAGTCCTTGAAAAAATAATGGATACAGGAAATATTGTATATAAATCTAAACAAATTTGTGCATATGCAGATGATGTAGTGTTAATGGCCAGGAATGATAGATATTTGAAGGAAATGTTTCTTGAAATGGAGGAAACAGGAAAACGGATGGGATTAGAGGTGAATGACAGTAAATCTAAGTATATGCATGTGACTGTTATAGAGGGCAGAAGAAGTCAAGATAATCTGACAATAAACGGACATAATTTTGAGAATGTACGAAGTTTTGAGTATTTGGGAACCATGTTGACAAATAATAATAGAATAAGTGAGGAGATACATCGTAGAATAATAGCTGGAAACAGGGCCTATTATGCTAATCTTACATTATTTAAATCTCGTCTATTGTCTAAACCTACAAAATTCAAAATATATAAGACCCTTATTAGACCTGTAGTGACATATGGCTCAGAAGCCTGGAACCTTTTATCTGATGACGCAAATAAGTTAAAGATATTTGAAAGAAAGATTATTAGACGAATATATGGCCCAATTCAAGACCAGAATGGTTGGAGGATAAGGACGAATGCTGAAATACAAAACATACTAGACCAGGAGGATATAGTTAGATTTATTAAGGCACAGAGACTGCGATGGCTTGGCCATGTGGAAAGAATGGAGGAAGATCGAATGCCAAGAAAAGTAGTTAAATCCCGAGTAGACAAAAGACGGCGACAAGGAAGGCCCCGTAATAGATGGAGTGATGAAGTTGAAGCTGACTTGAGGGCAATGAACATCCGCCCATGGAGACCAGCCGCTCAGGATCGAAGTAGATGGCGGAATATCGTAGAAGAGGCCAAGGCTCACACTGGGCTGTAGCGCCGGATAAGTAAGTAAGTAAGATAAGTCAGCCTCATATCGATAGATTTACTGGCACATAAAAGAATTCTGCGGGACAAAATTCTGGCGCCTCGCCGTCTCTGAAAACCGTCCAAAAGTACTGTACTTAGTTGGACGTAAATAATAATAATAATAATAATAATAATAATAATAATAATAATAATAATAATAATAATAATAATAATAATAATAATAATTATAATATTATTATTATAATATTATTATTATTATAATATTATTATTCGCTTTAGGCAAGCCTTGTTTACAGTTTTCATACATCTGAGAATCTGTGTCGGAATAAACCGGCAACATGGCGACTTAAGTTTCATGTTTGGAATATCCTAATTCCATTCACTTTAAATAACTTTTCCTAAAGTTTTCAGCGTGCTGTGTAGTATGAGTGGTAGTTCTGGAAGGACACGCGGTGTAGTAATATTGTGCCTGTAAGTAGTACCTCAAAATAATACGTCTGTCCTAATTTTTGTAGTGCTCTTGTGTAACAGTTACACTCCCGGTCGTATTACTAACAGACTGTACATTCTTTTGAGACCACTCATGCTCCTCAAATGATCGTCGTAATTTATCACTATTCGATGGCCAAAATTTGGATGATTAGTCCAGTGTAAAGCCATGGATTTACCATCTGTTAGTCATGCGTCTGCTGCAACCGCCCCTCCACGTTCTTCCTCCTGTTGCATCATTTTGAGGTCATTGTTACTCAGCCTCTTTTATGCCCTTTCTTTTAGAAATTTGTGTGAGATTTTCTCACGAAAATTGGGCAAGGGATTTAAATCCTCTTCCTACAAATCCCTCACAGATATAGGATATGTGTTACATTTCACCGTTTGTCATTTTTAGACATACGAGGATGCATGTCGACTGCATAATGTTAACTTCCTATAAGCTGATCGAGAGTCTGTAAAATATATTGGTTAAATTGTACTCCAGGACCCTCAACACGATGAAATGACTATCTACTTAGTTGGATGCAGCATAACTGACCCTGAATTCCTGAAGTGAAAATGACCAGTGCGCTCCCTGCGACGAGTTGAGTAACTAAGACTTAGTTATTCTAGGAGGCGAGAGATGGCGCGCTGCATGTTGTTCATACTTCGAGCTTGTTCTGCAAACTCCCACTTCGTGGCGCTTCTGCCGTAATTTAGTGCCGAAGTAGAAATTTTTCACTATGAGGGAGTACTAAAAATATTTTAACCCGCAGAGGAATTATAACCATACATGTGGTCTAAGGACCTGTATTAAGTTGTCGCGTTAATAGTCTCTTTTTTTTAAAGGAAATCCTGGGTTTGCCAGAAAGTCGATTGTTAAGATCTAACTGGTGGTTCAGCTACTAATCGCCCTCTTTCCCGGATATCTTCCGATTAAAGAGGTAATTTTGCATTACGGTAGAAATTGATGATAGAACGAAGACATCTTGAACAGTGGCTTATATTTTGAACACTTGAAATATTTTAAAGGCAAAGACATTTGCATAAGAAAGGTCGACGTTCAGTTATTTCGAAAAATGCTGTGGTGATTCGTTCCGCGTGTCGGAAAAGCAACAGCGACAGCATTTAACATATTGCAGCAGAATTCTCACCAATAGTCTAAGTGCATATTACGAGTTCTTTGGAAACTCAACCAAGCAATGTGTCAGTCGCCACCGATCTACATTCAGGGCTGTCGCTCAAGTGCAGATTCCCAAATGATTGTTTACATAATATTTTCTTCAGTGATTTCAGACGAAGTGGAAATCCGTCGAACATCTCCCAATTATTCCAATTTCTAATTCCTCTTCCACCGGGCGAGGTGGCCGTGCGGTTAGGGGCGCGCAGCTGTAAGCTTGTATCCGGGAGATAGTGGATTCGAACCCCACTGTCGGCAGCCCTGAATATGGTTTTCCGTGGTTTCCTATTTTCACACCAGGCAAATGCTGGGGCTGTACCTTCATTAAGGCCACGGCCGCTTTCTTCCAATTCCTAGGCCCTTCCTATCCCATCGTCTCCATCAGACCTCTCTGTGTCGGTGCAACGTAAAGCAAATAGCAAAAAAAAAAAAAAGATTACTCCAATAAATACGTTTCTTTGTGTTAACACCTTTGCACTCACAGTGATTTAAATACCCATCAGCACAGTCACTTAAAAATTAGAGGACTGTTCCTCTTGGCGAAACTTATAACCTGACTGTGCACCCCGTTTAATCATACAATTGTCTGCTGTCAATATCACAACTTCGTCGAGGTCTTTTTCTTTTGCAGTCGTTCACAGTTCTGTAACATATTTATTATTATATACTGAAGGTTTCCTAATTGGGGTCTACGAGTGTGTTGCAGGGCGGCACTGTTATTTTTAAGAAAAATGGAATGTACCGTATTTTTTCAAATGTTTGTTATGTCCAAGATATAACCGAGCGAATAATAAGAGATAGGCGTGGATTCAGAAATGAGACTCTGAAATCTTCAAGCAATTCCCTTCTATGTTAGATTTCACCCAGATATTAGGAGAAAAAGTTTCTTCTGGCAGAAATTTCAACTGACAGTTCTTTAATATTACAGTTTTCACAGTTGCAACTGTTGGTCTTTTGGTTATATATCATGACTATCTTGAACCAGTCCGATTCCTTGGCTGAATGGTCAACCTACTGGTCTTCGGTTCAGAGAGCCCCGGGTTCGATGGTTTTTGCTGTGTATGGTTAATTCGTCAGGTTCGGGGACTGGGTGTTTGTGTTCGTCTTAATACATTTCTCTTCATATCCACACACCGCACCACAGTACTAACCACGTAAAAGTTCGCGATAGTGAATCGGTAGCTGCCGGGCCTGTGTCCTCCCGAGAGAAAGAAACGTTTTTTATTTTATTTTCTGTCGATATTTGAAGTTAATGTGTGTATAAAGGAAAGGGTGATAGACATAAAGCTGAAAATTACAGGCCAGTCAGTTTGATATGCATTGCATGTAAGCTTAGGAAACCATTCTTTCTGATTATATAAGACATGTTTATGAAATTAATAACTGGTTTGATAGAAGGCAATTCAGGTTTAGGAAAGGTTATTCCACTGAAGCTCAACTTGTAGGATTCCAGGAAGATATAGCAGATATGCTGGATTCAGGAGGTCAATTGGATTGTATCGCGATTGACCTGTCTAAGGCATTTGATAGGGCAGATCATGGGAGACTACTGGCAAAAATGTGTGCAGTCGGACTTGACAAAAGAGTGACTGAATGGGTGGCTCTGTTTCTAGAAGGTAGAACTCAGAGAATTAGAGTAGGCAAAGCTTTATCTGTCCTTGTAATGATTAAGAGGGGAATTCCTCAAGGCAGTATTATTAGACCTTTGTGTTTTCTTATATATATCAATGGTATGTGTAAAGAAGTGTAATCAGAGATAAGGCTTTTTGCTGATGATGTTATTCTGTACAGAGTAATAAATAAGTTACAAGATTGTGAGCAACTGCAAAATGACCTCGATAATATTGTGAGTTGGACAGTAGGCAATGGTATGATGACAAATGAGGTTAAGTCAGGTTGTGAGTTTCACAAATAGGAAAAGACCCCCCAGTTTTAATTACTGCGTTGATGGGGTGAAAGTTCCCTTTGGGGATCATTGTAAATACCTAGGTATTAATGTAAGGAAAGATCTTCATTGGGGTAATCACATAAATAAAGGGTACAGATCTCTGCACATGGTTATGAGGGTATTTAGGGGTTATAGTAAGGATGTAAAGGAGAGGGCATATAAGTCTCTAGTAAGACCTCAACTAGAGTATGGTTCCAGTGTATGGGACCCTCACCAGGATTACTTGATTCAAGAACTCGAAAAATCCAAAGAAAAGCAGCTCGATTTGTTCTGGGCGATTTCCGACAAAAGAGTAGCGTTACAAAAATGTTGCAAAGTTTGGGCTGGGAAGACTTGGGAGAAAGGAGACGAGCTGCTCGACTAAGTGGTATGTTCCGAACTGTCAGTGGAGAGATGGCGTGGGAGGACATCAGTAGACGAATAAATTTGAGTGGTGTATTTAAAAGTAGGAAATATCACAATATGAAGATAAAGTTGGAATTCAAGAGGACAACTTGGAGCAAATATTCGTTTATAGGAAGGGGAGTTAGGGGTTGGAATAACTTACCAAGGGAGATGTTCAATAAATTTCCAATTTCTTTGCTATCATTTAAGAAAAGGCTAGGAAAATAACAGATAGGGAACCTGCCACCTGGGCGACTGCCCTAAATGCAGATCAGTATTGATTCATCATTCTGCCACACAGAAGTTTTCCGAAAAATTATTGTGGAATGTACATTGAAACAACATGAAACAAAACTGCACGTAACATGTATGTTTACAGTGAATCTATAGTAACATAAGATGGCGGCGGCTGCATGTTTCCGACTTCACTAGCACCAATGCTACGAGATACGGCGCTGCCTGTCTTTTTACTATATGTCTGTGCATTGTACAAGCATGCATATTGGTTGTGTGTATGCGAGATTAGAAATTCGTTCTTTTGCTACACGGGTTGGATAATTTAATGGTCAAGCTGGGGGGCAGGGCCTCTCAAGGTGCATGCGCCTGGTACATGCACTGTGCACGGTGCAAAAGACGACTTCGCTTGGTTGACCAGAGTACAGACCCCCACTCCTCGATTTGGAGCAATAGCGCTGTCTCTCTCTTTCTCCACGCCTGTCTTGCTCGCTCCCCCTGTCTCCCTCTTCCTCACTTGCTCCGTAGCGCTCCAAATCCGAGCCGAGTTGAGCCGAGCTTAGCCGAGTAGCCCAGAGATGAAGCTTTGGTCTGAGCTGAGCCGAGCGGAACCGATGCACAGTGCACGGAGCTCTTGCGCCTCGATTTGAACGCGTGAGATTTTGGGCGTTTGAGAGGCCCTGAGCTAGACTTTAATTTATAGGAACACATTGAAAAAACTAACAGTCGTGTTTTTCTGGGACTACCTAAAACTATACAGAACGAGCTTTGAGAATCTATGTATTCCGCGCGCCTTCGGTTGATATGTGACGAGATTTCTCTGAGGCAACAAGAACAACCATTGCAGCCATCCAAAATCTTTACTCAGTTCATTTTTGTAGACGAAAACACTTCTTACGCATCCTGCCCTAAAATTCCATCTAGTAGCGGAATTTTTCTCGACACGTTTCTAGACGATCTCACCTAGTACGGCTGTTCATGTAGATGATTTGGAGAAAAACGTGGAGGGTTCTTCTAAATTACTATTTAAAAACCCCTTTCACTTTCTTGTTTTGGGTTGCACAGCGCTCAATAATCAAATTCAATTTGACGGACGGAACAATGAACGAATTGCGCTTTTTTGTTCACGGCCTTCATTCTTGCCTGTACACCTGTATTGCCCGATTATCACATTTGAACCATCATAGCTCTGAACTATTATTACTTCTCCAGGGGACTTACTTAATTCCAGTTTATCTAGTTCGGCAAATAAAGCTTGACCAATTCCGTATATACGCAATTTTCACAGCAGATACTCAATGATGGTATTCTTTAAATGTAATCATCATTGTGTATCCAAACGGCAAAAACAGCTGATCAGGGTAGCCTTAAGATCTTAATTTGCTTTCTCTCTTCTGTCAAAGTTGTCAATAAAGAGGTGTGGGGAAAAGTACTGTGGCCCCTCCGACCTAACAGTCTACCGGCCGCCACTGTAGTGAATACATCCCTCCACATAGGATTGGCGCCAAATCCACATCAAGTGTCGTCCCGAGCAAACTGGGAAAAGGGCCTGGTAGAAGGAGAAAAAATTGTCAAGTAAAGCGTTCCCCTCTACTGGTTTGTGTGAAACCACATTCTCTCATCGCACGTATTTTAAGTCGAAGTTAAGAAATGAAGTTGAGCCCAACTTAATATTGAAATGATCATATATTGACCTCAATATTCACCGAGTGAGTTGGCTACCAGGTTTGGGTCACGTAGCTGTGAGCTTGCTTTCAGGAGATGGTGGGTTCGAACCGCATTGTCGGCAGCCCTGGACATTTTTTCCGTGGTTTCCTATTTGCACACCAAACAAATGCTGCGGTTGTACCTTAAAGGCCACGGTCGTTTCCTTTCCAGTCGTATCCCATCGTCACCGTAAGGCCTGCATGTGTCAGTGCGACGTAAAACCCATATTGCTGAATTAAGTGCTCAAAAGGAGCTTTATTTTTCACATTCAGCTGTTGTTTGATGTCACTTATTTATAATTTTGCCTTTTGACTTTAATACATTTCAGTTCAAATCTAGATTGAAAGTTTGTAACATACTGTATTTTATGGCCCTTTGATTTTTTTCAAAACTGAGTGGGGGTCCGTGAAATTTTAATTTTCTCAGGGGGTCCGCAGACAGGAAAGGTCGGGAACCATTGTTCTATACAGTATAACAGCATCCGCAAAAACGTCTTATCTGTGTTCCTATTTCTTTATTCTTATAATATGTAAGAAAACATACTGTAAATATTCAATAATAGTGCCTCGCGGAACACCCCTCTTAATCATTACATGATCAGATGTACTGCTTCATGTACTCTAATTCTCTGAGTTGTATTTCCTAGAAATTTAGGCAGTTTATTTCAGTTCATGTCAAATTCGTCCACAATAATATTTCGTCTACGGGAGTTCGTCCAGAGCAAGGTATTTCGTCCGCTGTCAATAGTCCGAGGTGATTCACGCTTTATAGTTCAAGTCTCTGAACACAGAAGTAATTATGGCTAATTTTCCTTTTCCTTTTCCCCATGACCCTGTGATGTGTATAAATTTTAGAGAAAGATTGGTTAACTCGCTGGTTATGTGATTAGTGGGTTCGAAACCCACTGTCGGCATCCCTGAAGATGGTTTTCTGTAACTTACCATTTTCACACCAGGCGGATGCTGGGGCTGTACCTTAATTAAAGCCACGGCCGCTTTCTTCCCACCCCTAACCATTTCCTGTCCCATCATCGCCATGAGCCCTATCTGTGTCATGCGACGTAATGCCAATTGTAAAAATGTTGTTTTGTGATTCTTTCATATAGCCTACATGCAGGGCTATGTTTTAAATAGCACGATTAGTGAAGATTTGTTGAATTATTAGTATTTTGACAGTCGCAACAGTATGTTTTGTAGCTAACCTAATTGTTTGTTTTTCTTTTGCAGGTAAGTCAAAGACTTCTCCTTGTACGTAGAGTAGTACACTTGAAGTCATCACTTCTGGAGAACGCGGTATGTCCTTATGCACGAGGTTTTTCCTTACTGACACTCAAAAGTCTGTTTTCATACAAACAAGGATTAACTAACCGTCTTACTAATAAACGGTGTATAACTTTTATGCAAGGTTTATACACCGTTTATGTGAAATTCGTTACTAATAAACCGTGTATACGCACATTATAACTATACACAGTTTATTAGTAGGACTGTAACTGTATAGTAATGGTTACAGATGTGTTGGGCACCGCGGACGTTATTGGCTGCAATGCACATAAGTACAGACATAGTAGTAATATAAAATCTCAAATAATATGGTCACTCGTACGAGCTACATAGTAGGCTAAAGCTGACGACGGTATCTCATGCCCTATAATGAAACAAGACCACTAATACCACTACTAACTGAGAGGTCTAGAATTAGGTGCTGAATTTTACGAAGAGTACACTAAACTAATATAGCTGATATTATCGATGCGACATTTCGGGAGCTAACAATAGCCTGGATTTACTAGTCCCTTGAAGTAATGATCATCGGTGCCTACTTATGGAACCGTTCCAAACATGCTTGTCATGGACCAGAAGCTGATATACGGAACTGTTTGGTAGGAATTCTTAAATATGGGTAGTTCGTGGGACAAGGAGTAGAATGGGTAGCACGGAACTTCTAATTTATTCCAAACATTTTCAAGGGATTCGTAAATGAAACATGCCCTTTCAGATTCAAAGAAAGAAGAAAAAATATTTATTTATTTATTTATTTATTTATTTATTTGTTTGAAAATACACGGCCCAATACAGTACCTTCTTAACACAACAGTACTTATAATGCATACATGTACAGTAAGTAAAGATAAATACATAATAATAATAATGATGAAGATAATAAAGACAAGGAAGAAGAATGACTGGAAATGAAGATAGACATCCGTCAGTTTCTAAACAAACATGACAGCCAGTTAGAACAGTATTTCGAAGGGGGTTGAAAGTGACTGTGACATGGATTCCATACAAGGGGAAAGCGAGTTCTCGGAGAAAAGTTATTACTTATTACGGAATTGAGGATAGTTCACGGAATTACTTCAGGAATGTACATGATATAAATTATAACCATTCTGGTGGATAGTGAGGAAATGGCCAGATATTTCAAAGAGGCCTACGCCAGAATTGTGCCATTTACTGGGATCGCTGTTTCGATCCCATATATTGATTTGTTTTCAATATATTAAGTTACTTCACTGTCGAAGACATTAACAGGAGATTTTTCGATTGGTATGCGAATTATTTATTAAAGTTTCAATAGGTTAATATTCTGTGCCGAACCGATGTGTGTTCTTGTTTGTGACTATTTATTTGGAATTAACATTGGACTGAGAAGGTTTCTAGAGGTTCGATCGTGACTCAGTCCGTTGGTATTTGAAGGTGCTCAAATACGTCAGCCTCGTGTCGGTAGATTTACTGGCACTTAAAAGAACTCCTGCGGGATTAAACTCCGACTCCTTGGTGTCTCCGAAAACCGTAAGACTAGTTAGTGGGACGTAAAGCAATTATTATTATTATTATTATTATTATTATTATTATTATTATTATTATTATTATTATTATTGTTATTATTATTATTTCTAGAGATTTGGAACATCACACCATTCCAGTGGAGTGAGGCATAAACTCATTCTCGATTATCATTCAGTGATTGCGTGGCCTTTATTTTTATCATTCAACTTAAGGTTCTTAGTCCTGAAAAACAAAAGCCCAACAAACTGTTCAGTGGTCGTTTTGAATTTTCTCTTGACTTAAAAGGAATTTAATTACTACATTTAATCGTCTTAGGGACGTGAGAGCATAGTGCCGTCGTCGCTGACTTCTCACTAAGGCGGCCGCGGTTTGATCCCCAACCAGTGCATGTGCGATTTAAAAAATGAAAATGCATGTTCCCTTGGAGCGAATTCCACGTAAAACTGAACGTTTTGTGGCATAGATCATAATTCATTTAAAACGGTGATTTTGCTTGGTGTTCTGTCACTTCAGCATAAAGTTGTGCTTTTGTGAAGTCATTACTAGTGAGCGTATGTTATTCACCAAATAAATCGAAACAGGCCACAAACAGTCACCCAAAATCTTGAAAAGAGGTAACAAAATAGTTCCTAAATTTAATTTAATGTTTTACAACAAGTATTGCGGGCATTTCGTGACCAAATAGCTGGACAATAGACACATTAAATATGAAATATGAACATATTATAAATAACTCGCTACAGAATGAACAAAATTTTAAGCAGTGATTTATTTGGTTAGGACAACATATCTGAATACACATGTCAATACATTATCTATATTATGGAACCACATCTGCGTAAAATAATACACTCTTGGCCTTATTTGAACACCTTTATCTCTGTCAGTTCACACTAGTCTTTGAAGTACCGAACTCGGTAGCTGCAGTCGCTTAAGTGCAGCCAGTATCCAGTATTCGGGAGATAGTGTGTTCGAAACCAAATGTCGGCAGCCCTGAAGAGGGTTTTCCGTGGTTTCCCATTTTCGCACCAGACAAATGCTGGGGCTGTGCCTTAATTAAAACCAAAGCCGCTTCCTTCCCACTCCTAGCCCTTTCCTGTCCCATCGTCGCCATAAGACCTATCTGTGTTGCTGCAACGTAAAGCCACTTGTAAAAAAATGTATTTGAAGTCATTAAGAGATTGTCGTTGATTGCATATTGCAACAATATACTTTTTCAAAATTTTTACTTTTAAGTTTTGTCTTTTTTTTTTTGACCGAAAATGATATCTCCACATCTTGACAGGAGTATATTCAAATAGTGTTACAGTTTTTTGATCAAGAAGAGTTGACACATTCTTTTCACCAATAAGAATTCTGCCTATGTCTTTTAACTGCTGGAAGTCTCTATTGTCACGAAGAACCCGCCTACTTTTTCCACGTACATTTCAGCCTGCATCACCTGGAATAGCCTGTGTTTTCCGCACAACACGGTGTAAGATAACCAGTGAATCTACCAGTGTTTTATTCCTTTCTTCATGACGTGATTGCTTCTGGAAATGTCGAGTAGTTGGCAGCAGTGAGAGTAAAGTTATTTTGTTCATTGTCTTTCAACAGCAACTGTTTCACAGTGCGAATCGTTGTTGTATTATCTTCACATAGACAGTTAACAATATACTGGGTCTTGTTCAAGTTTCTGGCATAATATAAAGCTGCAGATAGCAGCATGTTCATGGGCAAGTTCTTTGAACAACTGAACTCTGGTCAGAGATTTGAGAAATACCTTCTTTGGGTGAAATATCAAAGCGTCTACTTGTGGGAACAGTCCGCGCATTTTTTCACAAATTGTATGTAGCACATGACTGAGGCACATCATATGAAGATTTTTGGGGAAAAGGACTTTTAACTACCTTAACAGCTTGCTGCGTGTAGGCTGCAGCATCAGAAGTAAATAAAAGCGCATTATCATGTTTAACTCCCTCTGGCCATGGTACATTCAGGGCAGAGGTTTCTTGAGCTATAGTGAACTGTTTGTTCTGTCTAAATCTTCACAACAAAGCAGATATATTTCAGACGGTTGATAATTGTCCATTGAGCCAATCACTATATTCGCAATGAACCTATCATAGGGATCCGTATTTCATTAACAGATATCCATATTTTCTTCCCACTCATTGCTTCCATGATTCTTTTAATTGTATAACAAACATTCGCATAGCTCTTACGCAATATGCTTTCACTTGCAACGTCCTCATTAGTGTACTTATGCAGGACAATTTTCAAGGTTAGATTTTCTATTTTCTTTGAAGATGTGTTGGCAACAATAAATTCTTTGCAAAAATCTAATGGATATTATGACTGAGATTGCACATGAAGAGACGAGAGTTGCTTTTGGCACACCTGTTTTTGCTCTTCGACCCAGAGCCGATGTATGTTTCGACGTTTGTAAGTACTGCGAAACATGGCTCGTATTTGCACAGTTCACTGTTGTTTCACATACTTTGAAAAATAAGATAGACCCATCAATAGAAAATACATCACCGAATTCTTTATGTAATTGTTCAGTTTTGTTTTTATTCTTTTGGTGTGGTGGACTAGGAAATATTAACATTAAACACTAAACACACTCGCCTTCAGTGAATGACAAAGGCAAACTGAGATAACAAGCTCTTGAAGGAAGAAGCTGTGCATTCAGAACTACCTGCAACCCTGCATTCACGAGTTTGCACTTTAAGAAAGGGAAGTGGTATTGCTGGAGCCTTGACCGTGAACAATCGGAGCCGTAATTTGGGAAGAAACACACCCCCTGTGAAACAAGTTTCAGTTTTTCGGAGAATATGAAGTGGGATGTTTACGATACGGGGTGAAAGTATAAGCGTTAAGAAAATATTGGTTACTGTACATTTCAACAATGTCAGTGCAGTTTGTAAGTTGATTTAAAAAATCAGGTAAAAGGCATGTATAGTCGCTATACTGAGTACTAGGCAGAATATTTGCTGTAAGCAATCGTAGTACCTATCTATGAACCTACTTCAAGTTATTTTTGTGATGTAGGGTAGTGTGGTACAATTTCGATATAAGTAAAATTGCGATCAAACTCAGAAAGCCCGCTGTATTTCATTCTTCATTGTTATTACCACTTACCTGTGACCGGCTGTGGGAAGAGTGAAGAAGCTTCTTTGTAAGCGTGAAAAATAATACATCTGTTTCTATTAGTTTGCAAGAAACTGTCGATTTTATATTGCAACGTGAGCACTGCTTCATTCCGTTTCACGTTTTTTAAAATTTGGAGTTATCTTAGCTAAGTTCTGGGACATTTTTTTGAAGTGAAGGATGCCCCCGTGGCTCAGACAGCAGCGCGCCGTCCTCTCACCGCTCGGTTCCTTGGTTCGAATCCCGGTCACTCCATGTGAGGTTTGGGCTGGACAAAGCGGAGGCGGGACAGGTTTTTCTCCGGGTACTCCGGTGTTCCCTGTCATATTTCATTCCATCTCAAAAAGTAACTGTCCTATTTTGAAAATGCTTACATATTTGAACTTGTGCGCAGTTGAACTTTTAGGTCAGCTGCATGAATTTGTCGTTCCATTTAAAAATATGGAGTTAGTATCAATATCTCGGTTATTAATCACCCCATGAGAATACATAGCACATTATTCTGCAAGCCACTGAGTACCATTTACGAATATGGAAACAGAATTCCGATATCTTTAATGGTTTAGAAGTTATTTCCGTGTAACATTTTAGGTGAATACCCCGGTACTTTTCCTTTCTAACCTTACCGAACACTTTCCCTAGAATTAATTACTTGAAGGCCATTTATGAAACATGTTTTCTTGGTGCTCTTTTTAACATAGTCTTTCGGCGTTGCTCGTAGGATGTTCAACATTTTACTTGCACGTTTGTAACCTATAATCTTGTCCCTCACTGCCTTGATAGCCTTTGTCATAACCTCCTTACCCCACTGCTTTCGTTTTTCCACCTGAAAATAATGATATACTTCATAAATAAGAAAGAAAATGAAGGGGAACGAAATTACGAACATTCCCTGATTTATTATAATGGCCGCTACAGTAACTCATGCAAACCACCTCACTGTAGCGATTACATGCTAGGGACTACACCACACGACTGAAATGCCGTCCAGTATTTCATATACATATCAGTGCTCACTCTAGGAATAACAGTCTCTTTATTTGAATGCCGTACTAACTCAGCTCAGCATGATAAATAAATTCTCCTTGTACTGTTTAGGCTATGGAAACTTAAACGTGGTGCACACAACCAACTTTCACGACAAGACAACCGTATGAGGCTGAGCGTTTGCTGCGCGTGACTAAACATTAGGTACCAACCGTGCAAACTGGAAATCCCTAGGGAGACGGAATATTGCCCCCCCCCACCCCCACCTTAAGTCTAACAGAAATCTCTTCCCGCTAAAATCTGCGCCTGGCGAAATTGCAAAATATTATTTGGTGGGGACATAAGTCCGTTGGTATTTTAATCCATACAGCATTTATATTCAGCCTGGAGATGCCACATCCCGCTCTACAGCAGCGATAGAGCGGTTGCCGCATCATTCATTCACGCAGACAGGAGAGAATGATTCGCAATTAGCCGTTCAATATGTACCTGACTCGGTGAGCTCGCTAGCATATGCTGCGCTAGTAGGCTATTTATTTACATGGAAAGTTTAAAAGAGCATTTCAGACACGTTATGATCCTTTATTTTCACAAGGACAAAAATGCTTCACAAACTCTGAGGAAGATTTGTGCTGTTTACGGCGAAGTTGCGGTAAAAAATCGATCTTGCCAGAAATGGTTTTCTATGTTTCGAACTGGAATTGGCTCCTTAAAGGAAAAACCTCGTACCGGAAGACCCATTGTTACACACGAAGAAAGACTCAAGGAGTTGGTTGAAAGTTTGGGTGCCACTTGAACTAGGAATAACAGGCTCTTTGAATGGTGCACTAACTCAGCTCAGCATAAAAAATGAATCCTCCTTGTACACGGAAAATAAACGTGGTGAGCACAACCAACTCTCACAACAGGACAACGGGATGAGGCTACGCGTGACCATTTTTACTCCTTACTAAGGCGCAATGAAATTATTCGTTTCTGAAACGTCTGGTGACGTGTTATGAGAAGTGGATCATATATGACAGCATTGTAAGGAAACAGGCATGGCGAAGAATGTTGGAACCTCCACTCATAGTGGAATCTCAATTCCAGAAAATTACTGCTTTGCACTTGATTAGATTGGAAAGGCTTTCTCTACTACGAATTGCTTCCTAATGGACAGACCATCAATTCAGTGAGGTATTCTTCTCAGCTGGACCTTTTGAAAGAAGCCATTGTAGGGAAACGGCCAGAATTAACCAACAGTGATGTGGTGTTCCATCATGATAACGCGAAATTACACGTGCCTATTGCGACTTGTCAGAAGTTGTGGTCTTTTGGCTGGGAAGTATTACCTCACCCGCCCTACATAAATGCTCTTCGGCTATAGAAATGTTATGTTGAAATGTCGTAGTTATTCCTATCATGGGAATTACTTTTCATTTAAAAGAAATCGCTCCATCAGATTATCATCTCTCTCTGCAGAATTTTCTGATTGGTAAACGCCTTGCTTCGGTGGAGGACTGCAGAAAGACCACCGAACAGCTCATCCAATAAAAACCTGCAACGTTTTGGGAATCTGATATTTTTAAGCTACCCGGGAAATGGCAAAATGTCATTGATAATAATGAAGAGTACTTTACAAAATAAAATGTGTCCAATGAAACAATGCACATTTAGAGAACTGGAAATAATTTTTATTACACCCTGGTGTAGATGTCAATAAATGCCTCTACGATTCCGTTTACCTGCTTCCGTCCATTCTCTTAACACAGAGAAAATATAAACACAGGTTTCTTTACACTGGAATGGCTAGGGGTTACGTTGGCATCTTGTCCGTCCACGCCGTTAAGTGGGCATGCATAAATTACATTCGAGGCGTTATTACGGACTGTTGTCCCCACGAACAGTAGTACAAAATGTAACTTGTGTACTACAAAAAAGAATCCGGGGTACTATAACATATTAGCAATAACTCGCCTGGAAAAACGGAGAACAAATTGTCGGACATTGAAAAAACATTGTCGCTGAAAGAAATAGTGAACTTTAAATACATACATACATACATATCTTTATTACCCACCCTAGAATACACCATCGGCTTTACAGGTAATAAAGACAGACAGAGCGAAACCCAAAAACAAAAGAACAAACAAACAAACACTAGGCACTACATCTCTCCTAAAACTACTTAGCTAAATTATTTACCTCTAAATCTACTCAGTGTCCTCCCACACGCACGCGGATAGCCGGCAAACGTGCAGAAAGCACCGCACTACAAATTACCCTATTTCCCTATTCCCCTATTCCTACCAACCACCTAGAAAAAAATATATATAGTAGACCGGTCTCTGCGTCAGCCCTGGTATGGAATACATGCCCACCAACCCGTTGATCGCAGGGACCAGCCTCGCCACGTGAGAACTGATCTTATTTCTCACCTACACCTGCTGACAATGTATTCCTTACCTACCATGTGTGCCAAGCCAGCTTGGCGGAAACCCGACCCATCACATGGCTTGTCACACACTTCCGCTATATACGTCACACCTTCTCTATTCATTGTCAGCTCACTACCTTCCCTCTTCTTTTTCTTTTCTTGCCGTGCAGACATGCTAAGCCTAGCTTCTTTGGGTTGGGTCAAGCCCCCAACCCCTCCCTCTTCCCTTGATACGCCACCTTCTCCTCTCTCGCACTATTCCTGCCCACTACATCTCACCTTCTTGCACTTAAGACTTAAACATCAACAATTTTTTTTTCACTTACACACAAACAGACAGTTTCCATTCCAAGTCCATCAGTTCACTCAGTCTTCACAATCTACAACACCACACTTGCCTCAAACTGTTAAACTTAATTTTTATACTTCCAACATTTTCTCCTTAACTACAGTCCCCCTTAATCTATCTAAATTACTATTACACACACCATCTTTATCCTCCCTCCTCACACAAATACTTTTTTTTACACCTCATATACACACAAACAAATAGTACTCCATTCCAAGTTCATTAGTTCGCTCAGCCATCTCACTACTTTTTTTTTTCATCATTTTTTTTTTTACCTAAGCTTCATTACTACCATCCACGGTAAACTTAAACTATAGAACAGCTTCTTAAATTTACACTACCCTCAAGCCAACTCAACCTCCCCTATTCTCAACTCTTACCTAATTTTCTCAGTCTTTCCCTTGTTACCAACTCTTCTCTTATACACCTCTGCTCTCATATTCCAGAAGTCATTAATCTATCACCTCCTCCCCTCCTACTACTTCCCTATCTACTTCCCAACACCCTGCCCCAGGCGGATCACCTTTTCCACAGGGCAAGGTGCTCACCCCCTTTCCCCTAACACTACAGCCCCCTTTTCTGATATCATCCCCTTCCCGCATCTGCTCAGGGCGGATATCCATTCCTCTGAGCAGAATGCCCTCCCCCTTCCTCCCTCGGCAAGAACCACATTATCTGCACATCCCCTGTTACTCCCTCAATTTCTTTATAAATATAGCTCTGGCCACATTTAAGAATTTCGCTATATTCGTTCCTTTCTCCCACTCTCTACATAACCAAGATGTCATCTTATAACTTTCCCCTATCAAATCCAGCTCCTTCTTACTCAGTAGTTTAATCTTTATCTCCTCCAAAGCTCGGCATTGATTAAAAATATGCAGATCCTCCCACATCCCTCCACATAACACACATCTATCACTATTCTCACTGCCTACCCATCCCCTGTTCCTCGGCACCCCCAAAACCCACCAATACAGGCCTCTCTTATCCCTTCTACCCTCAAACTCCGTTTTCGGGTTTATTACTTCCACCAATTTATTTAATACTGATAAAGAGACTCTCTCTCTACATTCCCCTATTAAGCTCTGTCTTTCAATATCTAGTAGTCTTCCCTTTATCCTTTCCCATACCCATTTATTCCTACCACCCCCCCAGGCCTCTCCATATTCCCCCAAACCAACCTGTTGTAACCATTTTTTGCACTTATTCACCCAGTAACCTTCATTCGTCATACCTTTCTGAAACTTAAACGTTTCTTGTACTAATGCCCCGCCCTTCCCTTCCTCCAATCTAATCCAATACTTAAACACCCTCTTAGCTATTTCAACCTCTATCGATTCTTTACAGACTAATCTGGCACCGGCATTGGCTGTACAGTTCGGTAGGTCCATCATAATCTTGCTAAATTTCGCCACCACCTGGTTTAGTTCACCCCTGCCCTCCTCCATTCCCCATACTTCGACCCCAAATAGCATTTTGCCCATTACCAGTGATTTGAACACCGTTTTCTGAATTTTGTATTTAACATTTGGGAATTTCTTCTCTAAAACCCCCACTACCGCAAGAGCTCCTCTACCTTTGAATTTTGCGTTCCTACACTGATTTTTCCAAGAACCATTCTTACTAATTATTACACCTAGATATTCCATTTTTTCTCCTGGTCTAATATTTTCCTGGTCTAGCCTCCAAACTTCCTTATTCTTTCTTCCACCCCTTTTCCTACATACCATTATCTGAGTCTTCCTTGCATTTACTTTGAGAGACCACTTCCCAGTATACTCAACTACCTTGTCCAACCCTTTTTGCAATCCCCTTTCCGTCAAAGCCAAAATCAATAGGTCATCCGCAAATAACAACCCCGGAACCTCCATTTTTCCTATCCAAGGGCACTGCCAAGCCTCTCCACCATGACCCTCTAAAATATTATTTATAAATAATATAAATAATATCGGGGATAGTTTACACCCCTGTCTCACCCCACTCTTAGATTCAAAACACTTGCTCAACCTTCCATCCTGCAATTTAATCATCACAAACACTTCCTCATAAATTGTCTGTATTGCCACCCTCATTTTTTTTTGACATTCCAACCTCCCTTAGTCTCAAAAATAGCGCCTCCCTACTGACCGTATCGAAGGCTTTTTCTAAATCAATCGCTGCTACATATAATTTACGCCCTGCAATCCTCACATACTTTGTAATCAAAGTGTCCAGAATCCAAACATTATCGACTGTGTACCTTCCTTTCCTAAATCCATTTTGGAACTCAGATATCCTACCGTACTGTTCCGCCCATCTTGTTATCCTATTCGCCAAAACCCCTGTGTACACCTTCGACAACGAGTCTAGGAGTGTAATTCCTCTATAGTTGTTAGGATCGCTCCTAGCTCCTTTATTTTTATAAATAGGGCATAATACCCCCTTCCTCCATTCTCTAGGAAATTTCCCCTTTTCCAGCAACCTATTAAAGAACTTCACGATCCCCCTCAACATCGATTCATTTGCCCCAACCTCCTTCCATACACTATTGGGAATATCGTTCACACCTCCTGCAGCCTTGGGTCTAGCATTTTTTAATACTCTAATTACCTCCTGACTTGTTATCTCCCCATCCAAAATTGTAATGCCTACCTCCAATTCACTTCCTATATATGACTTGTCTAATTCTCTACCCAATTTCCCCTCCCCTTCTAAAAGCCTTTTAAAATGCCTAAGCCATTCGTTTTCTCCTATTTTATCCCCCTTCCCCACCGGTTTCGTTCTTCTGATCTTGTTTATTACCTCCCATATCCTCTCAAATTTCTTCTCTCTACAATATCTATTTATTTTATTAGCTTCTACCTCCTTCCATCCTCTTTTCTTCTCATTCAATATCTCCTTATATTCCCTTCTCAATTTACAATATTCCTTCCTCTTTTCTTGCTCACCTTCCTTCCTAAACTCCGCTAGGGCTCTCATTACAACCTCACGTTTCCTCCTGCATTCTTCATCAAACCAACCATTCATTTTATTCTTTTTTTTCTCTACCCTCCTCCTTACTTTCTTTCCTACCCTCCATACAGGGAGTTCTATTAATTTTACCACGCTATCCATGTCGTTCTCTTCTACCGCCCTTTCAATTCCTACCCTTAATATATCTCCCTCCTCTTTCAAATGTCGTCCCAATTTCTCTTTAGTATTGTCATCCCATAGATACTTCCATCCACCATTCCTATATCTCTCCCTACTTTCCTCCATCTTTCCCTTCTCATCCGCAACCAAAGTTCTCAATTTTATTTTGATAGGCATATGTTCCGTTAACCCACATTCTAACACCTCAAAACTTATTATTCTCCTTAACGCTATCTCTGAGCTTATTCCTATATCCACTGCACTTCCTCCATTTGTTGTAATATACGTCAACTCTCCCACACTATCCCCCTTCATCCATCCATTTAAAATAAATAAATGTTCTATAGCACACAGCTGTAATAACCTTTCTCCATAACTATTTACAACATTATCCTTACTCTTCCTTTGCAGTTCCCCTTCTACTTTTACTTCTTTCCCGTACACCGGTACCCTATTGCTCACTCTCGCATTCCAATCCCCCAATAAGATCATCCCATCTTCTACATATATCCCTTTAATTGTATTTATTTCTTCAATCAATTCGTCAAAAAAATATTTATTAGCATAAACTGAATCGCTCGGATGGTTATACAGCAGTGCCAGACAAATTGCTTCCGTTGCCCCCTTCCCCATTTTTACTCTCAGCCACACTACCCCTTCTACCCCAGTCTGTAACGTCTCCACCCATTCCGCTACCTCATTTCTTATTAAAACTACTATGCCCCCTGGATTTCGGCCTCTCTTCCCTATTTTTTTTCTTAACACGTTAACTACTCTATAACCGTCCCATGTAATTTCAACCCCTTTCCCTAACCACGTCTCTACTAGCGCAATTATCTCAAAATCTTTCACTAGATCCACAATTTCCCTATTTCCTAACTTCCCCATCAATCCCTCAATATTCAACACCCCTATCGCCATCTCTAGTTATTTATTTCCTCCCCCTCCCTCTCTATCCTGCGTTTCACCACTTCCCCCCTTACTTCTCGTAATTCTTCCTTTAGGCTCCACCACGTCACTCTCCCCTTCCTTCCCTTTCTTCTCCCCCCCAATCCTCCCCTTTTCCGTGCCAGAGCCTTTTTTCCCACCCCATAGATCTTTTAAACTTAACGATCTCGCCTTATTCAACGCCTGTTTTCTCTCCAGGTTTCTTTCTGCATTTCTCTTATTCGGGGAGGTTGAGTCACTACCCTGACTGCTTTCCCTTCCCATCACCTCTTCACTACCTGTATCCACTTCACTTCGGACTAGTGTCCTACTTGTTGATTCACTCCTTCCTGGGTTGTTCTGACTCACCAAGGACTCTGCTGTCTCCGCCACCTGACCGCTGACACCGCAGTCCCGTCTTCTCTCTTCCTTCTCCATACTGATGTCGCCCTGCTCTCGATTTCTGCAACTCATTTCCTCCTCACATTTCTCCATCCTCAGCAGTTCCTCCTGAGTCCACGATCGCGACCAATTTCTGCCTGAAGTTACCAGACACCTCCCCACAATCTTGGTTCGCAATCCCTGAGCTCTAGCCCGCCAAATATGCCGCTTATAGACATCCAACCGCAACCTGTCTTCTTTCTCTGTCTCAGCTTTCAAATAAATGTTCGATCCTTTTAGATTTCCAGCATTCCTAAGAAGTATATCTGCCATCAGGGTGAACTTTAAATGTGTATTATGTCTGTTTCGGTCGACCACTGTTTTTCTCAATACAAATAAATTCTTAGAAGTAGCAGAGAATCGTTTCTGTTTTCAAACAAAAACAAGATTACTGCTATATACTACATGGAAAAACATAACTTCAACAACAGTTTCAATCCAAAAATTCGGTGAGTTTAACAACATTCGATAGATTGTGTTAGATTTTTTTTGTTGCAAGCTGTCCACAGATTGACTTGTACCCAGTGCAGAAAAACATACGTGGGGCAATCTGGGCGGAGCTTTTTAATTAGATATCAGGAACATGTTAATGCAGAGAAATACAGAAGATACTCTGCTATGGGAGCTCATATGAAGGAGGCAAATAACAATTTCACTAACATCAGACAAGATCTCCAAATTATCAGTAGGATTAATAAAGGAAGTTTAATGGATAACCTAGAAAACATCCACATTACTCTCGATAAACTAGAGAACAGGGAACGGAATCTTAACGAAACGAACGAAAAAAACCTCCTATACAAACAATTCAGTAAATACGTGGAAATGGTAAACAGTAAACAAACAAGACAAACAAATGAAATACTCGAACACGACGTCACTGAAACACAGCCAGTAATCCCTCCCCCCTCACAAGACGTACTAGATGACGACACAACTCTACTTCCCCTTTCTCCGGAATATTCCACGAACAATCAGACCATGTCACACCGCTATCACACTAGGTCGTGCACGAAGGCAGTTCTCCAAGGCAACGCGGATTAAACATTTGCCAGATAAGGTAAGACAAGGCCACGCAATCTCAAATACAAATATCTTCCCGCTATCTATTTGGGATTCGGAGCTTTTTACTTTTATCATATGTTATATATTAATATATTACGATCTCATGCTGGTTACAGATCGCGAGGCAAGCTGCCCGAATCAGATCGCCATTTTGTATAACAGAAGCCACCACAGGGTTTTAACAAGTTAAACGACTAACACAAATTCTTTTATCACATTCCGAAGAGCAATTCTCGGAAGTTAAACAGTCAACGCGGCCTTTTAACCACAAGAATATCACTCAAGGAAGTTATCAAATATAAACAATAAATACCTGAAGACTGGTGCATCTGATATAAACTTTCATTCAAGCACAAGTGTTTTTGAATAAGTGCCTTACCATAGACAGTTTAGAATATTTTAAGTGTGTTTATTAAAAACAAAGTGTTTAACAGCACCATAGACGCGAATTTTAATTAAGTTATTATTTTCTCACAAATGCCTGAAGATTGTTACAAACACAAACTTTTAATCACGCCACCTAATTTTATCAAAAAGAATTCTACCATAGACGCTTTTAAATATTTTAAATATGTTTTTCATCATTGAAGTTTTTTAAACACAATTGTAAGCGATACTGTAATTTAAGTATCATTCACATAAATCTCCTTACCCCCAACCCCCCCCCCCCCATCTTCCAATTCATTTAAAGCATCTAGAACAATAGTTTTTGGATTCCCATGGGATATAGTTATAAGATCCAATGTGCTTGCTTTTAAGTGTTATCATCTAAGATTTTTTATATACAGCTGAAGATGACCACTAAGTGGTCGAAACATGTACTGTGTTTGTTAATGTATTTTTAAGTTTGCCAAAGGCAAAAGAAATAAAGTATCGATTAGGTGGCTTTTTAGATTAATTTGTTGATTAGATTTTTTTGTCAAAAATAATGGATGAAAAGAACACGATTTCTTGTAACTTCATCACTTTTGTGAGGTTTTGGAGAGTATATATTTTATGGGTTGTTTTAAATTGCATACATATTTTGCACTTTTAATGCATAATTATCCGAGCCCTAGATCACACTGATTATTTTACTGGACATTGCTTAATCGGCCTTCCACTTTTTTCGGAATCTACGGAATCCTTTTAAGGAAAATTGTTCGGAGATATGAACGCCGGCAAAAGCAAGTGGAAGACTTATTCGCCTCCAAGTCATCGCAGACTTCCACAGGGAGTTTTGACACGTACATTATATCCCTAATTGTGAATGTAATGTTACTTATTCGTTTATGAGGAATAATTAAATTTTATGTGCGCTTTGGTGAGGATGGAGCCCTACCTAAGAAGTAATCTAATGTTGAAGACGACATAAATACCCAGTCCCCGAACCATAGAAATTAACCAATGAAGCTTAAAATCCTTGTCCCGGACGAAAATCGTACCCGGAACCCATTGGACTGAAGACCAGCTTGCTAACCAGTTATATACAGTACCAATCAGACATTGCTTTATATATCCATATATCCAGTGAAGAGACGAGACGGAGAGACCCTTTAAATATAGTTGTATCCTGGTTCATTGACTTGCAAGTCGCACTAAATATGTTATTCGGTAAAGGAATTACAATATTTTGACGCAGAAAAATTGAGGAGTTGACACTTTTTATGTTATGGATAGGATATGTGTTGTTTTATTTCGTTTAGACCATGCTACGACGAGTCTCAAAAGGACCGTTTCATGTTAATTGGCCTTCAAGATTTCGAAGATAAATTCTGAAAATGTTTTGAAATCTTTATGTCTAAATGAAGGTTATCCATGAGTGTGTATTAATTAATATTTAATTTTAAATCACACTTAATTTATTGATGTCAGCATTCTCACACTTTACACTTAAACAGAGTGATAACGTCAGGAAAATCTTGAATTTGACCAATCCAAGAAGACCTTTCACATGTGTGTAACACTGTGATAATTCACGGTGTAGGAGTACCATAATAAATTAACAGCGGAGGTTAATTTGTTTTCGTTCCTTTGGAAATTTTGCTTCAGGCTGTTAAACATTCACACCCAGAACGTCACAACCGGCATATTCTCACAAATGCTCTTCGGCTATAAAATGTTATGTTGAAATGTCGTAGTTATTCCTATCATGGGAATTACTTTTCAGTTAAAAGAAATCGAGTTGGTCTCCTTGAATAGCTATATAACAGGGATTTTACTTTTTCTGTATTCATATGTAAAACTACTGGACAAATCAGCTTCACCCAGAACCCTTGGTTTGTAATGAAGATACGAGTCTGATTTGTTGTTAATAATACCGTTAGGAGGTGAAAAGTACGCAGCAAAAATGGTAAAACTGTAGGTTGGTTCCTCATCGCCGAACGAAAGCAATAATTGTACCTATCTGTAAGCAAGGGAACAGAAAGGATTGCAACAGCCATCGAGGTATTTCATTGATCAGTACACCAGTCAAGGTGTTCACTGGCATTTTGGAAAGGAGGGTGCAATCCGTGGTTGGGAGTTAAGTTGGATAAAAACCAGTGTGGTTTCAGGTTACAGAGGGGCTGTCATTATCAGATTTTAGTATGCGCCAGATAATTGAAAAATGCAATGGGAGGTGTAGATACTTATGTTTTGTTTCGTAGATCTAGTTAAGGCATATGACGAAGTACCGAATGAAAATATATTAGCCATATTGAGGGATTGTGATGTTAAAGGTAGACAATTGGCTGTATTGAGATTTGATGGTAGAATTAATTGTTGCTTCAATGTACTTACAGGGGTTAGGCTGTAGTAGTTTACCTTTGTTCATAGTTTATATGGATCATCTACTGAAAGGTATAAAATTGCAGGGAGGTACTCAGTTAGAAGGAAATGTAGTAAGCAATTTGGCCTATGCCGACGACTTGGTCTTCATGACAGACTGTGCTGAAAGCCTGAAATCTGATATCTTGGAATTTGAAAATAGGTGAAGCGAGCATGATATCGTCGTTGCGCCTGCGAAAAAGGCCTCTGTGTGAAATATTTCAACATAGAACTTTGGCTGGAAAAGATCTGTCGTCTGAGGTTCATTATTATGCGATGATTCTCATAGCATTCGCGTTGTTAATGAGATGTATGGTGCGGGTCAGTATTTCTCCAACATCGTCACGTAGCGGTTTTTTTACAGGCGCAACGACGATATCAAAATAAGGATTTCGAACACTAAAGTTATGTCAGTAGGGAAGACACGTAAGCGTATTGAATGTCATGTTGGGAATATGAAACTGGAACAGGTAGATCATTTCAAGTATATAGGATGTGTATTATCCGAGGATGGTAGTATAGTAAGTGAGACTGAATCTTACATTGTTAGTTCAGCAAAGTTATGCAGTGACCTCCCACTTGTGATCAACATTATTCTGTAAGAAAGAAGCCAGCTCCCGGACGGAACTTTTCTTTACATCGGTCTGTTTTCAGACCAATTTTGCTGTTCGGGATTGAAAATTGGGTGGACTCAGGATACCTTAATCTTAAGTTAGAAGTAACAGACATGAACGTAGCGACAATGATCGCCGGTACAAACAGGTGGGAACAATCGGCAGGAGGTACTGAGAATGAGGATATAAAGGCTAATTTAGGAGCGAACTCGATGGATGAAGCGGTACGCATAAACCGGCTTCGGCGGTGGGGTCATGTGAGGCGCATGCGGAAGGATAGGAGAATAATGGACTCAGTGATGGATGGTAAGAGAAGTAGAGGGAGACCAAGATGATGATGGTTAGACTCGGTTTCTAATGATTTAAAGATAAGATGTTAAGAAGGAAGCCATAGTTTCCAGTGTCGACTTAGTTAATGTAACTTAAAAGCCTTTCAGTCTGTCGAACACATTAATTATTACGTATATAACACTACAACATACCTGTAACAAATTACACACTATTAAACAAAAAATGGCATATTTGGTTCTACAAGAACATCCTCAGATTCTATCAAATCATTTTTCATGCGCATATAAATACAATATTGTTTACGTTAACACGTCACTGTTTGAGATTCGGCGCTATTTTGAACAAATATTAACAAATAGTGATTAGAGTAGGATTCAACCTTCACCTTATTAACTTATAGAAATATTTCTCTACTTATCTAAGCTGCTAATGAATAATCCGTCACCTTCAACAGCTGTTTCCGGACTACAGTGTTGCACACATATGCGCATGATTTGAAGTGATTTGTTAGAATCTGAGGATGTTCTTGTTGAAGGAAACATGCCATTCCTTACCTCAAAAATTACGTTCCCAGGAGGAAACCATCATTTAATTTCATCGATTCCAAATGTTAGGAGGCTTGTAGTGGTGTCTCAACGGCGCACTAGCCGCCAGCGCGGCGTTTCGAAAAGGCGTAGCAATCCAACTGATGAGCCCACTGCTACACTGGGGCGAAACGCTGGTAATTTCACGATTGAAAATGCGTAAGAGCTTAATTGTTTGTCATTCTTTGTTTAATAGTGTGTTTTTACAGGCATGTTATGTTGTTATAAAGGTATATTTTATAATTAGTGCTTTTTGACAGACTGAAAAATTTTACAGTTATAGTAAAGATAACAGGTATGAAACTAAACGAGGCCGCACAGCAGTTGCGTATCCTGAATTCCCCACGGAGGCATGCAACTAGTAACCTTGCAGTAGCATAATGTTTTTTAGTAAATTCCAATTCTACTCACCCTAATTACACGTAAGTGAACTACACCCTGCGATTCTTTTTTCAGAATTCCTTGGTGACGTCACTGTAGAACTCCTCACGTGCTTTAAACCCAACAAGTTGATCCTTCTTTATAGACATCATTCCTAATGCAGAGAGACGACTGTGACTTTGAGAATTGCGGACGAAAGATTTTATTCGCTTTAGGGCAGATAAAGTGCATTCTAGCGGGAATATTTGTAACCAATGTGCACAATTTATAAAGCTCAGGAAGACCACTATGGAGACCACTGGTCAATAGGTAGTTCTGGATTGTTTTTTTTTTTTTTTGGCTAGTTGCTTTACGTCGCACCGACACAAATAGGTCTTATGGCGACGATGGGACAGGGAAGGCCTAGGAATGGGAAGTAAGCGGCCGTGGCCTTAATTAAGGTACAGCCCCAGCATTTGCCTGGTGTGAAAATGGGAAACCACGGAAAACCATCTTCAGGACTGCCGACAGTGGGGTTCGAACCCACTATCTCCCGGATGCGAGCTCACAGCTGCGTGCTCCTAACCGCACGGCCAGCTCGCCCGGTAGTTCTGGATTTGATCCGCAGGCTTATCTTTGAAGTGTTCAGAAATGAACATTGCCCTCAATTCGGATTTAAGTCGTACTGTATCAAAATATTTCCCACAGACATCAATCAATTTACTGAATTGCTCTTTAGGAAAATCGCTAGAAAAATTTCTTACAATCATTGTGGGGTACCCGGATAAATCTTGTGAAATTGCTATCAAAGAATTATCGTTCTTAATGGTATATGTGCCGCGTGCCAGTACTTGTTCGACAGTATTGTCACATAGCAATATTTTCAGACGCAACGGCGATATAGCCTGGTACTTACATATATTTTCAAATTGATTTTATTTGGCGTGTTTTAAGGATTTAATTAAGGCCACGGTCACTTCTTTCCCACTCCTAGCCCTTTTCTGTCCCATCGTCGCCATAAGACCTGTCTGTGTCGGTGCGACGTAAAACAACTTGAAAAAAAAAAATGTATATGCCCTAGCTTTTCTGTTATATTAGCCTATAAATATATTGTGTTCAGTCGAATGGAATATAATTTCCTCTTATGAGTAGAATAATATGAATATTTGTGTTATTTTCTTATTTGTTTATGCAAGAAAGCCAATACTAGGCCTACTGTAAATTGAATAGTCCTGTTTGCTCAGTTTAAGTGTATGCTGGGTAGTCTGTGCTGAACTTGAGCATCTGCTAGATTCAGTGTTGCCAACTATCATGAAGGCACTAACTGGGTTAAAATGTCACTACATGAAATTTTCTGAGATCTACATGGGGGGGGGGGGGGGTAAAGCTTTAAATAGGTGAATACAATATACCTAATTAAAATGAGACGACTCTGGCTCCTCTTCTGGTGTAGTTGCTGCGGTAGAGGACAGAGGATTATTGTGTTGTTGCAATTGGAATATGAATATGCATCCTGTGCAAGCATTTTCAGAGAATTCATATTTAAGAATAACAGGTCTTCCTAACACATTTAAGAGCGTTTTTGGTGTGAAGCGTGAAGTTTTTCTGATGTGGAGTCTGTTACGCATCTGTATTTTCACCAAGTTCGGCTGACTAAAAGGACCTTCTACCTCTGCATCAGAATAAAGTAGAGAGATGTAGGCAACTCTTTGAATGGATTAACAGCAACAGAATCTAAATCCAAAAACATCTCCACACAGCTTTGGGTTGACTACCGTCGTAAGACCAGTCCTGGAAAATGGAGCAACCGTAGGGGATCTGTACCGAACAGAGCTCCTCTCGCCAGGGGTAATCCGGGCTTCCCGCTCGACGTTGTCTTGCACATTCCCGGGACATTCCGACTTTCTCCAAGCTGCTAACAGTTGGCAGAGGGTAACACTTGAATGGTGACAAAGATTCAATTGCAGTGACATCGTGCGGAGAGTCTCAAAACTCTGTCTGCCACCGAATGCAATTTTAAAATTGATTGCGTTACTGCATTACGTCCTTATCCATTTGCTCTCTCTTTCTACAGTGGAAGGAAAAGATGGTGAGTGACGAGACTACAGCACCACCACACGCAGCCAAGCAACGGAACTAGTGCAGTTGTGAGGAACTTCTGAGAGATGAAATTAATAATACTTGACTTGTAACAACCTAAAATCATACTTCGGACAGTTCTTCGCGATATAACGTATGTAATGAATGCTTTGCATGCAAGGAAAATACGCCCCTGCCGCACAGCTAGTTACAAATAGAGGATTGTGGAGGTGTTTAATCAATTCACAGAGGCTTGCAGACTGAACACAGAAAGGCATAACATTCTGCAATGATGTATAGGTATGTATCTGAAAGAAGATCAAATGTACCACATCCAGAATTTTGGAATGACCCAAGAGTAATTGCATACTGTTCAAATCTAACATAGTTACTTTAACTACACATGATATCATGCCGAGAAGCTGAACCACACTGAACACTGTATATTATTCTCCAAAATCTCCGGTTGAAAATTGCAATATTAAGAATTAGTGAAAATGTTTGTGTTTTAATAAAAGTTCATACTCAGTAATATTGAGTTGGTGAAACCTGGTAGTACCCCGTGTTACTGTGATGTGTGTATATGTTGACAATTGGGCTGTATTGCAATTGATGGTAGAATGAATTGTTGGTTCAAGTTAGGCAGACTGTAATATTTTATGTTCGTTGGCTATAGATTGTATGGATTATGTACTGTAAGGTATAACATTACAGGGAGGGATTCAGTTAGATTAAAATATAGTGAGCAATCTGGCCTATGCCGACGACTTCATGGCAGACTGTGCTGAAAGCCTGCAATCTGATGTCTTGGAGTGCGAAAATGGACGCAGCAAGTAGGATATCGTTTGTATATGTAATTGTAGCGTGGAAATTCTAAACCCGGTAAGTGCCATTTTTGTACATTTTTAGTTGTGTGTGCCAAATTCATCCACTGCATGCGCAAAATCCGTTGTATTCCAATATGGTCTATACTGTGAAGTAAGACACTTGAGGAGGAGACATTCGGTATCTGCTTTTCGTGGAACAGTGACAAAACGCTCCCTTAATGATTCCAAGGTTGGGAGTTCGAGCCTTGTCCAAGTTATTATTTTATTATGTTACCGCTTTTGAGCGATATAAATAATATAGAAGGTTTGGAACAAGCCTGAGGCGCGCGGCTGTGAGCTTGCATCCGGGAGATAGTAGGTTCGAATCCCACTATCGGCAGCCCTGAAGATGGTTTTCCGTGGTTTCCCATTTTCACACCAGGCAAATGCTGGGGCTGTACCTTAATTAAGGCCACGGCCGCTTCCTTCCAACTCCTAGGCCTTTCCTATCCCGTCGTCGCCATAAGACCTATCTGTGTCGGTGCGACGTAAAGCCCCTAGCAAAAAAAGGAACAAGTCTGACTCCTTCACTGGATGATCACCATTGAGGCCTTCGGTTCAGAGAGTTGATTTCTGGCCGGATTGGGGGTTTTACTGAATTTGACTAATTGTTCTGGCTCGGGGACTTGGAGTTTGTGTTTATCCTAACTCACTCCTCTTCATATCAGACAACACACCATACTACCAACCACCACTGAAACACACAATAGTGATAACATCCCTCCACAGAGGTTTGACATCAGGAGGGGCATCCGGCCGTGAAACAGGGCCGACTACATGTGCGACACAGAAGATTGTACCAAACATAATATTCTTCTACTGCTTTTTGCAGCACCTGTGGCGTCGCGGGTGCGAACTGTGTTGCGTGTTTGCTATCTGATTTCCTAAAATCTGTCATTGTTCGTCCATATTCTATAACTAGACGGTAAACTGTTCGGGTAGATTTATCTTTTGAGTAAGGTTGGGGACGGGAGACGGACAGATTTGTACAGGCATGAGCTTTAGCGCTGCACTGTGATGTCCGGTTCTCAGAAAGTAATGAATGACGTCGTCAACCTAGCCGTTATGTTTTACATCCTCCCTAGGAATGGCTTTGTAACTTCTGTACGTTTTGTATAGATGTATAAATCTATACAGTATTTACATTATAACATTGGGAATCACGTTACAGTATTGCTAGGTCCAGCGGATTTTAAGTGCTGTCCGCAAAGGACTGATAGATAGCCTTTCTCGAACGGGGTTCTCACCAAGGCGGCCGCATTTCGAATCCTGGCCAGTGTATGTGTAATTTTTAAAACTAAATATCAAGCTTCTGTGGTTCGAATTCCATTTAAAACTTGACATCCCGTGTCCATGTTGAGATATCGACAGTCATGTAAATCTAGAAGTTTGCTTTCACTCTCGGTCTAACCTTAGGGGTTTATCACCGTTGACTACTCTTGCTTGAGCTATGTGACTTGGATTCCGTTAGGTGCAATGTAATTTCATGGATGCTCACTCCTATGTGTGGACATCCGCGTTTTACCGGGAATTATCTGGAGTGATGCAATTTTATCCTTTAATAATACTATATTATCTTCTATCTCGCGGAGCTTCTCGGTAAGGTGGCTGGGAAGATTGCAGTTATTGAATTACAATGGCAGGGATAGCCATCATCTCGACTGTGTGTTCTAACGTTGTGTGATTTGTGGAGAGCAGATGGCTGTCTACTGAAAGCGCTGGGTACGTTACCGTATTAGGCAGTGCCTAGTGCCCGGCCACTCCTCCGCATTCTTCTCTGGTCCTACTTGGCACCTGTTTTCAAATGGATTCATCATACTGTTAAAACTTTAATGCAAATAACTTGTGAATGAAGATAAAAAATAATTATCTTTAGGTTCGAATGGCTACCTGGTTTATGAATTCATATTATGAATTATTTTATGAGGGAGCATGATAAGCTCAGTAGCTTAACTGCTGGCTTCCCCGGGTGAATTGAAGAACGTTTTAAAAATTCATTAATGAATTAAGGCTTCATTTCGAAACTGGATTTGCTAATAATTGGTATGAACAAAGCCGGGCTGAGTGGCTCAGACGGTTGAGGCGCTGGCCTTCTGACCCCAACTTGCCAGGTTCGACCCTGGCTCAGTCCGGTGGTATTTGAAGGTGCTCAGATACGTCGGCCTCATGTCGGTAGATTTACTGGCACGTAAAAGAACTCTGCGGGACTAAATTCTGGCACCTCGGCGTCTCCGAAAACCGTAAAAGTAGTTAGTGGGACGTAAAGCAAATAACATTGCTATTATTATTATTGGTATTAATTTATGACATTTTCATTATTTTGACCAGTTTCACCCGCAGATATTAACTTTTAAAATGCTTACTAGGCGTATATGAATATTGTTTTAAAAATATGAGCACTTTTTATCGACCAGAAATATCTGCTATTGAGAGACTTTAGTCATAGTTTAGAGAGTAAGTGTGAGATGAACCTCTCCGTGTACAATTTGCAGAATATTTTGTTAGTTGGGTCATTATTATTCCGGCAGGAAAGCAGAGTTTTAAGAAATGTAAACTTTATCGATATTGAGATGATCACCACGGTAGTTTTGTTCACTATTATGAATATATTTAGAAATTCCATTAAATAAATCAAGACCACCATTAATTCTCCACTAAAATATGTTGCAAGTGGAGGAGAAACTCATAAAAGAATATTCAGGAAGTGCAGATAAAATAGATGCTGATTGAATTCAACTTAGAAACCAGTAATTTTCATTTCAACGTCCTGGAAGCCAGTGGTACGATTTTGTCGGATTTGAACACCCATAAGTGCCACCGACGTCGACTGGAATACCGTCAGAAGGTCAACGATAAACAGACTGCATCACTGAGATCGTCGGATTTCAGTATCTCTGCACATAATGCATACTGCTATAGAATACAGTGATAGGATGATGTTATTTTGGACCAAAAAATCCTCATTATACTGAGCACTGGAGAGATACATTTTAGGTATACTCGAAAATGTCCTCCTTCATGAGTTCATGAGGGGGAGTAGTTAAAAAAACAAAAATATCATCCCCCTCGCCCCACGGGACAGTACTGCTAAGTTCACCTACTCAGTGATCCGAGATTCGAATCCCTGCTCTTACATCGACTCTTCTGAAAATGTATTTCCACGCTTCAGAATGTAACGTATGAAATATTTAATCATGTCATTAATGGATTTGTAGATCGTGTCCATCAAGTGGAACACACTAAATAGAATTGAGTTGAATGTGTTGGAAGATCGTGGGAATCGAACGCGATTTCTCATAATGTCTTGACGACTCTGATAGCCTTCATATAAATATAACTTATATAGTACATTGTTCAGTCCAAGTTTCGCACTATGTTTCCGGAATTTAAATTATCAGGATTGGTATATGAAAAGGTGGTGCCTAATTGTTTGAGCCATGGTCAGAACAACCACGACCATGAAATGTCGTTTGATAACAACCATAGTGATCATCATGAAAACTCATCTCCAAAATGTAATCAGTGTATTGTTGCATTATTTTTGCTGTGTTAACCGTGTAGGAAAATATGGAATATTGTCATAAATGTACGTTCATCATAACACTCGTTTCATTACATATTCCGAGGACTTGGCTTCAAGAATAAGGTACTGTTACGTAGTAATGCGACTGTCTGCCTTCGTGAAGCTCCTTCTGATATTTCGTCGAAGGGATGAGTGAGTCACGCTGGAGAGCAGGCACGTGACGACCTTGGCTTCTATTGTCTCCTTCGTCTGGTGTTAATTTCCTTGAAGACGTAACTAGAACAATCGTATTCTGGCCGCACACTGAAGATACTAGGACGTCATCACCAGGTATGTATAAGCAGGTTCGCCTCGAACAGGGTGGGTTGATATTGAGTAATGTTGTTTTGTTGTCTTGTCTAGTAATATGTGTAGAGTTGTTAAGTGTGTGGAGCGGTCACGTGAATTGATTGTGCGAGTTATCGGTGTAGTCTGGAGTCGAGCCAAGTGGACCGTCGTCCTGTGTTGTGATAGTCAACGGACGTGCGTTCGAACCAGGCTGTGTGAAACAGCTGCAGTGTGTGGGAAGTGAAGTGAAAGTTGAAACCTGTCAATCAGGATTACGGGAGGATCGACCGCTCCACGTAAAGACTGCCAGCTGGAGATCCGTTGTGAGGAAAATATACTTTTGTAAATAGCTACTAATTTGTGTAGAGTTGTTATTCATTGTCAAATTTAATTGTGTGTGTACTAATGGGGTCTTTCTCGATTAATTTAGTTCAATAAAACAATCAGTGTTTTATTCGTAACTGTCACTGCAAAATATGTATATAACATTGTTCTTTTTTAATTAATTTGACCGAGCTCGATAGTTGCAATCGCTTAAGTGCGGCCAGTATCCAGTATTCGGGAAACAGTGGGTTCGAACCCCACTGTCGGCAGCCCTGAAGATGGTTTTCCGTGTTTTCCCATTTTCACACCAGGCAAATGCTGGGGCTGTACCTTAATTAAGACCACGGCCGCTTCCTTTCCATTCCTAGGCCTTTCTTGTCCCATCGTCGCAATAAGACCTATCTGTGTCGCTGCGACGTAAAGCAAATAGCAATTTTTTTACTTAATTTGAATAATAAGTTAAATAAACTGATTAAAGGAGGAGTAGATTATGATTGACATTTTTTATTTGTGCTCCATAGAAACATTGATGTTGTTAGAAACCGTCATTATTGATGTAGTTTCTCTTCAGTCGTTATAATAATATAACAAAGAAATTACGGCGTTTTCTAAAATGTAGATTTTGGGTAACTGCTATGTTTTGTGACCGTAATCTACATGCTATAGTTCCGGGCTGAATAGTTCAGACGGTTGAGGCGCTGGCCTTCGGACCCCAACTTGGCAGGTTCTATCCTGGCTCAGTCCGGTGGTATTGGAAGGTGCTCAGAGACGTCAGCCTCGTGTCGGTAGATTTACTAGCACGTAAAGGAACTCCTGCGAAACTAAATTCCCGCACCGCGGCGTCTCCGAAACCGTAAAAGTAGTTCGTGCGACGTAAAGCCAGTAACGTTGTTATTACATGCTGTAGATTGCAACTGTTAGACCAAGGCATTGTTCAAAATTTAAAAACTCTCTATCGCAGGGAAATTGTTTCTCTTGTGCTGGATAGCATCGAAACGAAAAAAGAGAGAAGGCGAACGTAACAGTTTTGACCCCTATAATCATGATTGATAAAGTCTGGAAAAATGTCAACCCTACCACCATTTATAACTGCTTCATAATGTGCGGGTTTGAGCAAACCGAAAACGTGGAACAGTCATCAGAGCCGCCAAAATTTACGAATTTTGACCTAGGATGGGGACTTCTATCTAACTGTGGAAAGTTAACGTTTGAGGATTACGTTCAAGTTGACGATGACATCGGTGTCCACGGTGCCCTAACAGATGCTGAACTGTTGGATTTAGCCTCTCTGGATGAGGACGAGGAAGAAAACGAAGAAGAACAACCGCCAGTTTCAGTCACATTGAGCGATGCAAGGACATCTCTTACTATCCTACGCTCCTACGCCCTCAGCACGGACACAAGTGACGATTTCTTCTCAGCTCTCACCACTATCGAAAATTCATTGTACAACGATAGATGGAAGTCGCTCACTCAAAAGAAAATTACGGACTTTTTTTCAAAATGAACATGTCTGTATGAACATTCAAATGAACATTTCTCTGTGATCATTCAAATGAACATTTCTTTATGAACATTTCATAATTTTACAAACGTTGTGAAAGAAATGAGTAAGTATAAGTGAAACTCTTGTTTATTTGAATTTTTTCCTCCCTCCCTCTTGGTTACATGAACTCCTATTATTTTGAACTCTCGGTAAATTGAACTTTTTCTCTGGTCCCTTGAGTTTCAAATTATCGAGAGTCGACTGTGTCATAAAATGTTCATAATCTATAGTCTGTACGAGGGCAGAAAAAATGTTACCCCTATTTTTACAGCCACAATAATAAACATACAGGAAGCCTAGTAGAACAGAATACTCCCCTCCCCCAGTTTCGGATCACCTCCAACTAGGGAGGGAGTTCATTTATTGTCATCCAAAATACTAAATACTGCAAATCACACACTTTCTAAGCATCAATATGTTCACGAACATTAACATGTAAAATATACAAAAAGTAAACAACAAAGCAAGGATAAAACTTTAAAGCCTTATAATTAAATCATGGAGTAACTAAGTAATGCATATTACAATTAAAGATTTACGCTTAAACAATCTAATTTCTAAATTGTTGTTTGTTTTTTCTTTAAAGATTATTTATTTATTTTGTCCTAGACGTTAATAGAGTTATACAGTCTAGGACAGAGGTGCTCTGCTGGGAGCCCGTTGAGGCTAGCCCAGTGCGGTCGGGCTGGCGTGACGTAAATGCGGGCAGCTTACGTAACAAGCATACGTCACAGTGAAACGAGAGAGCGAACACGCTTTGCAGGGAAGGGAGGGAGCATTGACGTTCACTTCAATCACTTGTGATTGCGAAGCTCTCCTCCACAAGTCAGCGAAATGCTGATTGGGGTGCAGTATTTAAAACAAAGCGCTATAATCGCAAAATAACCTGGCCTTTTCAACATATTCCGGATTGATTTATACTGTGCTCGATATCAACATTCAGATTTATTTTCTTATATTTCGTCGTTGCTGGTACAAAACCTCCTATGTGATAATATTTTTGGAAATATACTGACCCGCCGCACATACATTATGAAGAGCGAGAATACCTTGACAATATTCACACAATATTGAACCTTAGATGACCGAGCTCGATAGCTGCAGTCGCTTAAGTGTGGCCAGTATCCAGTAATCGGGAGATAGTGGGTTCGAGCTCCACTGTCGGCAGCCCTGAAGATGGTTTTCCGTGGTTTCCCATTTTCACACCAGGCAAATGCGGGGGCTGTACCTTAATTAAGGCCACGGCCGCTTCCTTCCATAAGACATATATGTCTCGGTGCGACGTAAAGCAAAGAAAACTTAGATGACAGAACCTTACCGACCAACGTTCTAAGCTAAAATATTTCACGTAGGAGGTTTGTCCCGGCAGTGACGATTTATTCATTCAATGAAAATTAACACGTTATAATTTTTTTGTTACAGCCTACAAAGGTACGGGGTTTAAGCGTATAAACTACGATTTACAATTCCTTGGATGACATGACAGTATTTCCCATTTTTAAAAAGTAAAATTTCCGTTTTTCATTAATCAATAATATAATTTCATAATTCAACAATTTTACTGCTTGATTTTGCACAGTGTCGTAGTGTTGTGTGACTTTCTCTGTTCGCTGAATTTCGGAAAACAGTATTTAAAATTTAACAGGTGTCTGATGATAATAGCTAGCCTCTAAATGGCGAGAGGGAGTTTAATCACGAGTGAGGACATAGATATTTACTATCCAAGATTAAAGTACAACAACAATGTAAATATACCTACCAGATAGATGTGCAGTATGCCTTCAAATGAATAACCTAACTGATGTTATTCGCGGTAAGCATGATTGGATTGTTGGTGAGTTTATCAGATCATTTAAACCCAAACAATCACAAGCCCCAGCTTATCCACCTTAATTCCGTATTATATTAGAAATGCGTATAAATCACCTGTTAAAATTTAATAGTGAAAATTGTAATTCATTAGTGCACTATAAAATATTTGAGGTTGTAGGCCTAACTCTTTGTTGTATCCGGTCAAATACATAAACTGCAATGAACTTATTTCTTATAAGGTAAATTGAAAATGACGTGGATTTCTGCCCTCTTTCTTTCATAATTTTCTGCCTTCATTTTAAACTCGGGTATCGCCGCAGTGATCGAGAGTGACTGGGGGAACTACGTCCAGCCTTCGCGGCCTGTGACATAGCCACATCACATCACTGTGGCTGAATAGGATACGCTGCGCTCATCGCCTGCCTGCCCGCACGCTTACAGTGCTAGGTGCCCGCGGGACGGAATGCCTAGCGTGAGCACCTTTTGGTCTAGGACATACATGTATCTTGCCCTCTCTAAGATGCTCATCATATTTTATAGTGTTACCCTACAGTTACAACATACCTTTTGAATGCATTGAATAACTGAAAGAATGACTGAGTGCCTATACGAATTGGTGAGAGTATTGATTTTGAGCTTGAATGAGTGAATAAATGAAGTGGTTCGACTGAGTGATTCCATGAATGAATGAATGAATGAATGAATGAATGAATGAAGGGATTGAATTTAATGTATGAGAGAATGAAAATCAACAATGGTCTACGTCAAATTGGAAGCGTTTCCTCCTCGAGAGGTCCAATCAAGCAGCTTCTCTGTCGTTGTGTTATACCACCCGTTGCGTTGCGCTCAGAACCGTAATATTTTGCAGAATATTGGTCCGATGTGAGACGGTCATCTGTCCAATGTAGCACTCCAGCCCCATGAGCCGGTATCCACCTCCAACAAGGCACTGATATGCGGCCACTGCAGTAGTATACGAAACAATCACTTCAAAATGAATCAGTAATTAGGACGACGTCCTGGTAAAGTGGTTAAGCGAACAACGGGAAAAGTGTAACTTATTTCTGTATCGCTGGATGAAACAGGGCATGAAGAGCAAGGATCATTTAATTGACTTTGTTTTTGGATAACTAGGAAAGGAAGAATAGTAGCCTATCGATGTGTTTCCTATGGTGAATCAGTTAGACATTTCAATACACTCAGTATAACCATCCGGCATTGCATAGCCTACTATTGTCAGCTCGTGGCCTGCACAGACTCCCACACCTTACACGTTGTGTAGATCCATACGGAGGTCTTGGGATATTATATCTTAAAATGATCCGTGCCACTTTTGTCCGGGTCCGTGGCTGAAAGGTCAGCTTCGCGACCTTTGAGTTGAGAGGATCCCCGGGTCGATTCCTGGCCACGTCGGGGATTTCAGCCCCATCTAGTTAATTCCTCTGGCTCTTAGATTTGGTTTCAGTTATATTCTCAAAACACACCTCTTCATATACACTCAACACACCACACTATCTGCCACCACGGAAACACGCAATAGTGAATAAGTGAATACAACTCTCCAAATAGGTTTGGTGTCAGGGAGGGCATCCGGCCATAAATCATAGCCAAGTTGATATGTGCAACACAGTTTGCATCCACGACCCCATCAGCGTTTGGGAAGAGCGGCGGGACAAGATCCATGTCATGTAGTATGTAGAACGTGGAATTTCAACAATTCGCTTGAACAGTATAATAGTCCTTTTCTGAAATGATATCTTGATTTCTGAAGTCAGGAGAGCATTTGTTTTTTTCAAGGCTATTAAGTCGCAGGTTAAGAAAATTTACTGATATGCCACAGCTTCTTTGCCATGTTTTGAAGTTGCGGTGGCGATACATTATTGTTAGTAAAAGGAATAGCTGAAAATCGTATAGACATCCCTTCTATTACGGAAGTACAAGAAGTGTGGAGCAAAGGTGGTCATCGAGAACGACTTGTATTCTTTAGGTGCAACTTGATGTTCATATCATCAGCCATTACGAAATTTGAAAATGGAACTGGTGCTTGCGTTATTATCGTCGAAGAAGTTCAAGCGATATCTAACGAACTAAGAAAATGAAATTACCTTGGAGAAAATGCTTGGTGTATTGTTAGAAATCTCCGAGCTTCGCAAACTAAAGAAAAGAAAGAAAAATATTTTATGGTTTGTCTGAGGGGGGGGGGGGGATGACGGGGCGTTAATGTTAGAAGTCCCTGATTTAGTTAAGTAGGAGTATATTCTAATTGTGGCACGTGATACAGAGAGGGCACTTCTGGAGGATAAAGCTATTTTAGAAAGTAGGTGCGTGTTTAGTGTTTCGGTCCTGTTGGATTATATTGCGATTAAGTGTCAAGGCATGTTAACTTTCTCAGAAATAAATAATTGCATTGTGGTACGTAAGGATTTTTTAAAATTTTAGAAATGTATAAAGTGTAGCATTTAATTTGTATTATATCGATTTCCTCATATTTATGCTACACCGAGTTTATACCCTAACCTGAAAACATCTCCCCTTCCATCCGATAGTAAATGTTTGTGTTGCTACTCGGCTTGAAATGCATCTATTTGTTGCTGACAAACCAGCAATAAGGAGGTAATACTGATCGGTCGCATAGAACTGTGCTGCGCATATGAAAGGAACACTCTGTATTGATGAGCATCTACCCGAAATGTTGCGGAATGAAGAGAACTGTAACGGATTTCTCCATGGCTGCTGTGTTTAACGGCCAACGCCGTTCGGAGGTTCAAACCCGGTGCTGGTAGAATATTTTTATGCATTTGTTTCAATCCTGCGTGAGCGGCAGTAATTAAGATCAATAGTACTCGTAATTACGGTCATATTTCACATTTGACGTACTCGACTGTGTTCGCATGTTAGGTACCGTTTAGGCTTACTTTAAAAGGGGTGTTTATAGTGGAAACAGCACTTACAGCCGTAGGCGCCGTGCGATTGCAGATCAGCATTCGATTCCTTGACTCACAATGAACTGATTAATTGAGCAAATGCTCAAAATGGCTGCTATATCGGTTGCTCTGGTTTGCATTATGGACAATTCCTTCACTACCACGAGATGAAATGAAATAGCGTATGGCTTTTAGTGTCGGGAGTGTCCTAGGTCATGTTCGGCTCGCCAGGTGCATGTGTTTTGATTTAACGCCCGTAGGCGACCTGTGCATCGTGGTGAGGATGAAATAATGATCAAGACAACACATACACCAAGCCCTCGTGCCCGCGGAATTAAACAGTGATGGTTAAAATTCCCTAACCTGCTGGGAATCGAAGCCGGGACCCCTGTGACCGAAGGGCCAGCACGCTAACCATTTAGCCATGGAGCCGGACGTTAGCACAATATGTCACTGGAGTATCCCGAACAGGTGGTTCCCTTCCAGCGGACATAGTTTCACTCAGGCGTCTTTCAACTCTTCGAAACGTATTCGCAGTTATTCATTAGTCTTCGTCCAGCAAATCGTTCTTGATATAATAAGCGTCGTGTTTCCCATGCATTACCTAATTAATATCCACGTACTCATCACCATTCCTAGCAAGTGCAGTATGTACAGTTAAACAACCGAAAATTGACGTTCGAAAAATGTTGAAGTCCTGTGTTGGGTATCATTGTCATCGGGTGAAGCGGTGCAGCTACAACAATAAGGCAAGTCGCTTGTTGCTAAATGACATGTTTTCGACGAAAGGTAACTGTCAGTACACAGTGCAGCTGTCCGGATATCAGAATAACCTACAAGAATGCAATGAATTGGACGAGGAACTGCCATAATGGCTAAATAAATATGTGAAGTGAAGGATACGCCTGGCAAGTGAAGTTCGATGCGAAGCACTTCACGGCGTGTCAGTGTTAGTGTAGGGGTAAGGTCCTTGGTTATCAACCGTGAGATCCGGGGTTTGTAAATACTGTTACTGGCTTTACATCCCACTAAGCATTTTTTCGGTTTTCGGAGTCCGGGGTTTGAATACTGATATCGGCAAGTTAATTTTTTAATGGACTCCCGTTACTCTGTTGTGTAACTGCACCATATGAACAGTCTTTGCATTTTCACTCCGAATGCTTGCATGAGCGCGTAATTTATTATCACTGGTCCCTCGAAGGACTGTTGTCCAGGTGTAAAAATGCTACGGGCTATGCACAGCGTAGAATAAGCCTTAGAATATTAAGGGAACCTGGACGTGAACATGGGCCAAAAAATCGATTTATAATTTTTTCTGTAAATGAAAGAAATTTGCATGAATCAATGAGAGATTTTCATGAATCAGGGTATATATGGTTTGTATAATTTAAGCTTAGTTGAAGTCTTTTTTTAAGGGCATAAGTCACCCACGCGATTGGTTCGCCCCTTTTAAAAGCCGTGAATATTGAAATACATCACATTTCTAGATATACTGTCTTTGTGCTTTGTTCATACTCACCCTCTGCCTTATGATGTACTTGAAGCAATTAAGCTTGTAAGGAAAACCTTCTCTGCTCTCAAAGTGTTTGCATGGCAAAATGCAAAATCCGAACGAAAGTTTTTTCAACATAATATGGGAACGTTTGTCAAAATCAGTCATTGTTGGCCTCAAAAGAATACACTTGTGTATGATGGACGCTGTAATTTGTTTTAATGATGGTGCCAGCCAGCAGCAGACTGAAAGTTATGGAATCATTGGGGAACAAGAGTGGACCTAACATGAGGAGGACACTTCGGTCCATTGACCTTCAGCGACTCCTACAGTCGGAGAAAGATGTCCTGCAAATGACTATGGAAACAAGAACTAGGAGAGGGCTTGCAGAGAAGAAGGAAATTGGTGAGGAGGTTGAAGGGCAAGAAGAGAATGGGGCGGGATTTTTCTGACTTGATGTACGAGTATTAACATTGGTGTCTTTTCTATTTACCGAAAATGTATAATTCCGGGTTTTGGGTACATTTTTCTCGTAAACTACTAATGCTATAGTAACTTCCCCTGAAATTTGGTACATGTATTCCTAACAAGCTCCCACTGTAAATTTATGACAACAGGAAATGGCTTCTCAGTTAATATGGCATATCATTATGAAATGTTTCTTTTAAAAAGCGCTAAAAGTCGTTACTTTGGTTTTTTAATGGTAATTATTCACAGCAATTAACATTTCTATGGTGTATAGGTATGAATGTATATAATAAACTCACTGAGTTTCATCTTCAAATCTTAATTAGATTATGAGAAAAGTGTACATAAATAAAATATATACAGGTTTTCCACAGTCAACAGGTGCAGGCATGAATTCTTCCACATTATTGGACGATACGTTTTACAATATGTGTAGTAATTTACAGATCACTATATGCTATAGAACCAAAATTACATGTATAGGAATCGCTTCATAAATTTATATATGTTCACGACTAGTTCTCCGTAACCGTGTTCATGCGGGTGCCAGTTAGCTCCGATGAAATTTACCCGCCCGTTGAAGTGAGAAGCAGGATTCGAGTCATACTATACGAACTACTTTTTGTCAAATTCTTAGTGTGTTGCGTTAAACAGATACGTGTGAATTTCTAAGCATTGCGAAATCTGGCGTTATGCTTTTAATTATGTTAGTCCTCAAAGGACTGCTTTAGACACGACTTAATACGTTGTCCAATATCCATCGGCTTCAGCAACTTGTCGGTGCCGACGTGGCCTCATAGAACATCATGCAAACCAACGCGAGGGAGGGTGACACCAGTGTTTATTTATATGGCGTTTCCACCTTGCCCACACATGTTCAATGGGATTCAAGTCTGGACCTCGAGGGACCCAATTGAGCAGTTCAGTGGAGTCTTGCTCAGAAAACCAACCCTGAACGCGATCGCTCCTGCGGTTTGAGGAGTTGTCTTGCGTGAACTGTATTATCTCATCTGGGTAGCGCTCTCTCACACTCAGAACCGTACTATTTTGCAGAATATTGGTCCGATGTGAGACGGCCATCTGTCTAATGTAGAATTCCAGCCCCATCAGCCGGCATCCACCTCCAACAAGGCACTGATATGCGGCCACTGCGGGAACACTCGGCTATACATCTTCTGTCGTATCTGATTCCCCGTGGCCTGTACACATGAACCGGCCCGACCACCGCTGAATTGAAAGAAGTCTCGTCGGAGGTGGTCCAATGATCCCACTTACGATTTAACTCTATATCGGCAAAGGTGCACCGATCGACCATCGGTTCATCGGAGAGAGAATCTTTGGCAGCAGCTTTTCTGCAGTGGAGTCCGGCGTCTCGTAATCGTTTACGGACCGTGTGTGGACTTCCAGGGAAATTGGTCGCCTGTATGAGCTCCGACGATTTTAAGAACGGGTTCTCCTGTGAAATTTCAAGTAACCTGTCGTCTTCTTCCCTAGCCTCGCTGATTAGCTCAGACGGTTGAGGCGCTCGCCTTCAGACGGTTTTCGGAGGCGCCGAGGTGCCGAAATTTAGTCCCGCAGGAGTTCTTTTAGCCTATGTCAGTAAATCTGCGGACATAACGCTAATGTGTTTGAGCACCTTGAAATACCACCGGACTGAGCCAGGATCTAACCTGCCCACGAAACTACTGCGCTGGCGTAGCAGGGGGAGAGGTGATACTCCCACATGGCGCGTCCCAGGTGGCGGATAGGGGAGTCCTAACCGGCTTGCCGGCGGACTAAAATTGCTCTCGCAATGTGTGTTTGCTCTCGCGGACCAAACACACAACCCCCTGTGGGTGGGGGATGCAGACGAAGAATACTCTCACGGTATCCCCTGCCTGTCTTAAGAGGCGACTAAAAGGGGCGACCAGAGGATGATCAATATAGAACCATGAGACGACTAGTAATTAGTACCATCACGCAGGGAACACCATGGGTCGCCTTTACTTGCGAGTAGTACCACTATGTTAGGTACACAATAGGTTTGTGATTAGTAGCAACAGAGTGTGAATCAGGATGGGATTCACGGCACCCGTGATTAGTACCACTATATGCGGAACACCACGGGTCTGGGCGTTGCCTGTGATTAGTACCACTATATGAGCGACACCGTGAGTCTACGTTGTCTGTGATTAGTACCCACTATGTGAGGAAGACCACGGGATAGTATGAGTTTCTGTGATTAGTACACCTACGTGAGGAACACCATAAGTTTGCGTTGCCTGTAAGTGGCGCCGCAATGTGAGAAACACCATAGGACTGTGTTACATGGGCGTATTACATTACTTGTGAGTAGTACCATAACGTGTGGAATGCCGCGAGTCTACGCTACTTTTGATTAGTACCGCAAAATGACAAATACCATGGTTCTACTTTAAAAGCGGTAAGTACCTGTATGAGGGGCCGATGACCTGGATCTTCGACGCCTTTAGACAACAAGCCTCATTGATTCAGGATTGTGCTTTAGGAGCAGTCCCCTGGTCAGTAATAGGCTACTATTGCTTTACGACAGTTTCTGGGAATGTGGGGCATCGTGGGTCGGATCCACTGATTCATCCATTCATTCTTCTTCATCACGTTTTGAATTCTGGTCAGTGGATGATTTTGACTTTTAAATTGTCGTTACTTTTCGTCTCAGTTTGTACCATTAGGGGCCGATGACTTAGATGTTAGGCCCCTGTAAACAACAAGCATCATCATCATTATCATCATCGATTTCGATCCAATCTGCCACGTTGGGGTCAGAAAGGCCAGCGCCTCAACCGTCTGAGCCACTCAGCCCGGCAAAAATCTGCTGTATTTATTACAACTTCGCTGTAAGGTCTGGAATTTTAGGAGTGTTAAATCTTCGTAAAGGACGTGTGTCGGAGTATAAAATGGAAACAAAAATCCATGATTCAGGCAGGTTTGGAACCATCGTTACTCTGAGAAGCCAGCTATCTACCGCACATGCTTCCACGCAGCTACATGATGTGTGCGCATTATTACTAGATATTCACGGGGAGACTGAGGGTCTCACTTCGAAAACGCTGTGGCCGGGTAAGATAGCAAAAATTGTTCGTGGGTCAAATCAGACAAATCATATACCAGTCGTGAGACCTTCATTGGAGAAACGCCAATTTGCAAACTGTTATCAGTACCCTGAGAGGACGTACGAACTTGAACATGCTGATGATGCCGAAGTGCATCTCTTTGAACCTGGGGTAGAAAAGTTCTGCAAAATGCCAGTGACGTGTGGGACATGAATGCTAACATCATAGAATGGTTGGACATTTTAAAATTAAATATGATGTTATTCATGGCACTTTTATTGTTAGTAATGCAATAATTTTGGTAAGAACAAATAGAAATATTCGAGTATCAATATATATAGTATCAATCGCAACCCAATCCGGCGGGGGCGTCATAGTAAAAAAAAAAAAGTGCCTGCAGCGCAGGTTACCTATCCTACAGCGAAGTCGAACAGAAGCAGCGAGTCTGTAATAGTCTCTGGAGTGTCGTATTACTAATGTACTATTTCCAAACCGTATAAAGCCTTTTCTTTGAACTTGAACTTCAAATCAGTTGTGTGTTTGTACAGATAACCACTAAATAAAGTAGATCGCTGAACGTATGTTGTCATTGCACCTGCAAAAACTTACTTTGTGTCGATGTTGTTGGAGAAATACTGACCCGCGGCGTATATATTGTAACGGTTCAAATCCCGTTACAAGATGATATCTGTATTTTTATTATTGTATGATTTTATCTGTATATTATTATTATTATTATTATTATTATTATTATTATTATTATTATTATTATTATTATTATTATTATTATTATGTCAGCATTATTATTATGTTATCTGTGATATTGTACTATTATTGTAATTATCCGTTTTATTCAATTTTGCAATTGCCTGTTGCTTGCAAGATTGCACTTAGATGTATACATATATACGTATGTGTAGTATAACACTCAATACCTGTACAGTGAGAATTGTTGTATACATCAGAGATTGGAAGTGACGTTGTTATATTGCGACACCACTGGCGATTCTGCCAAGTCATCGCCAAGTCTTGGCTACGTCATCGTATTTATTTAGCAATGCGCGCACGGACTTAGTCGCCGCGGGGCTATTTCACCACTGTATGTAATATCTGTCGCGTAGGTGGGAGTATGTCATTGTTATTTCTGGAGATTACGTAGCTGTGTCAACCAACGTCTATATAAGGTGGAAGCATATTGTAGCGTCAGTCATTACTTATACGGATGCAGTACAGTGAAGTAGTCTACTAGATCAAGAGGCCTTAGGTGGTCAGCCAACGAGTGTGAACGAGAGATGGAGAAGACTCAGTGAGCCATTAATTATTGGTCATTGAGAGAGTGAGACCAAATGGTTGGTCCGTCACTTAATGGAAGACGCGGACGCAAGGTTTACCAAGGAGTCAGAGAGGGCAACCCTGGACCTGCCAAGAGGTCATACCATATTGACTTACAAAGAAGTCAGATGATATGGAGAAGAAGCAGTCGCAAGGATGTATCACCACGTTAGGCGTGACACATCTACAGTAAACACCAGAGCAATGGATTACGTCGTAATTACACTCAAAGTGTTGAAGGTACAGTCAAGTGAATCAGTGAGGGAAATATTTCGTATAAATTGTTAAATGTCCGGTCAAGAAGAATTCAAATTCATGCCTAGTTTCTTTCAGTTGCAATGTCATAATTTCATATTCTCATCTGTTTTATCGCAACAAGACTCACTATTTTTTGATATATTATTTAAATAATATATATTGTTCTATCAAACGAATTCAGAGTTTCATTTCATTGACAGTAAAATATCTTAACCTCAAAATTAATGGGGAAACCGAACGCCAATCTCCTTTTCCCAGAACTTATATGGTATGTTGTCAAAAGTAAGCTTATTACCCCACACCCTAGAGATGGTCAAGAGTCTCATTCTATTATTGCTGTACTGAGTGACAGCTGGCGCCCTTCAAATAACGTATGTGTAAGTAAGCAGGTAACAAGTAAGTGTGAGTACAAGGTCCGACGTGTGTGTATTTTATTTAATGAATGTTAATTTTTATAATTTCCATTTTAAATGCAGATATTCAGATTTTTCAATTTAAGCCAAATATATATATGTTTTAAAAGTTAGTAAGTAAGTTAGGAAGTTCTCAATATCATTACGATAATTTGTTGGCATAATTGGCACAGATTACAGAACCTTGCCGGCCGAAGTTCTGAGCTGAAACATATCACATAGCGGTTTTTGTAGGCACAACGATGATATGCAATATCCGATCGTCCAGATACAGCAGAAGAAAGGGAACAATGCTATTAATTAATCCTCATCGCTGTTCCAAATCGAAATTACGGGGTGTAGCGCAGTTTTCATAAATAATTCAAGTAAAATTACACTCTTTTTCTCATGCAAAAAACCGCGACATTTAGAAGAAATTTTTTAAAGTAATCGTCTATAACCCATAGCGCTGTGCAGGATTCGTCTGCATGAGGTCTAGCAAAGTTCTTAAAATAATTAAAATAAAAATTACTGACTTTTTCTTAAGAAAATGATACTTAAAATGCCAGTATTCAGTACAAAAATGTACAGGAGACAGGAAGTTAGGAAACCGCCAGTTTTTCAGTACAAAAATATACAGAGAGACAGGATTTTATTTCCTGGAAAAGGAAAAATAATTAAAAGCCGTGTGAATTCCGTCTGCATAGGGGAAAAATATTGAAGCAAAATAAAATACGATACATATTTTTATAGCATTTTCCCATATAAAACATAGGGCTTTCAAATTTTGGGCCATATTGGTGAAACACATCTACTCATGTAGGTAGTGAAGACAGCTTTTTGGAAGGGCGGACCTCTACTTTGTAGGATAGAAAGGGACTGGAGACAAGGAGATGAATTCTCGGCATTTTTAGGAATGGCTTCTCAAGATTTTAATGAAACTACCACCGAAGTCGGCTATTGTGATTGATCAGGCACCTTACCATACGATGCTTGACCCGGAAACAAAAAGAAAAACAACGATGGGTTGGCTGAAGACTAATATTATTTCTTGGATAGAGAAAAGGAGCATTTCTCTACCTCCCGATGCTTCTGACTTCAGTATATTGATAAACGCCGCCCTGATTGATCACGCTAAGCCTTATTTTGGAATTCCGCAAAAGGGACTGAGACCAAATTATGAAAGAATTGCGCCAAGATATTGAATTGGTGTGGTTGCCTGTCGCGCTTTGCGAGTTAAATGCCATAGAACTCATTTGGGCATGCGTGAAAAATAAAATAGCAAGTGTTAATATGGCAAATGCATAAGAAAAAGGGAACCGTGAAAATGTAATCAGAGATCTGTCTGAGGAGACTTTACATTCCGTGACACCTGAACTTTGGAACAAGTGTGTAATACACGTACAGAAAATTGAGAATTATTATTATTGGGAGACAGATCATCTCTCAGAAAATAACGTTAATGACACAGCCTCCAATTATTGATCTTGAGGACTCGGATTCCGAAAGTGACGATGATAATTTCCACTTCATTGGTGTTATATCAGATGTAGATGAATAAATGACTTATGCAAACAGATGCTTACATTGTAAATAGTAACTATTATACAGTACTGTATATACATTTTATGTAATATTCTAGATATACAATATACGAAAAAACAAAACAAAAAACAATAAAAATAAAATCATTTTAAAAGCTGCCGTTAGAGGTCCAAAGCCCTCATGTGAAAATCGGATGGGAAATGTAAATATGCGACAAGTTAATTAGAAACTTTTGCTAACGTAACACGAGAGCGCTGGAATATAAGTGAACACGTTCAGGCTTGCGCTAACTGGCCGTATCTGTTAGTTGTACTACCCCTGGCGAAAGCAAGCTGATTTCACGCCGGAGCGCCTATCGCTCGCTTTGAAATAAAAATCGGTATAAAATACAGAAATCGTTGTACGTTTCCGGTATAAAACGATTTGAAACAAAAATCTTCAGACCTTTTTGATGAACTCAATCTCGATTTCGGAAGACCACCCTGTATCAAACGGACAGTCTTTTAAAGAAACAATGACAACTTTTTTGCCTAGTGTGTAAAGTAATTAAACTTCAGAAATATATTTATAATAGTGCATTCCATCATCCACCTAAATTTCATGAAAATCGGACAGTGCGTTTTCATGTATTGGTACTACAAAGTTGTTTACAAACACGGGCAAGAAAATAGGTATTTTTTGCATTCCGCCTAATGTAACTTTCACAAGAAACAATAAAAATATGCAAATATCACCAAAGAACGCAAAATAAAACGAGATTTACGATGGGGTGATTATATTTTAGATTGGTGGACTGGTTCATATTTTATAAGCGTCTAAACTCGACCGCACATACAGCGCCGACAGTAGGCACGTGTCCTTCCCTGAAAATCCTGTAGGAGAAGGGTAAACGGAAAATGCTGCTAGTGTATGGCATTGTTGTATTGTAGGCATACTGTGCTGCATAGGCGGTTTAACACTTTTTATTATGATGGATCCGACAGAGATGTTCTCGATTGATACCATGTTCCTAGGATTTATAGGGTACTTTCTGTGTACAAAGGGTGTAAGTTCGTGAATGTTTGCATTTTTCTTATCATATTTATTATATATTATTTATAATATTATATTTATTATATTTAGCTTTGCACTTTGCAAACACAGTAGAATATTTTTATAGATGTCCCTCACTTCACTGATATTTTTACTTCGGATTTTTTTTCTACTTCCTGTTTCGCACAGATTCACTTAGGTCCTTCCCGCACGTTTAAGATGATACCCAGTCTTAAGGTGTCGATAGCAGTTTGCAAATTGTCGCGAATGTCTAATGAAAGGCTTACGACAAGTATGTGACCTGTCCAGTTTGATACAAGGGCAATTTTCACTACCGTACCTGGCTACAGTTTTTGCTTGTGTGATGGCCCGGTTTTAAGCCCCTGTTGAACGCTCTGACGGTAGTAATTTCTTGGCGTGAGCTGTCACGTCTGGATACAATTTATGTGCCATAATCTTATAAATAAAATTTTAGGGGATCCGCTGTCTAATGTTATTTATTTCACCAAATTTTGATATATTCATCCGTTTTAGGTAAAATCGAGATCATATCAGTAGTTTTTGGCTTTCATGTCTGTCTGTTTTTTTGTCTGTTGGTTTGTGTCTGTCCGTTTGTGTCTGTTCCACTATCACGGGTAAACGGCTGAATAGATCTCAACCAAACTTCATATTTTGAGTCTACTCATCCAGGAGCAGGTTTCGACATACATTTGATTCAAGAGTCAGTGAATATACTGGGGGTTCATAGGAAGACTCGAAGAGTTTTCATTCAGTTTTCTCTTACACTGTTGATTATATGTCGATCAAACTTCATATTTAGAGTCTACGCATTCAGGAACATGTTCCGATATGCATATTCTATGTTTTAAAATTCACTGAACAGTCTGGGGGTTTATAGGAACACAAGAAGAGATTTTTTCAGTTTTCTTTTACACTATTGATTATATCTCGACCAAACTTCATGTTTAGAGTCTACTCATTCAGGACCAAGATTCGATCTGCATATCATTTAAAAATCGCTGAACAGAATGGGGGTTTACAGGAAGACCAGAGGGCGTTTTTTTTCAATTTTCTCTTGTATCATTAATTATATTTCTACCAAACTTCATATTTAGAGTCTAATCATCCAGGAGCAGGTTTCGATATGCATATCTTTTAAAAATCACAGAATAGACTGGGGGTTTATAGGAAGACAAGAAGTGGTTTCTTTTCAATTTCCTCTTATTATATGTAAAATCTATGGACTATATGTGAAACGCCCCTTCATTTTAAGTAATTTTTGTTACGTACATCATTTCGCTTACTCTTCAAATTACGGAGAAAAATACTATTTTTACGGGCTAAATACGGCCCAGTGACGGACACCCTCGCACACCTACAGTTATTTGAAGGATCCACAACAGGAGAAAATCAGAGGATGCATAATATTTATCTCGGCTCGAAAATTAACCCCACCTAATATATCTGAACATCGAGGAGACATGAGGTAGAACCTTTCTTTTGGTGTCTATCTATCTATCTATCTATCTATCTATCTATCTATCTGTCTATCTATCTATCTATCTATCTATCTATCTATCTGTCTATCTATCTATCTATCTGTTTGTACATAGTTAAAAATAGGGGAACATGTTTTTGAACGTATGCCATGCTTCACAAAACAAAACCTCACACCCGGGTATATTACCAACTAAACCTTTATTCTTTAGCGTTGAAGTGTACGAAAAAACATCGATGGATTCGCGTTCATTTTCAGAAAACAAACGGAAATGTCCAAACTGGGGCGAAAACAAAGTGATAACAGTCTTCCAGAGTGGATTTTTATCACAGGTGGACAGCTTCAGCATGGTGTATGTCCTCCACGAGCATTTATCACAGCTTGGCACCTACGTGGTGTCCGGCTCCATGGCTAAATGGTTAGCATGCAGGCCTTTGGTCACTGGGGTCCCAGGTTCGATTCCCGGCAGGGTCGGAAACTTTAACCATCATTGGTTAATTTCGATGGCTCGAGGGCTGTTTGTATGTGTCGTCTTCATCATCATTTCATCCTCATCATGACGCGCAGGTCGCCTACGGGTGTCAAATCGAAAGACCTGCACCTGGCGAGCCGAACATGTTCTCGGACACTCCCGGCACTGAAAGCCATACGCCATTTCATTTACCTACGTGGTATGCTACGGAAGTCACGTTGCGGTATCAGGTCCCATTCTTCATTGAGAGCCTGTTCGAGGTCTTGGAGAGTCTGTGGTGGAACAGAACGCCCACAAACACTTCTGTCAAGCCTATCCCACACATGCTCGATGGGATTAAGGTCGGGACTCACTGCTGGCCATTCCATCTCTTGAATGTCCAGTTCTCGCAAGACAGCTCTGGTGATGCCCGCTACATGAGTCTTGGCATTGTCGTGCATGAGTACGAATTCAGGGCCAACACCGTATGCAGCAACCAACACATGCTGTAGCAGTAATACTGCTCGATGTACCCCGCAGTGGTAGGATTGCCATGGACGACGACAAGATCTGTGTGGCCATCAATACTGATGCCACCCCACATCATCACAGAACCTTGTCCGAATCGGTCGCCTTCCTGGACAACATTTGGCTTGCACTGCCCACCACGGCGTCTCCATACACGTTGACGTCCATCACGCTGTGTCAGGGGAAATCTGGACTCGTCTGTGAACAACATAGGTCTCCATTGGCAAAGTTGCCAGTTGATGTGCGTACGGGCAAACAGAAGGCGAGCTGCGCGATGTTGCTGCATTAAACGGGGCACTTGAACAGGACGTCTGGGTCGTAAGGTCACTTCTCTTAACCTGTTCCTTACTGTCTGGTCAGACACCGTGACTCCAGTGACAGTTGCAGTTCTCTGGTAGTTGCTGAACGACGCCGCAACGCAGAGATGGTCAGATATCGGTCATCCTGTGGTGTTGTCATGCTTCCACGACCTTGTCCAACCCTCCTTGTGAACTGGCCTGTCTCACTGTAGCGATTCCACAAGCGTTGAATAACTGACGGAGAGACATTGAGATCCACAGCAACACGACGAAAAGTCCGTCCTTCCTGGATCAAAGCGACGGCCCTTGCGACTTGAACCTCGTTAAGATGTCTCATTGGATGTGCTGGTTTACGTACAGCGTGCGCAAATGACCGCAGTAGTCTGTGTAGCTCACAACGACACACGGACGCACCGCAATTCACTTTGTTTTGAGGGGTCACCTGATAGTTTAATGCATGGCAACGCCTACAGAAGGAGAATAACTTCGATTTGACATACCCTGTGTATCCAAGGTCTCAAGGTATGCTGTACGACCATTGGAACCCCATCTACCAATTTAACGTTCACATACCAGACGTTACAAAACATGTTCCCCTAATTTTTTGAACTGTGTACGTTCCTAAAAGTGTAAAAATGGTGGACTTATTTCATCCAAACTACGTACAGCCGCTCGCATTAGTATTCGTCCGTCTGCTCTTTTCATATATTGAACACCAAGAATACATTACAAAGCTTAAGGTACGTTAAGAAAGAAGTAAGCAGTGGATATGCAGTATATATACGTACAATAATACCGGCAGAATATACTCTCTTGCAGGTCAATACTCTTTAATAAAAAATAATTAGTGTGGTTGAGCTAGGAAATGGCAACGCAAAAGTATTCGTCCACCTTCTGCACTGTCTTGTATCACAGCATTGAGGAAGTCAGTTACATCACCAAGCTCAGCCAATCAGTGATGCGGACAGTGTCACTGAGGGAACATCTGGTGCATGCCCCGAGTACAATGGTTAAGATAAGGAAGCGAACTGTTGTTGAACACGAACGAATTATCCAACTCCACCAAACTGATGATTATTGGAGAGTAATTGCTGAGAAAACAGGAATACCGCGAAATACAGTCGCAAGAATCATTCAGCTATATAAGACCAGTGCAACTGTACTCAACAGAACAAGAACTGGGTGGCCAAGGAAGCTGACAGCACGAGTAGAGCGAAGCATTATACGCACCGTCCAGCAAAATTCTCATGTGTCTGGACCTGTGCTTCCAACAGATGTACAAACCTTCACTGGGAAGAACATAAGCACAAACGCCGTACGATGTGTGTTACAGAGCTGTATTGCAGGGCCGTAAAAGACAGAAGAAGCCCCTGGATGAGTGAGGTGAACTGTAAGAAGAGGCTGGCATTCGCCAAAGAGTACGTTAGTAAACCTCCGGCGTTTTGGAAACACGTGTTGTTTACAGAGAAGAGCAAATTGTGCTTATATGATTGCTCTGGAAAGCGACGTTTATGGAGAAACAAGAACGCCAAGCTCGAAAATCAAAGTCTGCAACCAACCGTAAAAAATGGAGAAGGTTCCATTATGGTATGGGGGTGTGTGTCGACGGCTGGGGTAGGTAACTGCCATATAATACCTGAACGGATTGATAAGATGCTGTATTTGAATATTTTAAAGCAACACGTAACACCCAGCATAGCAAAATTAGGTCTTGATAGTGGGTACTTCTTCCAGCAAGATCATGGCCCTAAGCACACTGCTCGTGTTGTTATGGAATGGCTACTCTACAATACACCTCATGTGCTGCAGACATTACTCCAGTCTCCATACTTAAACAACATAGAGCATTTATGGGCGGAATTAAAATGTAAACTGAGCACGCAGCGTATTATAAATAAGGAAGCTTTGAAGCAATACTTCATGGACATGGCACAAAATAGGCTCGTAAGTGATAGATAAGCTGGTGACATCCATGCCAAAAAGCCTTCATGCCGTGATTGCTTCCAAAGGACGTTCGACGCGCTGCTGATTCTTAGGAAATGACTGTACATTCCTCGAGTTCTTACTGTTGAATATTTTTTGCAACGTGACTTTTCTGCAAGCAGTGCGATTATTTTTTTATTTTTTCCAAATGCCAGTGCTTACAGTGCTATACATTATGTTCTCAGATGTTCAGATGGCAAATGAAACATACTATTATTTGTTTATCATTAACTTCGTTATGATATTGGTGCTATTGGCCATTGTCCTCACATGACGTACGTGGACGAATACTTATGCGAGCAGCTGTATTTGGAATCTATTCACTCAGGATTGTGTTATCAGGTGCATATGGTGTCATGGTAATCACATGGTGTTGGTATTTATAGGAAGATTATTCTCAAATATTTTCGTTGACATTAGGTCTATTAAAGGACTGTATATAACAAACGTTTAAGAATACGTTATTTCCGTTCCTTTATGCCATGTGCGTATTTATTGTGCGACGGGTAATAACGCAGATGGTTACGAACATTTGGATTTTTAGTCCAAGGCCTGTGGGGCATGTCGTGCATGTCACTTCAAAGTGGGTAACTGGATAAAGTAAAGAGCCATTTTACGCTTTCCGGTAGGGCAGATAATAAGAGAGATATCATCAGCCTCAGAGCGCCATGCGAGTGGTCAGAGATACAATATGCGACCTGAGAATCACGGGGAATTTCGCACAACTTCGGACCAGGAACTGTACCGTACAATAAATTCGGAAATCTTCCTCATTCTCTCTGGAATTTGTTCAGCTTTATCATATTTTTGTTTACTGCCCTGGGCTGTCGTAGGAAAATATCATTTTAACATGTCGCATTAAACTTGTTAAGAGACCCATGTTACTCCGCATAAATTCCTGAAGGTAACATGTAATCCGCTGCAAATTCCCGTGCGACGAACGGGTACGAATGCTACTTTATACTACAGTTTAAATGTATGTTCAGTCTTCAGCCCTAAGGCTGGTTGGATCCTCAACAGCTGTCATAGGCGGCCTAGGCATCACTGAAGAAGCGTACTAGGGAAATGAGGAGTGAGGTAGTTTCCCGTTGCTTTCCTCACCGAGCCAGAATTTGTTATTACATATGCCTACCAAGCCCACTGAAATGCATACACCACCCGACCCTATGGGCAACATTTTCACACCATTCATAGTAGGGACTGGCTGCAGAAGGAATGGTATTTCTAGCATCGCTCACACCTCAGTCACTTCCATATTGTCAAAGCCAAGGATAAGACAGAGACAGGTCAGTGAAGGTAACAAAATTGCTCTAGCCCATTCCAGGAGACATAGTGCACTGTAAACACTAGGTCCTGCCAGCAAAGGCATTATAGTTTAAAAAATGTATATAAATCTTGATATGATGAGACTACGATATGTTGTAAAATAGACATATCTACAGGATGTCTCAAACCTTTTGGGTCAAATTGAAACAAGTGGTTATATTGAGATAGGGAACGAATGGTCGAAAATGCACATTTACTGTGTTATGCACATATACAGCGTATACTGCATAACAACATATCTCATAGTAATTGTTCAAAGTGACTACCGCCAATCTCAATACATGTATTGCAACGGCGCAAGCAGTTCTGCCGCACTCTCCCAAATATCCCGGGTGTCTGTTGTACATTGGAACGGGCTAGCGGGTGATAAACAGCGTTCACCCCTGACCACCAAACAGATGTACTGTACACAACTTAGCTCATAGCACGTGTGTCATATGATGACCGCATGCAACGTGCCGGCGCATTCACCTGTGCCGCACGTGCACCACTATCCCTGGTGTCAGTAGTTGCATCAGACAGCTTGTGATGTGTCCATGGTGAGGTGTGTTACTGTGTACAGTGCATAACGCGTAGTCAAAAATGGAATGTTATTCGTCACAAGAGAACGCTTTCCCAACAGGTCGTCATTCTAATCGGAAGAAATGTATCTCCGTGGATACCAACTTACGAGAAACGAGGTCGTTCACGCCACAGAGAGCCAGCCAAGATTCCCGCCAAACACCCGACTTTGAGGAGATGATGTTGTATCGTGTAGCCGTTGAGGGGATGATGATGTATCGTGTAGCCGACCACCTAGCAATAATCACCCGTCAACTTGCCCTTCAAACGCACACTTCGAAGTATACAGTGTGGAGAAGAGTGGCGAAACGGGTATTGCACCCCTGACATAAAGAACGTATGCAGGCACTGGGACCAGCGGATTTTGAGCCGGCGTTCACTTCTGCTAATGGATTATCCACAGCAGTGCTGTAGTGCCGAACGTTGTACAGTTTGTATTGTTTACGGATGAGGCCTCATTCATCCGTGATGGTGTTTTAAACAGCCGCAACAGTCATGTCTGGAGTGAGGACAATCCCCACGCCACCCATAACGTTGGCCATCAGCAACGATTCTCTGTCAACGTATGGGCGGGCATTGTCCAAGATCACCTAATGTAGCCTTATTTTCTGCCTCCCCGTTTGACTGATCCATGTGACCTGGTGTTCCTGCGATACGTGCTGCCACCGTTCCTGGAGACTGTACCCCTTGTGGTCCGCGAAAGGATGTGGTTTCAACACGATGGTGTACCAGTCCACTTCGATGTTAATGTCCGCGAGCGCGTGAACAACACATACCCTCATCGTTGGATTGGAAAGGGTGGTCCTGTCCCATGGCCAGCGCGATCGCCGGATCTCACACCTCTGGACTTCATCCTCTGGGGTTACGTCAAGTCGTTGGCGTATTAAACTCCTGTATAAATGAATGAAGGCCTGCTTGCCAGGGTGCAAGTTGCCTGTCTCCTGGCACAACAGACACCAAGGATCTTTTAGAGAGTGCAGCAGAACTTTATGCGCCGTTGTCATGCATGCGTTGAGACTGGCGGTCGTCACTTTGAACAATGAATATGTGCTACGTTGTTGTTATGCGGTGTACGTTGTGCATGTCCGTAACAGAATAAACATGCATTTCCGACAATTGCTTCTCTATCTCAGTATAATCGGTTGTGGGCCCCCTACCACCACTTCCAATTTGACCCAAAAGGTTTGAGACACCTTGTATAATTTGTCCTAGTCTATCATGTCTTCTGTTATACCACATCCGCTATTTTCTCTTAAAATAAGTAGTCCTTTGGACCAATCATACAAGCAGTTCTCCAGTGGCAACTGTAAAGGTGGATATAGTTTGTACAGTACCCTATAATGTCATAAAAAGATAACAGAAGTGGACTCCGCACAACGTAAATTAAGATGGGGCCTCGCTTACTGTATCAGGCTATATGTACTGAAAACTGCTGTAAGACTAAGGTAAATGTAATTCCTAGCAAGTTGCTTATATTCAGGAAAATGAAGGCAGAGCTGATTCACCTGATGTATATTTTGATATTAGATTTTTTTAGTACATATTTGAACATTGTGTTCAGTCTTCAGCTCTAAGGCTGGTTGAATCCTCAACAGCTCCGACATATTCTGTCATAGATGACCTAGGCATCACTGAACAATAGTAGTGGATTATTTGGGCAATTCTGAGGCCACAATTGCATGCGGATTTTGGAATTTGTAAGTCCATATGTATCCGTAGCGTCGTTGTGTGGCGCGTCAAACATTTAACGCAGTTAGTAATAAAAAATTTACGTGGCTGTTGCTAACCAGGTGGAGCCCTTGTAAGGCTTACTGACCCTCCTATGAGGGTGAGTGGCGGCTGCAATATGTGGGAAACTACATATTAGTGTGGAGATAGTCCTGTGTGAAGTATATGAGTTGCATGAATGTTAGGGATGGTACGAACACCCTGTTCCAGAGGTAAGGGAATTAAAAGTCCCGTGACACGGCTGGGAATTGAATCCTATGACCGAAAGGCCAAGACGCTGTCCGCTGAACCATGGAACCGCACAACACAGTGAGTGAAATCACTGAAAACCAGTGTATCCCTGTTATATGCATTAGACTGCTTTACCAGCATTTGACGGTATTTGATAGGTACTTTATTGTGGGTTTTTATGAGGTCGGATGGGCGTATCGTGCAATTTCCAGGCATGTGGGCCATTCGGATATCACAATGACCCGATGCTCGGACCAACTTATACGTGAGGATACACATCCACACGTCGTGATGTTTACGGTCGGACAAGACAACACACCAAGAGAGGATCGGCGTATTATGGGCAAAGCATTTCACTACGCTATGACATCTGCGCCTGCCATCGCGATATAGTTGCTGAACTCTGCAACACCCAGTGTCATCCCGCATGTCTCGATGACTGAGGTCAGCTGGACTACTAGTTCACCGTCTCCTGGACACAGACTGCTGTTATCTCTTGAGCATTGCCGGCTGCGTTTGTAGTAGTGGCGTAAACGGGAACATTCCTGCTAAAGGGGCCCAAAGGCGTGCAATATTTTTGCGCAAAATGGATGGTACAGTATATTGTTAGCTGCCCACAGAGTACAATATTAATGCACAACAATCGGGTTTGAGCAATAAACAGAATCGTGTGGAGATAATATTGATGGTTGTGCAATATATTGTTCAAAGCGGTCATAGACGTACAATATGAGTGGCAATATATAGTCAAGTCCTTCCCGGTATTTTGTTTGGTTAACTCTTTTCTGCATCACGAAGCCGCTTCACTTCCTTCCGGAAATTTGTACGCAGAGAGCTGATTTTTTAAACAACTTTTTGCTTGCCTGCGTTCGGGTATTTTTCGCGATATTTCTCAATAAGCACCTCGTTCTGTTCAACTTTTTTTAACGCGATTACTGTAATTTTTTCCTCTTAACGTCCCATAGAGCCGGAAGTTCATGGTATACTTCGATAAACTTCAAAATAAACTTGTTCTCCTCCTGTTTATCTGCCATCACGATACGTTCTCCCTCATTTGTTGATACCAACTGGCAGGAGATATTGCACAATATTGCCAACACTCGGCAAAGTATTTTGAGATTAGTGAAATATATTTCAAACTTTTTCGATTTCGTACAATATATTGCACAACCCTTCAATATCAAATACACACTGTCAATTATATTGCACAAACCCCGAAATTGCGCAATAATATTGCACGTCTATGGGCCCTTTAACTCTCCCGATATTTTACATTGCTTCCCTGCCTCCCGACTTAAAGTCGGCGATTGCACAACTAAAATATATTTTGAAACTCCCACCGTTTGAGGATGTTGCTTCAGTTGCCGAAGGTCCTCATTTTCTTTTCATTTCAACCACTCTTTGTAGATGCTTCACTTTGTTTTCGCTGTATTCTAGATTCATTGTGAACGTACTCGAAATGTCGGAAGGTAAAAAAATAACTCTCGTTACAGGCAACTTTAACTTTATATTTTTAATTATTTTGAGCAGCATTTCGGAGTTGGAGAAAATGGTCATGTTATTGTTTACAGACGTAAATACTCAATTTTTTTATGATCTCCTCAGGACAGTTGACCCAGGCGCTGGCAGAGATCCCAATTTGTTTTATGTACAGTATGAAACTGATCACGAATCACCAGATATCATCGAGAGGTCTAGACTGCAACTCTTCGGTGGCACAGATATGTCTTCTTTTTTTTTTTTTTTTTTTTTTGCCTGTCTCGCAAAGGAAGTTCCTAGAATTGAAGTCGTCGATCTGAGTGTAGAGAAGTTTGATATTACGACGTCTTAGAGTCTGAAAAAAAGAGGAGGGAAAATATTATTTTTGAAATGTGTACTTTTTTAGGCTGTTAATGTTGTGGGATAGTGCGGGTTATTGTAGTCGCTGCCTACTTCGTGAATCATGGGCAACAACCCCGTGGCCTACCGAGTGTCTCTGAGAGTAGGGATACCAGCTGCAGTGGAAGAGGACTTGAATGGAATGGAGTCTCGGACATATTGTGAAGCATGGCCCACCTTGTGCTCAGGTGGCTAGGACTATACAATCCACCGATGGCTCCTAACCCGTTAGAGGAGAGATTCTCACTGGGGCTGTCTGTAAGTAGGGCAGCACCCTGCTTCACAGAATCTTACCGAGCACGTTCAGAGCAATTCTTGGTCCTACGTGAGTAAAAGAGTCCCACTTCCATTTGACAGGCAAGGCATTCCTTGGAAACAACTCGGCGAACGAAATGGAGTTCCATGGGGAGCTATGAATATTTAATGAGTCTTATGGAAGAAATCAAGTAAGAAAGAAATATAGAAAGAAAGAAAGAAAGAAAGAAAGAAAGAAAGAAAGAAAGAAAGAAAGAAAGAAAGAAAGAACTGGTTGAGTATGCAAAGAGGATGCGTCCTGATGAGTTGGGAGTAAGTGATATTCGGTTAAGGGGAGATAACGAGGAAGAGATTGGAAATTACAAAGTGTTCCTAACAGGTGTTAAGAAACGGGAGGGCAGAGTGTGGGGTAGGACTGTTCATCACGAATACTATTGCGCGCCACATAGTTTCTGTTAGGTACGTGAATGAGCGAATGACGTGGGTAGATTTGCGGTTGGAGAAATTTGGACGAGAATTGTCTTAGAATATTCATCATGGAGGCTGCAGGTGAGGGTGATGTTGATAAGTTATGAAGCACTGAGTGACATCGTAGTCAGAGTCAACAACGAGGATAGGAGAGTGCTAATGAGCCATTTCTTTGCGAGTGTTGAAATTGAACTGAATGATATGAGAAGGTGATGGGTAAATATGGGGAAGATATGGAAGCTAATAGGAACTGTACTTCATTGCTGGTCAAGGATTAGCAATTATGAATGAATACATTGTTCAAGCATAAGGCTGTTCATCGCTACACATGGGAGGTTAGGGGCACCAGATCTATTATTATTATTATTATTATTATTATTATTATTATTATTATTATTATTATTATTATTATTATTAACAACAAATACATCGTAATTTGGAAATATCCCTGTGGCACCCTCGATGACTCTGACCGGCGACATCTGAGACGGATTGTCAATAGTGACAGACGGGCAACCGTGCAAAAATCACGGCTCAATTCAACACAGGCCGTGCTAGGCACGCCTCCCAGTGGACAATCCGTAGCAACATGGGTTCTGTGGGGTATGGGAGCCGGCGCCGCACACGGGTGCCTATGTTAACCCAACTTCATCGGGCACAACGACGCGCATTTGTTGCCAGTCACCAGGGATGGACACTGGAACAATGGCGTAACGTGATATGGTCGGACGAATCACGATTTCAATTGCACCTTGCCGATGGGAGGCAACGTATATGGCGCAGACCACATGAAGCGATGGATCCCGCCTGCCTCGAAGGTGTGGTCCAGGGCGCTGGTGTGTCTGTTTTGGTCTGGGGTGCATTTTCCTGGTATGGAATAGGCCCCCTAGTTGTTCTGGAAGAGACTTTGAATGGTACGCGGTATGTTGAGCTGCTTGGAGACCATCTCCACCCATTTTAGCCTTCCAGCGCCCAGACGGTTCTGCGGTGTTTCAAGATGATAACGCGCCGCCACATCGCTCCCACGTTGTCCGGGAACGGTTCGAGGAACATGCAGCGGAGGTCCAACGACTGCCATGGCCACCCAGGAGCCCCGATGTGAACTTTATCGAGCATATCTGGGATGTCCTGGAACGCAGTCTCCGTGCCATGGATCCTGCACCCACGAACAGACCAGCATTGGCGGCCGCTCTGCAAACTATTTGGTGTCAGCTGCGTCCAGAGGACTACCAGGGACTTGCCGACTCACTTCCACGGCGTCTCACTGCAGTTCGCAGGGCCAGAGGAGGCGTCACACGCTATTAGGTGACTATCCCATGACATTTGCTAAGTCAGTGTATTTCCAATGCTTAACACTACGGCTACTGGGCGAGTTGACCATGCGGTTAGGGTCGCGCAGCTGTGGGCTTGCATCCGGAGAGAGTGGGTTCGAACTCCACTGTCGGCAGCTCGGAAAATGGTTTCCGTTTTTTCCCATTTTCATACAAGGCAAATGCTGGGGCAGTACCTTAATTATGACCACTGCCACTTCCTTCCCGCGACGTAAAGCAAATGGTAACACTACGGCTTACAGTACTATAGGTTGAGCTTGCTACTAGCTTAACATTACCAGTGATAATAAAGAAAAGTTACTACTAAAGTAAGGTAAGTACCCAACAACAATAACAAGAGTACAACAAGCCATTCCATGGAAAGACAATATTACAAGAAATAGTACTAGTTTAACATTCTAAATCGTGCATCATCATATACAGTTTCATACACTATGGAGTATATTACAAGACTAGACTATATTCTAACTCATAACCGCCTTTGAATTGAAGAAATCTGACACGAACGTGCGGGTATTGCGGGGATTTTTTGTTGTCGTACCTGATATATAGTGAACTCTAGGCTTAGAATAGAATAAGTAAAATATGTCTGCAGACGAACAAATGTAAAAAAACAGCAGTACCAAGAAATTAGACAGAAGTACATATATATGATCAGTGAAAAGTTCCAAACAGTAGGCAGTAAGCAGGTTCAGGATATAGAAAGAGAATGGGTGGGATGCTGTAGTAGAAAGAAGAAGAGGATGCCTAGGAACAACTGTGTGTAAAATGGAATAAAGAGAACGTTTTCGTGGAAAGATGAAGTAAGGGCAGCTTCTAAACGTAAAAGGAAAGCGTATCAGAAATGGCTCCAAATAAGGAATAACGGAATCGTACGTAGATGAATGAAACGGAGCCAAACAAACAATTGTTAAATCCCACAAGAAGTCATGGGAAGATTTCGGTAATAACCTGGAAAGGCTAGGTCAAACGGCATGGGAACCTTTCTGGACAGTAATAAAGCATTATAGAAAGAGAGGGAAAAGGAAAAGAGTAGTGTTTTGGATAAATCAGGTGAATCCATAGTAGATCTCAGGGTATCACTGGACAGGAGGAAGGAATGTTTTGAAAATCTTCTCAACGTAAAGAGCAATATTTCTGTTGGCGTGGCTAACAACCGAACTCATGTGGAATACGATAGTGATGTTGGTGAAATTACGCTTGAGGAAGTGGAAATCATGGTTAATAAACTCCATTGTCATGAAGCAGTAGGAAGAGATGAAATTAGACCTGAAATAGTAAAATATATTGAGAGGGCATAGATGAAATAGCTTCATAGAGTAATAAGATCGGCATGGAATGTTAGTAAGGGACCTTCTGATTAGATGAATGCAGGAATTGCACCTAGTTATAAGCAAGGGAACAGGAAGGATTGCAACAGCTATCGAGGTATTTCATTGATCAGTACCCAAGGCGAGGTGTTCACTTGCAGTTTGGAAGGCAGGGTGTGCGATCAATGGTTGAGAGTGAGTTGGATGAAAACCACTGTGGTTTCAGACCACATACGGGCTGTCAGGATCAGAATTTTATTATGTGCCAGAGAATTGAAAAATGCTACGAGAGGACTAGACAGTTATGTTTGTTTCGTGAATAAAAGGCATATGGCAGAGTAACAGGGGAAAACATGTTAGCCACATTGGGGTATTATGGGATTAAGTGTATATTATTGAAAGCAATCAAAGGCATTTATCTTTACAATTGAGCTGCAGTGAGACTTGGTGGTAAAATGAGTTGTTCGTTCAAGATACTTACAGGGGTTAGGCAAGACTTTTATCTTTCACATTTGTTGCCCATAGTCTACATGGATTATCTATGAACGGTATAAAGTGGCAAAAGAAGGATTCAGTTATGCGGAAATATAGTAAGCAGTTTGGCCTATGCCAACGACTTGGTGTTAATGCCAGACTGTGCTGTAAACCTGCAATGTAGTATCTTGGAATTTGAAAATATTTGTAGTGAGTATGACATGAAAATTAGCCCTTCCAAGACTGAAGCGATGTCGATAGAGAAGAAAAGTTAGGTTGGGAATACGGAACTGGAACATGTAGATCATTTCAAGTATTAAGGATGTGTTTTTTCCTAGGATGGTAGTGTGGTAAGTGCGATTGAATCGTGGTGCAGCAAAGCTAATGCAGTGAGCTCGCATTTGCGATCAACAGTATTCTGTAAGAAAGAAGTCGGTTCCCGCACGAAACTGTCTTTATACCGTTCTGTTTTCAGTCCAATTTTGCTTTGCGGGAGCGAAAGCTGGTTACAAGTAACAGACATGAAAGTAGCGAGAATGACACTGGTACAGACAGTTGAGAACAATGGCAGGAGTTTACTCGTAATGAGGATATAAAGCTAAGTTAAACATGAACTGGATGGATGGAGCGGTACGCATAAGCCGGCCTCGATGGTGGGGTCATCTGACGCGAATGGGGGAGGATAGGTTACCTAAGATTATAATGGACTCGGTCGTGATGGGTAAGGGGATTAGAGGGAGTCCAAGGTGACGATGGTTAGACTCGGTTTCTAATGATATAAAGATATGAGGTATGGAACTAAACGAGGCTGCAGACTGAACGCTGAAAGGCATAATTGTCTAAAATGGCGAGTGTATGTATGTATGTATGTATGTATGTATGTATGTATGTATGTATGTATGTATGTATGTATGTATGTATGTATGTAATGTTGTGGGAATCGGCTTACAACCTTGTACACGTATAGTGTACCAGAGGGCGGGTGAATTTGTTGACCTGTATGTTGGTTGTAGTAGTGCTTGGTGATTACTTCGTAACTCTTTTTTATAACAAAATACATGTTATGCCAGGTGATTTTGGTGAAATATAAAGGAGGAAATAGTCTCCGTGGCTCAGTAGGTAGAGCGCCGACCTCTCACCGCTGGGTTCCATGGTTCAGAACTTCAGATTCTGGTCACTCTATGTGAGATTTGTGCTGGACAAAGCGAAGGCAGGACAGGGTTTTCTTCGGGTATTCCGGTTTTCCGTGTCATCTTTCGTTCGAGCGACACACTCGCATATCATTTCATCTATCACTCATTAATCACTGCCCCAGTGGAGTGCGACAGGCTTCGGTAGCCGGCACAATTCCTATCCTCGTCGGTGGATGAGGACTTCACTCATTCCATTTCTGACCCGGTCGAATGACTGACTGGTAACAGACTGAGGATTTTTCGAGGAGGGACCGGAATAGGTCTGTGCGGCATGGTGCAAACCATCCTTCCCAAGAAAACAGTAGCGTACGTTTGAAACAGCCATCGGCTTACAATAGCTGCGTTTCTCAAGTCCCAACTTATAGTAGGTCTTTCTGATACTACAAGCAGTAAACAAATAAAGCCGTACAGTAACACAGTCATTACTAATTCAGTACGTGGGGCTGATTACCACGTTTTCCAACTCCTGCTAATGAAGCAAGTAGGGCTATTGCATATTTGAGGGTGCCAAAAAAAAAATCATCCCAAAATAGGTATTGAAAAGATTATTTTGGGCACAATTGTGGTGAACTGAAGGTACCATGAGTGTTTCCTAATCTCTGGAGCTGGATTTCGGAGATCATATTTATGATCAGAATTGGACAGAGCTTTGAGAGATCTAAATAGGAGCATAGGACATGGAATTGATGATGAACTCTCAGAATGACTTGACTGCCTTGGTAGAAATGGACATGGCGAGTTTATTCCATTTAGTGCCATTCGGTTTTAAAAAGAATGTTGATGTATCTATTCCAAGGAAAGCACCGCACCATTGTTTTAGTATCTCAGGCTTGCAGAAATATTACTCGTATTATTAAGAGGAGAATTGAAAGACAAGTTGAAGGTCCGACTCGTTGGCTGAATGGTCAGCGTACTGGCGTTCGGTTCAGAGGATCCCGGGTTCGAATCCCGGACGTGTCGGGGATTTTAATCGCTTTTGATTAATTCTTCTGGCTCGGGGACTGGGCGTTTGTGTCCGTCCCAACACTCTTCTCTTCATATTCAGACAACATACCACACTGCGAACCACCACAGGAACACGCAATAGTGATTACATCCCTCCATATAGGGCTGGCGTCAGGAAGGGCACCCGGTCGTAAAACAGGGCCAAATTAACATGTGCGACGCGGATCGCACCCGCGACCCCACAGGTGTGAGAAAAAGCTGTAGGAAAAGAAGGAGAAGAGTAATTGAAAGACAAGTTGAAGATCAGTTTGGCTTCAGAAGAAATATAGGAACACGCGGAGCAATGATCTTGGTGGATCGAATTCACGGCAACCCCGCGTGCATGGCATTTGTGGATCTAGAAAAGCCATTCGATAACTTTGATGGGACCAGGCTATGGGAGATTCTGATGATACTGAGAAAGAATAATTATTTACCATCTGTACAAAAGTCAATCTGCAGTGCTAAGATTCGAGGTTTATGAAAAAGTAGTAGCAACCCGGAAAGGAGTGAGGCAAGGTTACAGTTAGTCCCATCTCCTCTTCATTGTTTATTTCGAACAGGCGGTAAAGGAAATCAAAGAGGATTTTGGAAAAGGAATCACAATCCAAGGAGGGGAAATCAAGGGAGCAAGTTGGCCGTGCGGATAGGGTCGCGCAGCTGTGAGCTTGCATTAGGGAGATGGTTGGTTCGAACCCCGCCTTCGGCAGCCCTGGAGATGGTTTCCAGTGTTTTCCCATTTTCACACCAGTAAATGCTGGGGCTGTACCTTAATTCAGGCTACGGCTGCTTCCTTCCCACTCCTAGCCCTTTCTTATCCCATCGTCACCATAAGACCTGTTTGTTATTCGGGAGATAGTAGGTCCGAACCCCACTGTCGGCAGCCCTGAAAATGGTTTTCCGTGGTTTCCCATTTTCACACCAGGCAAATGCTGGGGCTGTACCTTAATTAAGGCCACGGCCGCTTCCTTCCCACTCCTGGCCTTTCCCTGTCTCATCGTCGCCATAAGACCTATCTGTGTCGGTGCGACGTAAAGCAAGTAGCAAAAAAAAAAAGAACTGTTTGTGTCGGTGCGAATTAAAAACAAATTGTAGAGGAAATCAAAACTAGAGAGATTTGCGTTTGGTATTGTTATTTTATCTGAGTCTGCAGAAGATCTGGAGAAAGTCGAGCGAGTTGGCCGTGCGGTTAGGGCCGCGTATCTGTTATCTTGCATTCGGGAGATGGTTGGTTCGAACCCCATGGTCGGCAGCCCTGGAGATGATTTTCGGTGGTTTCCCATTTTCACACCAGCAAATGCTGGGGCTGTACTTTAATAAAGGGCAGGGCCGCTACCGTCCCATTCTTAGTCTTTCCCATCCTTTCATCACCGAAAACCTTCTGTATGTTAGTGCGATGTTGAACCACTAGAAAAGAAATCTGGAGAAATTGCTGAATGGTATGGACACATTCTTGGAGGAGGCGTACAGGTTGAAATTTTTTTTTAAGGTAGTGAAGTGGAGTCGAACGCAGTCGGGTGGTGCTGGAAATACTGGATTGGGAAGTGAAATCCTGAACGAAATAGAAAAGTAATGTAACTTGGGTAGTAGCAAGTTGGCCGTGCGGCTTAGGGTCGCGCAACTGTGAGCTTGAATTCGGGAGAAAGTGGGCTCGAACTCCACTGTCAGCAGCCTTGAAGATGTTTCCCGGGGTTTCCAATTGTCTTACCAGGCAAATGCTGGGGCTGTACCTTAATTAAGGCCATCGCCGCTCCCTTCCCACTCCTAGCCCTTTCCTATCCCATCGTCGGCGTAAGACCTATCTGTGTCGGTGCGACGTACAACTAAATTGTAAAAATAAATAAATAAATAAATAAATAAATAAATAAATAAATAAATAAATAAATAAATAAATAAATAAATAAATAAAAGAAATAAAAAGCGGTGGCAGACGTAAGGAGGACGTAATAATGCAGATAAGCACATGCAAGGAAAGCCTTCGTTAAAGAAAAGAAATGTGCTCACTTCGAACATTGATGCAGAAATTAGATGTTTTTGAAGACTCGTTTGGAGCGTGGCGATGTGTGGCTTTAAACATGGACAATTACCAGCTCAGAATGAGAGAGAATGGAAACGTATGAAATATGGTATTACAGAAAGATTCTTTCTGATGGTGAGATGGGTAGATGGAATCACGAATGAAGAGATACTGAGTCGAATTGGCGAGAGGAGAACGTTTCGGTGAACGTTGACCAGAAGAGGAGATAGAATGATCGGACATATCTTAAGACACCCAAGGTATGTTAAGTTAGTTTTCGAGGAAGTGTAGGAAATAGAAACGGTAGGGGTCGACCAAGGTATGAACATAAGTAACAGATTAAATTGCAGGATGTAGTAGTAACTGTAAGTTAGCACAGGATACGATGGCATGGAAAACTGCATCAAACCAGTAAATAGACTGATGACCCAAACGACAACACGTCCTGTCCAGTTTTAAATTCGTTCTTGCATTTCCCAGCAAGAACGGTTAGCATTTTTGCCTGTCCTCTAATGAGTAGCGGTTTTGTAAACCAGCAGCGATTCATTCGTGAATATACAGGTATATGAAGGAATACTGTAACTCATTGAGAGACGTAGTTAGCACTGCTGGTGACATACATTTCACCCAAAAGGCCGAGGTTCGAAACACGATTTAATTTGAATTTTCACATGAAATCTCACGTGACTTCATGAAGGACATCCAGCCTTAAACCCTCAAAATACCTGGGATAAATTGAAGAAATGTTGAGATTTGTTGAGGCAGAACAAAAATACAAAAAGGTTCTAGTTTTATGTGACTTGATATCGTGGTCATAGCTTCGGGACGTCTAGTTTTACGTGAGGGGCCGATGACCTAGATGTTAGGCCCCTTTAAACAACAAGTATCATCATCATCGTCAAGTTTTACATGAAGTCAGAGCCACGTGGACTTAACTACTAATTTCAAAGACAAATGGCACATTGTCTGCTTATTTCTTCTTATTCTTCTTCCACCGCTTCTCCCACATCTGTAGGGTCACGAGTGAAAACTGTGTCGCACATGTGGGTTTGGCCCTGTTTTACGGCCGGATGCCCTTCCTGACGCCAACCGCATATGGAGGGATGTAATTACTATTGCGTGTTTCTGTGGTGGTTGATAGTGTAGTGTGTTGTCTGAATATGAAGAGGAAAGTGTTGGTACAAACACAAACACCCAGTCTCCGGGCCAGAAGTATTAAGCACACGCGATTAAAATCCTCAACCCGACCGGTAATCGAGCCCGGGACACTCTGAACCGAAGGCCTCAACGCTGGCCATTCAGCCAATGAGTCGGACAACATTGGCTGCTTATATGATATAAGAAAAATACTTTTTTTCCTCTCCCACTTCCTAATCCATTCCGAAAAATAGTTCTGTGCTCGAAACTGCATACACACCTATATTTAGGAACTCATTTGTTCACAGAGATGTGGACCGAAGCTGTTAATGCATTTTATAACTTTATTTGGGTTCTAGGTACGTATTAGTATAATACACATGGAATAAGAGAACGCTTCCCGCTTGGTTGGCTCGGACTCTGCCACGAACTTAAGACTAATTCGGCTCTTCTGGAATGGGTTGACTTGGGCTCCAGGAAATAACGCGAGAAGAAGAATGGATTAAAATTACACTCTTGGCGTTCCTAGCAGTGGATATTCTATTATTTCTTACTTTTGTTTCAGTCGAATGCCGGGATGGTATCTGATATATTGACATTGGACGCATCTTTATCATTACTAGCTCGTATTTTATAAATACATACGAGTGCGGATATCAAACACACACACACACACTCACACTCTCTCTCTCTCTCTCTCTCTCTCTCTCTCTCTCTCATATTCCAAGACCGTCTTACATAAAGCAATAACTACAGTACAAAAACAAAGGTATTAGGTAATATTTAATATCAAAATACCGTGGAAGATTCAACCATGAAAAACAAGTGATTTGATGATCAACAGCAGAGTGAAATCCTGGCTTTAGGGATTATTGGGAAATAAAGCCTTGGAAACAAACAAGTTTGAAACACGCTTGAGTATGTGGGGGGTAGACCGCTGGAGTAATCGAATTTAACATTCATTCGCCTGACTGCGATTTATGCATTCTTTTGTTTCTAATGCGGAATTGTCGTATATTCCTTCTCTGAGATTGCCTGCAACCAGGAGCAATGAACACAGGACGAGCCCTACTGCAGGAACTGTGAAGTATCCACTAGAGTACTAGACTGTGTGAACTCTGGAAGGAAGCACGAAACTTCTGTCTAAGAATGCTCGTATGTAGAAAGAGTAAATACCCGAACTTACGCCACAAAATCATTTGCATCACATTCGAGTGTAACATTCAAACCGTCTGAGTAGCTCCACGGTTTGTGTCACGTAGCTGTCGGCTTGTATTCGGGTGATAGTGGGTTCGAACCACCGCACTGTCGGCAGCGTTGAAGATGGTTTTCCGTCGTTTCCCATTTTCACACCAGGCATATTCTGGATGTACCTAAACAAGGCCACGGTCGATTCCTTCCCATTCATAACCCTTTCATGTACTATCGTCACCATAGGACCCATCTGTGTCAGTGCGGCGTAAAGCAATTTGTAATATATATAAAATAAGAGTTTTGTCTGTACATTGCTCAGAATTTGAAAATAATTGTATTTCTGTATCGGTCATGTCCACAGTAACAAGGAAATACACTTTTCACTTTTCCGTAATTTCTGACTGTCAGTCTGCATGTATGTACACGCATCACGAGAAAACAGCTAAAGAGAATTTAATGAAAATCGGTATGTAAAGTCGGGGGATGAGCCATTACAGTCTAGGCTATAAATCATTTTATTCACGCTGAGTGAATTGGTAGTTTAGGGGAAGGCCTAAAAAGTAAGTCTCAAATATTAGTGGTCCTACCGATAAATACTACATAACTAACGTCATATAGAATTAAATTTCTGATCATTTATGTTGTACACATTTTTACCGTGCCGGCTATGATAACGCAGATATTCATGAATTTGTATTTTTGTTGCTAAGTCCATGCCAACGCCGAGCCACGAGAAAATGGGTTTACAGAATTTGTTGAAAATCGGTATGTAGAGTCGGGGAATAAGAAACTACAATCTAAGGCCTAAGCTATAAACAATGTTATTCACCATGGATAAAATTGTAGTTTAGTGGAAGGCGCCTAAAATTTAATTTTTAAATGCCTTTGTTATTGGTCCTATTGAAAAGTACTACATAACAAAAGTTATAGAGAATACATTTCCGATAATTTGTTTTATTCGGTTTTACCGTAGCGACTATGATAAGAGTGGTATTTCAGAGCCGAAAAAAACCTAAATGTGCGGGCCTACAATATCGAAAGCGCATAACATTGATCAACAATAATGTTACATTGACCGTTGTTTGTTGTGATGTTCTTTGTCTCTTATTCTGCCACTCATCTGATAGGTGAGATTACTGTTGCGTACCGAGTGAAAAAGAAATGAAATGGCGTATGGCTTTTAGTGCCGGGAGTGTCCGAGGACAAGTTCAGCTCGCCAGATGCAGGTCCTTTGATTTGACTCCTATAGGCGACCTGCGCGTCGTGGTGGTGGTGGTGGTGGTGATGACGACGACGACACATACACCCAGCCCCCGTGTCAGTGAAATTAACCAATTATGGTTGAAATTCCCGACCCCAACGGGAATCGAACCCGGGCCTTCTGTGACCAAAGGCCAGCACGCTAACCATGAGCCGGACTGCGTGCCGAGTGTAACAGCCTGACTGAATATTGGCGGGAAATAACTGCGGAGTTAGAAAACTTTCTTCTTTAGCATGCCATTCCTCTGGTTCATACGGTTTCTGATACTGCAAGTACCGTATATAATACTCTGGTTCATCATAGTATTCCAGCTATTCGGTCCCTACTCTGATGCGCTGTTTAGAATGAGCAGTGTACACACTTAGGCCTAAGGCAGAGGCTCACTTAGTAGTAGTAGTAGTAATAATAATAATAATGTTATTTGTTTTACGTCCCACTAACTACTTTTTTAAGGTCCTCGGAAACGCCGAGGTGCCGGAATTTAGTCCCGCGGGAGTTCTTTTACGTGCCAGTAAATCTACCGACACAGGGCTGTCGTATTTGAGCACCTTCAAATACCACCGGACTGAGCCAGGATCGAACCTGCCAAGTTGGGGTTAGAAGGCCAGCGCCTTAACCGTCTGAGCCACTCAGCCCGGCAGTAGTAGTAGTAGTATGACCTGTTCTAAAATTGCAATTTAGGCCTATTCCAAATTATAGCACCACAATTCACTAAATAACTCAAAATGCAACCCTGAAAAGACCCGCTTTTTTAAGGAAAGCGTCTTTCTCTTCACTTTTATTACATTCTACATTCATTTTATTCCAAATTAGCGGTGAAGAGGGATTTCTCCTCTGGCTTGGAGGAGAAATTTGCCTCCAAGTCTGATATATTGTTCCGCCGCCAGTATAGTGAATTGAGATTTTCCGACTTATCGGGGACTCCTAGGAATCAGATTAGTAACACGGCATAGATTTTGCCCTGGAACTCTCCACAATTCGAACCCCCCCCCCTACCGCTGAACAAAGACGAAGAGTGTTCACGGATCACGGCTGTCTGCGGCTTGGTCATTCCAGCTCTGGAGCTTTGGACTGTTAGCGTAGTACTGTTCGTTAAAAGTGAGAAAATGTGTGTTTTTTTCATTTGATGAAGTATTTCATATGAAAGCATTGCTGTTAGTCGCGCCATTCCTACTGACGTCATTGTAATGACCGATGTTGATTTCAGTTGGGAAAACCAGTAAGGCAGTCCTTCTGAGGATGTAAAAAGGCAGGTGGAAAGTGAGTGTCTGCCATTATAATGAAAACTTCCTAACCCAGTCTTCATACGAGAAACGACGTTTGGTGACTTCCCCGTCGCGTTTGTAGGGCAACGTTAAGAGCCATGCAATTTAATGCAATGTCGCTCACAACGTGTACACTACCGAACCTAAAATTCTGTATACAATGTAAAATTCCGTAGCGAAGCACGGGTTCATCAGCTAGTGTGTTATATATGACGCTTAAAGCCACATCTCCAGGTAAAGCAGATCCCTCAAACTACTCACCTGCATTCATCACATGCAAGAATAAAGCCATTAGCTATGGCAGACCACTCGCGGACCAAACACACAACCACCGAGCTCGATAGCTGCAGTCGCTTAAGTGCGGCCAGTATCCAGTATTCGGGAGATAGTAGGTTCGAACCCCACTGTCGGCAGCCCTGAAAATGGTTTTCCGTGGTTTCCCATTTTCACACCAGGCAAATGCTGGGACTGTACCTTAATTTAAAGTCACGGCCGCTTCCTTACCACTCCTAGCCCTTCCCTGTCCCATCGTCGCCATAAGACCTATCTGTGTCGGTGCGACGTAAAGCAACTAGCAAAAAAAAACACACACACACACACAACCCCCTTGGGTGGGGGAACGCAGACGAAAAATATACCCACGGTATCTCCTGCCTGTCGTAAGAGGTGACTAAATGCGGCGACCAAGGGATGATTAAATTAGAACCATGAAACTACTTGTGATTAGTACCACCACGCGGTGAACACCATGGGTCGCTTTTACTTGCGCGTAGTGCAACTATGTTAGGTACCAAATATGTTTGTGATTAGTAGCAAAAGAATGCGGTGCCGGCTTTTACAGTACCTGTGATTAGTACCACTATATGAGCGACACCATGGTTCTGGCTTGCCTATGATTAGTACCCACTATATGAGGAACACCACGGGATAGCGCGAGTCCCTGTGGTTAGTAAGTACACTTACGTGATGAACACCATTGGTTTGCGTTGCTTGTAAATGGCGCCCCAATGTGTGAAACACCATAGGTCTGTATTACATGTGCGAATTTCATTACCAGTGAGTAGTACCATACTGTGTGGAATACGGCGAGTCTACGCTGCTTTTGATTAGTACCGCAACATGACAAATACCATGGTTCTACTTTCCTAGCGATAAGTACCATTATGAGGGGCCGATGACTTGGATTTTTACCCCAGTAGACTAAAAGCATAATCGATTCAGGATTATGCTATAGACGCAGTCCCTTGGTCAGTAATACTATTAGTTCACGTCGGTTTCGGTGAATGCGAGACACTGCCTGTCGGATTCACTGATTGTTTTAAATTCATATCCATCCATTCATTCTCCGTCCTCACGTTTTGAATTTTGGTCAGTGGAGAATTTTGGACTTTTAATTTGTCATTCCATTTCGTCTCAATTCGTACAATTAGGGGCCGACGACCTAGATGTAGGCCCCTTTAAACAACAAGCAACATCATCATCATCATCAGCAGCAGCAGCAGCAACAACAACACAAATTTTTGAGGAAGTCACCTTAGTCGCCATCTGTAGTACATTCTATGTCAAAACCCATCTGTAATTATGGATGAGGAAGGACCTTGCGGGTACATGCCTCTGAGCGACCATAATTTTAAAGAAAAATCACAAATAGCTCAACAAGTACGCTTCATGTACACTTGAAATACACTTTACAACTGGACAGACCTTTTAGAACAAAAAATTTAGTGTGTCAAATATTTAAAAATTTAGCCTACTTTTCATTCATTAGGAATTCACTTTTGAGAACTGCAAAAGGTTGTTCAGGTACCCGTATCTTGGAAACTTACTGAAAAATTCACCAAAATTTTAACTGCATACAGAGAATGTGTGTGTGTGTGTGTGTGTGTGTGTGTGTGTGTGTGTGTGTGTGTGTGTGTGTGTGTGTGTGTGTGTGTGTGTGTGTGTGTGTGTGTGTGTGTGTGTGTGTGTGTGTGTGTGTGTGTGTGTGTGTGTGTGTGTGTGTGTGTGTGTGTGTGTGTGTGTGTGTGTGTGTGTGTGTGTGTGCATAAATTAGACTATTATGGAGAACATTTAGAAATAAATATATTAACAGCATTAATTAAATGTTTGCATTAAAATATACGAACTTTTGATGGTTGTAACAAAATACATGTTTTTTTCTTGAGACTGGTCCATGGTTGTAGTCTATTTTCCTTCAATCATCATATTGAATGTATGGACAACGTTTCTGCTATGTTGCTCAAGTAGTTATTTATCTATTAAACGAAATGTATCTGAAAAATAAACTTGCGGGGAAATGGACTTGAAGTTGGACATTGCTTTTATTTAAGTTGTGTCATTACCTTATGTGCTTAATACATTCCATGCCCATAATCATCTTTGTTCAGAAGTTGTTCATCCTCCTTCTTTTTGCATTTCTTTTACTAGTTCTTGCCTCCTTGGAACTTTCCTTGTACGCTCTATCTGCCTCGGAAACTCCTCTTCTGTCAATAGCAGTGAGTGCATGGTTCATGTTGTACCCTGATTCCAAGCCTAGCAGCTCCAGAACCATACATCTGTATGATGTCCCGTTATTAAAACATATCACTGCATCTAGACTCCTATTTTTAGTATCTGTACACCCACAAAAACTGTTTTAGGAACACTGCCCCAGATACAACGATTGAAGTACTCGTTGAGTCCTTCCGTGAAGGCAACATTTCTCCATTAATTTTGGATTGCTTAGATCTCTGAAAATGTGTTTTATGCCTCAACAGAATAAGGCAAGGAATGTTTATGCTCATATTCAGTACCATTAGCCTTTGCTTTCTGGAACTTGCAATATGAATCAGGACCTGTTGGGCAAAGGGCATGGCAGGGATGTTCATCAGTGGCTGATTTGTGTATAAGGCTAGCCCATACAGATTTTTCTCATAGCAAGTAGGTTTCCCACCTTCTTCCTAATAGCTATTCCATAATATTTCTGTAGGTGGTCTATTTGTCCATCAGTGTCCGGCACCATGCCTAAATGGTAGCGTGCTGGCCTTTGGTCACAGGGGTCCCGGGTTCGATTCCCGGCAGGGTCGGGAATTTTAACCATCATTGGTTAATTTCGTGGCACGGGGGCTGGATGTATGTGTAGTCTTCATTATCATTTCATCCCCATCACGGCGCGTAGGTCACCTGCGGACGTCAAAAACCTGCACCTGGGGCGAGTCGAACATGTCCTCGGACACTCCCGGCACTAAAAGCCATACGCCATTTCATTTCCGTCAGTGAGGCGAACCCTCGCACTCAGATACTTCCCACCACAGAGCTTGTGTTCTTTTAGGTCTTTTTTCAGCTCCCTCAGTCTAGTGTCTAACCTTTTCTGCAAGTACCATTTACCATTTCTGCTTAGGCAATTACCTTTACTTCGCCAAAATATCTTAGTTAGGAAATCTTATGCAGGTTATGGAGGTTGATTACATCTGAAATGTGACAGAGCTCTGCAGGCATTTAAGAATAGGGTTGTAAAGGGTCGAAAGCAATCAATAATGTGTACTTCAGATATATGGCTGGAGTCAGGGGGAAATGATATAGGAGCATTTTTTATTTCTTAAAGTAATTCGCGCACATGTACCCTTAAGCGATGACCACGCTCTGACCTATCCTGTGTGGTCTAATCAAGTCCTTTTTCTTCTTCCACTTCTTCTTCCCAAATCCTTGGTGTCGACACTTCGTGTGTGTTTGGCCAAGTTTTATGGCCGAATACCCATCCTGACGTCAACTCTATGTGGAGGGGTGTATACTCTTGAACATTTTTGTGGTGGTTGATAGTATGTTTTGTGGAGATGAAGTGAAGTGTATTGAGACGAATATAAACACTCACGCTCCGAGCTAGAGGAATTACCCATATACAGTTAAGATCCTCTACCTGGCGGAGAATTGAACCCGAGGCCCTGTGAACCGTAGGCCACCACGCTGTAGGAGGTGGACATTGGTCTCGTTAAAATGAAAAATCCACAGCCTGTTTCCTGTCATTTGACCGGGTCAGGAATGGAATGAAGCCCCCATCTAGCGGTGAGGATAGGAAGTGTGCCGGCTGCCAAAGCCTCTGGGGCAATGATTAATGAATGACAGATGAAAGAAAATGATATTGGGAAGGAAATATGACATGGAAAACCGGAGTACCGGGAGAAAAACCTGTCCCGCCTCCTCTTTGTCTGCCACAGATCTCACATGGAGTGACCGGGATTTGAACCACGGAACCCAGCGGTGAGAGCCCGGCGCGCTGCCGCCTGAGCCACGGAGGCTCTACATTGATCTCGTAAAGTACTTAAACTATTTACCTCCAACTTTTCGACCACCATCCTCGGAACAGTTTCCTGCTATTTCCCAGTCAAATATCTGGATGATTGTTTCCTCATAGAGCACAACTGCTTTCTCTTCCAGTCATCTCTGTAGTGTAAGGGTCAGCGCTATTAACTGCCGTTCTCCTGGCTGACAGGAGAGCTTGTATGTAGTCAAAAATTTGCATGCAGCTCACCTCCATTGGAGGTGTATCGATGAATACGAGGACGCGAGTTTACCTCCCAGTTTCGTACCTAAATGACATAGGCTCTTGTTCTTTACTGGCACCGTTACAACACACATTACCAGTTAGATGTCACAGGGATGGGCTAAGTGTTGGAACAGTGAGACATTGTCTTTTAATTGATACTGTAGGTTCGGTTGAACTTGCTACATTCTGCTCTTATTTATTACCGTCCTATCAGATTGCATGTTGTTAGCTAGAACTAGGGTTAGGATGCAATGTATATGAAGCATTTTAAAGCTTGCTAACGTGTGGGCTGCGTTCAGGTGGGAGGACCGGACTGGACCTAGGGTGGAGCGTGGAGTATGCAGTGACATAACAAGCCCGAGCAAGGTTAGCCAGCGCTCAGTGCGTGTGTGTGCAACTTACAGTGCTGCGTGCGTGTGTCTTCTCGTGTGACATCTCATCGGTACGTCGTGTTGTCATATCATCTTTGATTTGATCGGTGACCACCACCCTTCAAGAGCTTTAAGGCACCTTCGAAAGACGAATTGTGCTATCAAGCAAGGATATATTTCGTCCAACAGTGAAAGTTTTCCCTTTAAATCAGAATCACATATTTCATAGCTACAGCCAGAATGGAAATGGGCATTTAAATTTTTAGCCTTGACCAGACAACAGTTTCTAACAGTATATGTTCCGCGAATTCTAAGAAGAACGCTCATTGTAATAGTTTGACCTAGTCGTAGATTTTTGGGCACGTTTCTCTCAAGTTGTGTTCTTCACGCTTAACCTGGAGGTTGATTGTATCGTCATTGTGGTGGCGTCCTTGACCTGTTTTTCTCAAGTCCCATTCGTTTATCCATTGTATGGTATATGCTTCTGTGGTAGTGTGTATTTGGACGGGGTGGAGTTATGGTATATAACTATTAAGAGCTAGAAATAGGAAGTTTAACTCAGGGTGATAAAGACGCCACCCCAGGAATTTTCTTGTACTGTATGTGTGTGGGGAAAATACCCATAGAGGGTATCTGGTCATGGTTTTCATTGAAACTCTTCGTTGGGCATATTCAGACCATGAAGCTGTACTGCTATGGCAGTCATTGGAGTTTCATTATATGATGATTAGCAAATAATGGCCCCCTGTTAATGTTTAATAAATTTAATTTACTCACTGCGTTATAGAATATTCTCAATCTGCTTACCCACCAGGGTCGGTTTTTCCCTCGGACTCAGCGAGGGATCCTACCTCTACCGCCTCAAGGGCAGTGTCCTTGAGCGTGAGACATTGGGTCGGGGGATACAACTGGGGAGAATGACCAGTACCTTGCCCAGACGGCCTCACTTGCTATGCTGAACAGGGGCCTTGTGGGGGATGGGAAGATTGGAAGGGATAGACAAGAAAGAGGGAAGGAAGCGCCTGTGGCCTTAAGTTAGGTACCATCCCGCCATTTGCCTGGAGGAGATAAGGGAAACCACGGAAAACAACTTCCAGGATGGCTGCGATGGGAATCGAACCCACCTCTACTCACTTGACCTCCCGAGGCTGAGTGGACCCCTTTCCAGCCCTCGTACCACTTTTAAATTTCGTGGCAGAGCCGGGAATAGAACCCGGGCCTCCGGCGGTGGCAGCTAATCACACTAACCACTACACCACAGAGACGGACATTATATAATATTATAGATTTAAATAGCCGTTACCTTTAGAATTGTATAAGAGAAAACTAGAAACATCTGCTATGAATTCCTTTCAAAATATGATTATTGGGAGTTGTTTGTGTTCTCGTAGAATATGCTGGGTGGGGGTGGAATATACTTAGCTCGTTTTCCTGAGAGCCGCAGCAAGGCGTGGTGCCTAATTAGTGAGATTGCTTCTCTGCTGTATGTGGTGTAATGTTAAACATACACAAGTTTGCAAACTAGCGAATATAGGAAGTGGTGCCCGTGAAGGACTCCGAAGGTTTAGGCTTATATCAATAACCTTCAAGCCGTGGTCTATCAGATTCTATCTGTCGTCTCTTTCTCGTCAGTTGATTTCATATATTCATGGTGGAGGGGGGTGGGGGACCAGCTCAGTGGCTTAGCTGCTGCCTTCCCGCCCGGAAGGCTGAGGCTCGAATCCCGGTCGATCCTGGGTGGAGATTTTCATGTCAAGAATTACGTGGCGTCAGGAAGGGCATACGGTCTTAAACCCCCGGCCAAAACCAAAATAAGCCTGGGAGGTTTCAGCGCCCCAAAAATACCTGGGATAAGCTGAAGAAAGTTTTTTAGATTTCATATAGTTATCTTCTTAGCATTAAATTTTGTTAATTCTAGTTCGTGTCCTTGCAGCTGTCACGACATATAACAAGTATGCCGAGTTGCATAGTCACGGACTTGTCGCTTAGACGGCTGCGGTTCGAATCCCGGCCATTGCATATGGATTTTTAAATTGAAAAGTCACACCCTGTGTTTCCGATTCCCCTTAACACCGTAAGTCCCGTGGCTAAGACACATATATCGAATGTCACGTAAAATTACAAGCTCGATATAACATTTGTGCGCCGGGCTGAGTGGCTCGGTCAGTTGAGGCGCTGGTCTTCTGACACCAACTTGGCAAGTTCAATCCTAGCTCAGTCCGATGGTATTTGAAGGTGCTCAAATACGTCAGTCTCATGTCGGTAGATTTCCTGGCACGTAAAAATCACCTGCGGGATAAAGTTCCGGCACCTTGGGGTCTCCGAAAACCTTCAGAAGTAGTTGGTGGGGCGTAAAAATATGATGATGATGATGATGATAATAATAATAATAATAATAATAATCATCATCATCATCCGTTGCGCCGTGTTCGTGATGGCTTTGTTTGGTACCTGATCCTCACCCAAATAGATGTGTAAACTATGGGTGTTATTACTCGAACAGAGATTGAGGAATGAATTATTTTCGCTAATATGTTAAGATTATACTTTATCATAGCTGTTATTGAACATTAGTATGTAGTAACTAGAAACAGGATTTAAGCACAATACCTAGGCTTTAGTTTTGCAAATATAATATAAACGTTTTAATATAAGTTCATTTTGGGGTCTTAGGGTTGTCTAGAGCAAAGTATTTTCTTGTGTTTTTTAATCTATATATATATAAAATAACTTGTCCTGACTGACTGACTGATTCATCATCGCCGAGCCAAAACTACTGGACATAAAGAAATGAAATTTTGGGTATATATTCATATTAAGATGTAGGTGCTCGCTAAGAGAGGATTTTTGGATATTTCGTCGCTAAGGGGGTGAAAAGGGGGGTGAAATTTTAAAAAGAGTGTATCTATATCTCAAAACTTTCAAAGTTTACAGATGTAAAAATTGGTATTTAGAATCTTCTTTTAAAATAAGGATACACGTATTTTTTTGTTTTCTGAAAACCCCAATAGGAGGGGTGAAAAAGGGTGAAAATGGGGAAAAATGGGTTGAATGCCTTCAATCAGGATACCGGTACTTATATCTCAGAAACTGAAGATATTACAGACCTGAAAATTGGTACTTTTGATCTCTTTTAAAAATAAAGAAACACGTATTTTTCTGTTTTTGGAAAATCCAATTAATGGGAGGGAGAAAAGGGGGTGAATTTTTAAAATGAGTGAATCTATATCTCCAAACTTTTAAAGTTTGCAGATGTAAAAACTGTTATTTAGAATCTTCATTAAAAATAAAGAAACACGTATTTTTTTGTTTTCGGAAAATCGCAATAGGAGGAGTGAAAAGGGGTGGAAAATGAGTTGAATGCCTTTAATGAGACTACTTATATCTCAGAAACTGAAGATATCACAGACCTGAAAATCAGTGTTTGGGATCTCCTTTAAAAATAAAGAAACACGTATATTTTGTTTTCGGAAAATCCTAATAGGAAGGGTGGAAAAGGTTGAAGAAAGGGTCGAATGCCTTTCATGAGTCTACTTATATTTCAGAACCTGAAGATATTACAGACCTGAAAATTGGTGTTTGGGATCTCCTTTAGAAAAGAAACACATTTTTTTTTGTTTTTGGAAAATCCAATTAATGGGGGGGGGGGTGAAATGGGGGTGATTTTTTAAAATTTGTGTATCTATATCTCAGAACTTTTAAAGTTTATAGATGTAAAAATTGGTATTTAGAATCTCCTTTAAAATAAAGAAACATGTATTCTTTTGTTTTCGGAAAATCCCAATAGGAAGGGTGTAAAAGGGTGAATAATGGGTTGAATGCCTTTAACGAGGCTACTTATATTTCAGAACCTGAAGAGATTACAGACCTGAAAATTGGTATTTGGGATCTACTTTAAAAGTAAAGAAGCACGTATTTTTTCGTTTTTGGAAAATCCAATTAATGGCGGTTAAACAGGAGTGACAAATTGGGGTGAATTTTTTGAAAGACTATATCTACAGAATATCTTGGAAACGGATAATGTTACAGACGTAAAAAGTGGGTGTTTGGAATCTCCTGTAAATGTAAAGAAATATAGGTGATTTGTTTTTGGAAACTCCACTTAAGGGGAACACAAAAGAGGTGAAATTTTAAAATGAGAATTTTTACAGTATATCTAAAAAAACTTAACATGTTACAGAAGTGAAAAAAGGTATTTTTTTTCTCTATTAAACATAAAGAACATGTATTTTTAGTTTTCGGAAATATCACTTGGGTGGAGGGGAGGGGGGGTAAAAGTGACTGAAAATGGTGTTGAATTCTTTTAATTAGGCTACTGATATATCAAAAATGAAGATGTTAAGACGTGAAATTTGATATTTTCAATCTGTTTTAAAAGTAAATAAACACGTATTCTCGGAAAATCCAATTAATGGGGGGGGGGGGGGTGAAAGAATTGAAAAATTAATTGGCTTAATTGTATGAGAATACATACATCTAATAAAAACTAAAGTTGTTACAGACGTGAAAATTCGTATTTTTATCTCCTTTAAAAACAAAAAAACAAAAAAAAAAGCGTTTTGGGCGGGAAACCATCTTGGAGGGCGGGAGTGTAAAGGAGTTGAATTCCTTTCATGAGGACACATAAATCAAAAACTGAAGAAGTTAGAGTCGTGCTAATTGGTATTTAGAAGATCCTTTACTATTAAAGAAACGAGTATTTTTTGCGTGAAAGTTCACTTAGGGGGGGGGGGGGGGGAGTAGTGTGAAATGAAGTGAAAAAGTAAATTACTTTTATGGGGATACTTATATCTCAAAACTGAAGGTAATAGACGTGAACATTGGTGTTTGGAATCTCCCTTAAACATAAAGAAACAAGCCTTCTTTTAATTATTTTTGGGGGGGGGGGGTGGCGGTAAATAAACATAACGGCGGTGGGGTGTAGAAGGAGGTGAGACCAATTGATTTTACTGTTATTATTGTACTTATAAGGATCCTCCGTTGCTCAGGCGGCAGCGCGCCGGCCTCTCACAGCTGGGTTCCGTGGTTCAAATCCCGGTCACTCCATGTGACATTCGTGGTGGACTAAACGGAGGCGGGACAGGTTTTCTCCGGATACTCCGGTTTTCCCTGTCATCAGCCATTCCAGCAACACATAATAATAATAATAATAATAATAATAATGTTCCGGACCGTCGTCAAATGTGCGGACCGCGCTGGTAACGGCTCCTGGACGGGTAATGACTAAGAATGCAGTCCGGCCGCGGGTTCAGTGCCGCCAAGGCACCCAATATGACACCACGCCGGATCCCCTGAAGGATTTTATCCATATTAAAAATGATTAAAGGAAAGGATAGCAAAGATTTACGGACCCAACTGACCAGGAGGGATACCTGAGCCTAGCCCGGGAAGTACGAAATCGATTGCTGGAAAGGAAGATTGAAAAATGGGAGGAAACGTGCTGTAAAATAATAGAAAACGAGTCAGATCGGGAATTTTGGTGGATTCTCGCAGAAAACGAGTCCGATCGCGAATTTCGGCGGATTATATATCTAAAACAATAAGCATTCAATTATAAATTTCAGTATAATACCGTAGCGAAGCACGGGTATCTTGCTAGTTTTAATATATAATACCTATTTGTTTGTTGTTTTTCATTTCGAAATTAACTTTGCATTACATTGAGAACAGCTAAAATGAGACTACTTTAATTTTAAAAATTTCATAACAACCCTTACTGCGGAAATGTGCTTGCCCTGTTGTTTAAGTGGTGATGGTGGGGTGGCACCATTACTATTCGAAGAGACGATCCGTTGTTGTTAACCTGTAGGCCTACTCCGTCTTGAAGAAAGAAGTATATACTCACTATCGTGTGTTTTTCCCTACATGGTGTTAGAAAGAACGGAAGACCGAGCGAGTTTGGTGTGCGGTTAGGGTCGCGTAGCTGTGAGATTGCATTTTGGAGATGAAGGGTTCAAATCCCACCGTCGGCAGTCCTAAATATGGTTTTCCGTGGTTAACCATTTTCACTCCGGGCAAATGCTGCGGCTGTACTTTAATTGACGCCACAGCAGTTTCCTTCACAGTCCTCAACCTTTCCTATCCTTGTGTCGCCGAAATTCTTCAATGTGTTAGTGCGACGTTAAATCACTAGCAAAAATAAATAAATAAATAAATAAATAAATAAATAAATAAATAAATAAATAAATAAATAAATAAATAAATAAATAAATAAATAAATAAATAAATATTCTTAAGAATCTTGAACAGTTCAGGTAGAGACATGTTTTCTCACGCCTCTCTCCGCGCTTTCAGTTCGCTTCTACCTTGAAAGCTGATAATCTGTATATTAAAAAAAAAGTGCCATCCTTTGCAACATGCAGAAGCCGCGAAATATGAATCAGCACTTTGTGAAGCAAATAGTCAGGCAGGAGGTGAATTGAACCAACTTTCGACATACGTATACCTAGCCTGAGACAGAAATTAAGTTTGAGGCAAAAATTGCAAATGTACAGAAAAAAATAACTATTTAGGTATTATTTATCGTATGGCTTTTAGTGCCGGAGTATCCGAAGTCATGTTTGGATCGCCTGTTTCAGGACTTTCTGTTTGACTCCCATAGGCGACATGTGCCTCTGGGTGTAAAATTATTATAAATGGGGTAAGGAGAGGGCCAAACTCGGCGTCGGCACTTATCCTGCTCCTGTCGAATAACACCAAGGGGTCTGTTCGAGGCTTAACGTTTCCATCCGACGGGCGAATCACCACCAACAGCAGGAGTTTGTCTATAGCAGCAGTAGTGAGAGCACTCGTCCTGTTAAAGCGGGGGTCTGACAGCGTTACAATGTATCATATTTCGTTCTCTTCAGTGCCTTTGCACCGCATGTTAATTGCACCCAACCGAGCAAGCGGCTGCGCTCTTCGGGTCACGTAGCTATACGCTTGCATTTCAGAAGTAGTATGTAGTTCGAATCCCATCGTCCGCAACCCTGAAGATGATTTTCCGTAGTTACCCACTTTCACACCAGGCAAATTCAGGCCATTACTCTAATTAAGGCCACGGTCGCTTCCTTGCCACTCCTGATCCTTTCGTATCCCATTGTCGTCGCCATAAGTCTTATCTGTGTCGGTGCGACGTAAAGCAAGTTATAAAAAATGTTTTAAGAAATTACATCGAGTAATGACCGTCTTACTGTCACAGTTGTTAATTCACTGTGGGATGGCTTCTGAAGATGAGATATGACGTTGTTCACAATAGGCTTTTCTCGGACATTATTAGTGTAGAACAACTTAGAACGACTGTTGCTTGATAAAAAAAAGTTGAATATATTGATCAATAAATCGGTATGTTCCCATTGCGATACTGTAAGATTTACTGCTAGAGTGAGATCGGCAGATGCAAATAAAATGGCTCACTTCTGTTCCTGAAGTCTTTTTAGCATATGAAGTGTTGAATTCCATCGTGTAGGTTCGTCTTGAATCAGGAGATATTGTGGTAGAGAAAGATGTTTCTTTGTGGATTTTGAAGAGTGTTTGAAACTTTCTACTAATTTTCTGCATAACGCAGTGCGATTCTCAATATTATTTGAATTACAAAGTCCCTCTTTCAGAACAAGTTTTAGTGTATGAGCCACACACGGTGTAAAAATTATATCAAACTATTAAATTTATTAGCTCCACGCTAGTTGTCAACGATTCAAAAATAACTAGCTGCTCAACTGCTAACACAATTCCATAGTTGCATGTAAGTAGCCTACTACCATTAAAGTATTCATTGTGGTGTTTTCTATCAGCCATAAGCTTCTCCTTACTGGTTAACAATCATACCTATCCAGTAACAAGAGAAAAGGTGCAGTACCTAGCTCGATTCCAGATCACTATAGGCTGTCAATGAAAGCTCCAATTTAATTTCCGCATTTTTGTGTAAATCAAATATTGTTCATCGTTAAATGATCATACAGATAGTACCAATTCTAGTCGGGTGGTTATCAGCTAATAACTTCACTTGCAACGTGAATTATTCACAAATAGAGTATATTGAACATTAAAGAAGGCGAAGATCCCCATCCCTCCCTCTTAGTAGATTCTTGGACGAGGCCTTCAGCCTTACGTGAAAATAATTAATGTAATCATCTCAGTTCATTGTTAACTTGTGTTTATGCTGAAAATGCGGACTGAATCATATACGAAATTTTGTCTCAGCTGTCGGATTGTCTTTATTGACATGGTAATCCATTGATTTGAGTCAGTAGCATTGTGTTACTGATGTGACCATGTCATACGGGCCCATACTGCTGCATAACTGACATTACATTATTCTGAAGGCGATAATGCCCTTATCCTACCTTCGTTACCAAGGACAGCTCAGTAATTACGTAAGACATCGAGTAGCGTAGGTGTTATGCTTTACATAGAAGGTGGCTATAACAGCGGGTTATTATGGCTCGTAATTCAAGTCTTGCTTTTATGTACCGGTGCTGTGCTTCTACGAATAATGAAAGGATGAGGATATAGTGATTGATAGCCCGGGAATGAGTCGTTCAAAACGAACGCTTCATTCATATGTAGTGTGAACTAACCGCTCAATTTCAGTAAACTGGTGGTTCAAACACTTCACAGTTCTCACACTTCATAACATTCACAACTCTTTCGGTTCGTCTGTCGCTTGCTCATTCTCTCTCTTCCCCCCTCCCACTCTCTGCGTCATTCATTACCCCTTCACTCCCTGGCCCATCCTACCTGTCATCTGTTTTCCTACACCATTAAAGATACTGTACATGCGAAGACACTGACAGTCTGACAGAGTGAGCATAGCCGACGTGCAAATAAAATGCTTACCTTGTGAACCTGGTAGTGAAGAATGCGCAGAATCTATAGCCGAAAGAGTATCTTCCTTGTAGAAGTGTTTATCATATACAAAACATTTGAGTAACTAAACAAAACTGCGCTTTCGGGAATAGACTAATTAAGAATAAAAATGAGCAGACTTGGTATCACTTCTGAAGCAAATGTTTAGAGATTTCCGTTCAAAAGCATGATTTAGTCCATTCTTTTTCCCGTCAGACGATCCTTGTGTCTGTTATAAGGCGTAGATGTAGCAGTACACAGCGGCATATTAGCAACTTCACAAAGTTTGCTAGGGATACTGACTGCCATTCAGACCACCACTGAAGTGGATTTTCTTGCCTCTATAGTACGGGTTCCTGCAAATATTTATCCACTTCCACTTTAGCAGCAGCTCTTCGGTGTGGATCGCTCTGCAGCCTGGAAACGACCTCATCATTTCAGCCTAGAGACAAGAAGTAGATTCGGCGATTGGAACTCGGTTTTCTGCAGTTGCCGTGAATGCGTGTGACACGTATCTCTCACAGTACCTGATCAGGGTTTGTTTTGCTTTTTCACCAGAGTTTTTGTCAGAAAATCCATGTCATTTGAACCGGGGATTCAATAAAGTCGCCTCTGCGAAAAATTTAATTTCCTCTATACTGCGAAATCGCCGGTTTAGCTCTTCCACTAGATTCTCGGCCATCAGTTGCACATCGCCATGAATTGCAGTGTTATTGGCAAGTCTGTAACACCACCTTTTCAACGACCGACTGAGGGGTATACTTTTGTCGCAGCGACCCTCCTTTCACTGCTCATTTTTTCGGTATAGTCTTTGAAAACTTATAACAATTCGCTGGCTTGTGCTATGCTTACATCGGCGTCTGTTGTCAAATCTGGAAGATCCGGATAATTTATAGTTATAACTAACATTAGGGAGTTCTTGACATCAACTATTCTCTGCAGGATATCAAAGGTTGAATTCTACCTTGTGATGGTATCCTGTTTTAGCATTAGGATTGGCTCTTTCAACTGTTCCTGCAACTTTTTGAGTGCCATGCTGGCCTGCGAACTTCTAAAAAATTCAACGATTTTTTCACTTTGTTCAGAATGAGTTGAATGTGCTGAAGCCCTTTGTGAACAATCAAATTCAGGGTGTGTCCAAAACAGGGGATCTGTTTCCAGGCTGTGAGTCGTATTGCTGCCACAATACTAGCAGCATTTTTACTACACACACGGCGTTTTCTTCATTGCCCCATTCCATACTAACATGTCGCAGTTCTTCCGCGAGGTGTGGCTTTCGTCGTACTTAAAGCTCTCTAGGAGGGACTATTCCAGCTCCAGGTCTTTAAAGTAGTGTGCTGTCACTGACAAGTAGTTCTCATTTCTAGTTGAAGTCCACACATCCATTGTCAATACAACCTTTTTTCAGACTGAATTTTGGGGTTCACCACTTCCTTTGTGATGGTGTATTGTTGTTGGAGAAGTATGTCGGAAATGGTCTTCCGCGTTGGTATTCTGTAAGCCCTATTACGTTTACCTAGGAACATCTGAAAATGCTTCCTCTCAACAATGCTAAAGGGCAAATAAACTTTCGCCACAGTCTCTAGGAGTGCAAAACCTGTCTCCTGATTTCTTTTGTTAGGCAGATGCTTCACAAAATACGTAGACAGTGTTCCTTGATACTGCGGTCGACTTACTGTTTTCGAAGTGGCACTGCTAAACGGTGTTAGCAATTGATGAACATCCGGGTAATCGTCTGGAGAAATGTCGACAGGTGGTGCTAAACGCGTGGCAGATGCGCTATTGTGTACATCATGCGAACATGACGAGCAAGATTAAATGTATTTCCTCCTTTATATGAAATTGGCTTTGAACAAAAGTTGCAGTTAGCTTTCCCATCACCTAAATCGGCGAAGAAACCACAAGTTTCACTACTATTCCACGGTCGCGAGGTGCTAACAATTGTATAAGAGCGAAGAGATACAAAACGTGCTTTCGGAATACAAGGAAGAGGGATTTTACCTCGAATTGTATCAATAGCCCAACGTGACAGTTTACTTTTCGAATTTCGAGGATTATTATTCCTGGCAAAAATAAAAATCGAAAATAAAATTAATGAAGGATTTATAAAGGTAGGTAAGTGGACATGTATGGCAGTGGTAATCATATTCTATTTTGGATTTAATTTTTCTTTTTTTTTGCTAGTTGCTTTACGTCGCACAGGCACAGATAGGTCTTATGGCGACGATGGGGTAGGAAAGGGAAGGAAGCGGCCGTGGCCTTAATTAAAGTACATCCCCAGCATTTGCCTGGTTTGAAAACGGGAAACCATGGAAAACCATCTTCAGGGCTGCCGACAGTGGGGTTCGAACCCACTATCTCCCAGATGCAAGCTCACAGCTGCGCGCCACCAACCGCACGGCCAACTCGCCCGGCGAATTGAATTTTAAGATGAACATTATGTTATGATGCATACCGTTGGTAACCCTAGTGTTTTCTGCCAGAGTACAGCTAAAAAGGTGTCACTTGACAGATTAAGACACTGTTGAGTGCATCATGCTAATAAAACGAGCCTAGATTAAACGTATTTCCTTCGTTGTATGAGACAGAGGCTTCTCTATTTATCTTTTTCATATCCCCATCAACGAGCATGTAGATGCTGTAAGCAGGTAAGACGGGTGTCCATAATTACATAGCTCTGCCATCTGTTGGTAATATTATTTAGTATTATTAAGCTTTATTGAGCGAGTGAGACACTGTGAACGAAGTTGCTGCTGAATGACATACTGAACACCTTCGTCAGGCTTCATTACTTCACGAACTACTTCATTTGAACAATTCACGTTATAGAGTGTGAGTGAGTGAAGTAGTTCATAGAAATGATCTGGTTTGACCTATCGCTCGTGAGTTGAGCTAGGAATTTCAGGTCAAAATTTTGGTTAAAAAGGTGCTTTAATTTAGTCGAAAAAGGTGCAAATTTTAAGTGTAATTATTCATGCAAACATCAATAAAACCAATTCTACATCATATATAAGGACTCAAAGTTCGCTCGTGTGATCATGTAGTAAAAATCTACCTAAAGCAAGTCCGAGAACATAAAGCAAAGCAAAGTCACCTCCGTACAGGCCATGAAGGCCCTTGGAGGAGTGGAAGGTAAAGGCTTCCACCATTGTTAATCTCGGCACGTGATGGGGTAGAGTGGTTAGCTCTACGCCCGGCCGCCTTTGCCCCCAGGAATTAACCTGGTACTCATTTTTGGTGTAGGCTGAGTGAACCTCAGGGCCATATGCACCTCCGGAAGTGGAAATCTCGTTTCTTAAATTTTACGACTTCTTGATGGGGATTCGAACTCAGTCCTTCCGGGCGAACCGAGCACGCCTTTACCGCCTCGGCCAGGCAGCCCCTCCGAGAACATAATGTTATCAAAATCACACGTCCAGAATACTGTCAAAACAGGTAACATTTAACAAATTAATGTTGTTTTTAGTGAGGTTTTTTCCTCAGGTCACTAAGTCAATACTAAATAATAAATAATAATAATAATAATAATAATAATGGCATGTGGCCTCCGAAGAAGCCTGGTGCAGATCTTTCGAGTTGACGCAGTATAGGCGACCTGCGCGTCAGTGAAGATGGGGTCCTAGCTATGATGAATTTCAGTGATGAAGACAGCACACACGCACCCAGCCCCCGAGCTTTCGGAATGAACTGATCCGGTCGGGAGTCGAACCCGGCACACTCTGGACCAAAGGCCAGCACGCTCACCATTTAGCCGTGGAGCCGCTCACTAAGTCAATACTTCTTCTTTTCTTCACGGGGCCTCTAAATATTAGTTCCTAATTAGCGTCGACCTCTAAGATCTTTTGCTACCATTTTTTTCTCTTCATTCCCACCTAGATATACCTGCTCCCTTCACAAAGCTGCAGGTTGTTCTTATTGGGTCTTCTTGGATTGTTTCTCTCTCTTCACCTGGTAGTCCTAGAATGGAGAGTCTGATTCTACCCAGCGCCTCACATTCGAAAAGCATGTGTTCAGCTGATTCCTCTGCTTCATTGCATTTCCTACACATATTGTCTCTTATTACTCCAATTCTGTGTAGGTCTTTTTTCAGATAGCAGTGTTCTGTCAACACATCCTACTACCCATCTTGTATTTTCTCTGCTGAGTTTCAACAGTTCTTTAGTATACTTCTTGTTTGGTCCTTTTATCAGTTCCTTTGCAAGCCTGCATCCTGGAGTATGTTTCCAGTTCTCCATTTGTTTCTTTTGTACCCATTTTCCTATGTAGTGTCGGGCTTATCCATAGGAAATCCCGCATACAGGTTCTGGGCCTATAAAATGTGTTTATGCCCCTTTCCTGGCCAGTTTATCTGCCTTTAAATTTCCTCATATATACCCGCATGCCCTGGTACCCATATTATTTTGACAGTGTTGTACTTTGAGAGCTTCAGGAGAAGTGAATGGCAATGCCAGACAATTCTGGATATTATCCGAACTGCTTCTAGTGCGTTAATGGCCGCTTGGCTGTCCGTAAAAATGTTCTTATTCCTATAGGCCTAGTACATTTTCAGTTTTTCTTCAAGACATGTTGTGATTGCTATCACTTCCGCATGAAAGCAATTGAAAGCAAGTGTGTTTGCCCAGGCTCATCTGGATTGATCTTTCAGGTCTTCCCCTGTTGATCCCTCCTCCTGTGCCATCCCCAGTGTTTGAGCCATCAGTCCACCACACTATATCTTCTTTTTCAGTATTCCATTTGTTGATATCCCAGTCTTCTTTTTTAATTGTCTGGGTCTCAAACGGTTTTTCAAAGTTGTACTTCGGTATCATATGATCAGAAGGCATGTGTAGAACTTCCTCTGTTATGACTCTTTTAATTTTACAGTGTCCTAGATTGGGTCTTTGTGCATTCCAGCACTCTGATTGTGCCAATCTATATGAACTCATTCCGGCCTGTCCTTGTATGAAATTGCATAGTGATGGGAGTTCTAGTGAAGTATTCAAGGCTTCTGTCGGCGTAGTTCTCATAGCCCCAGTTATGGCTATGCATGTCATTCTCTGTAGGCTGTCCAATCTACTACTTACTTTTCTTTGGCTTAAAGTCAGTACTTAGAAATAGAAAAGAAATGTTCAACGTGAACAGACACAAGTGGTGCATGTTTTGTTTGCAGTCGATATTAAATGCCAATTTGTTGTAACATTAGTTAATTTCTATGGCTCGGGGCTGGGTCTTTGTGACATCTTCAGCATTAGATTTCATCTTAGGTACGATCCCATCCTCACAGACGCACAGTTCGCTTATACGGTGTCAACTCGAAAGACTTACAGCTTTACAGACGAAACGTTCTGTCTTTCTTGCTTAATTTCTTTAGGAATAAAGGAGCCAAAAAAAGTATTAAACAAGTGGGAAAAGGTCTGACATTAAGAAAAGGTGCAAAAAGGTGCGCCCGTTGACAAAAGGTGCAAAAAAGTGCAACTAAAACACAGTTAGCCGAGTTCATTTCATGTTTTCTTTGCAAGACAAGCTAATTTGGGCATTTTAATAGCGAAAAAGAATTAAGGTACAACACAAAAATGTCCGAGCTCTACTAATGCGGAATAAGTAGAGCAACGCCACATACAAATGTTATGTTAACATTGTAGTCGTGCAAGGTGTTCAGTGAATTCTGAAATGTGTAATACGTTGTGTAACTTGGTCGAGTGTAATGTAATGGAGTGTTATTATTTATAACCTACGAAAACCTTTAAAGTATAAGAGTGGTTCAGTTAAATCATGGATAGTAATGGCAGCATTACATGGTTTGTTCGTAGTAACAGCTCAGAATATGATCAGTCTGAGACACTGATCCTCTAAGTGGAGGAAAACTTCGAAGCAACATCCGTGTTTTAATGGTTACGTCCAAAGGAATACATGTTACGATTCAATTCTCGTTCAGAGGAGGTGGTTTGCCCGGGAGAACTATCACGAAGTGTGCTTGTGCTCCAGGGCAACACACTGCAGCACGCTGCCAACGCAGTAATGGGGAGTTGTCTCTATTTTCGCTGGGACCTTACGGATCACCGGCCTCTGATCTTAGATATCTCTTCCTACGACAGTTACATCACTGGTCTATTGAAGAAAACCCTGAAGTGTAAAAGGGTACGAACATGCCGAAGATGCATCGCTGCTCGCAGTCGAATTTTACATCGCGGTCGCTTCCGCGATGTTACCTCCTTATAACACAGATGTACAGGTTTAAATGGAACCGTGCATTTCGAAGATGCCCGCTACCATTCACTCCCGCGGTTCACATGGAGGTCTAGCGCGATGACAAGGAAGTTTGTGTTTACATCGCTGTAGAAAAGAAGGCATCAATGTAGCTTGTTTCTGATTGGCTCGTCTAGGCTGAGATCACGTGGTATATCCCGCCGTGTACCCAAGGTTCTGTGTGTGGTTTTGGAGTTATTATACCTACCGTGTTGATACTAATCTAATAACAGTTGGGTCACAGCTTAATTTTGGTTCCGACAAGACGCGGTATTTAATTCTCTAGCTACATGGAATGTAGGTTTTCCAACTCTCTTCTTTCTCACGTGAATAACTTGTCTCTTAGAGACAAATATATATTTCGAATGAAAGTACAAGCACTCTTTGAACTTGCTTCCCCTCAGCAACAGTCTGCTCAAGATGGAACAGAATTCACTACATCAGCCTAGACCATCTCATCATTACGAACCTCCGTATAATTGGAACTGCCACACCAGTTCTAAAGAGACAAAAAGCGTGCGTCGTAGTGTGATTTACAATTAACATTTCCTAAAACTATTTGTCCTACAATCACTGTTTAAAATATGAATAACTTCCTTCGAAAATTAAAAAGCCACTGTTGCAGTATTAATTCAGAATATTGCTGAAACTAAACTACAGGGATTTCATTCTGAAGATCATATTATTAAAAAGTTATTTCCCGTGCGTAAGTTGAAAACATTAAACAATGAAAAGAAATCAGTTCACTAACCTTTCAAAATTATATGTTGTTTACATTACATTTTACCGGGCGAGTTGGCTGTGTGGTTAGGAGCGCGCAGCTGTGAGCAGTGTTGACAACTGATGTTTTCAAGATCCGCTAAAATTCCGCCAAGAAATCCGATCTCAAATAATAATAATAATAATAATAATAATAATAATAATAATAATAATAATAATAATAATAATAATAATAATAATAAATGTAAATGTCTGCACTCACCTGATCTGTGAGTTTCACTGGGATTAACCCCCTGCCTGCGAACTGGCGAACTAAAACTTGTAGGCGTTTTACTGCCGGGTGCAAACTAGGTGAATCCCCTACCTCAAGGACCACACAGAACAGGCCAGTTCATTAAACCGTCATCCTTCATAGCATAAATATAAATGCTACTCTCGTGCTACTCTCTCACAGTTTCATTATCTGTCGCCATTCGTCAACTATGAGATAAATAACCTTTCCCCGCGCATTACAAATTTATGATACCATGATCTCATAACATCAAATCCAAATGTTTTCCTCATGTGACTGCTAGCTCCTCACAAGAAATACGGATTAGCTCGGAGATATACTGGAGTACAAATATTAAAAAAATGGATAAAACATTAAATTCCGCTATAATAAATCTAGAATTCCGCCAAAAATCCGCTGTTGCTAAATGACATATTTCTCCGCCGACAGTCTTCTAATTCCGCCAAATTTAGCGAAAAATCCGCTAAGTTGACAACACTGGCTGTGAGCTCGCATCCGGGAGATAGTGGGTTCGAACCTCACTGTCGGCAGCCCTGAAGATGGTTTTTCGTAGTTTCTCATTTTCACACCATTACATTTAAATATTATATATTTTGCACCCTTCTTTCCTGTTCGTCACGACCAATCTTTCCTCCGATAGAATTGGATTTGTATGGTAGTTGTTTTTGAAAGTATCAATTTCTGATTCGACTTTGCTGTATAATATACCGGAACATTCTCGTGTATGAATGGAATCTGTCCGGGTGGTGTTTTAGTTCTTCAAATAAGTTGTGGTATTCTCCCAACTCCTGTCTTCTTTGATTCATAGGATGAACACTCCACTGACGGCTTGAATGATTTGAAGGACCGGCGTCCTTCATTGTGGAGAATATAAAGAAACTTGTTCATTGTTGGATCAGGTGCCTCCGAAGGATCGGGGTGATTGTCTCTAGATTCGCTCACTATCGTCAGTATGGCGTCGGTTCGATATAATATGCAGTTTGTTGTCCAGTAGATGTAATGTAGGTTTCTAGACACCGGTCTGTGTTTCAACAGAGCAACCCTAATATTACAGGAGGTGGTATCTGATGAGCCATTACAAACACACTGTATATTCCTTATAGAACCCAAGGTTACTTGAACAGTGCCCCTAACTTGATAGCGAAAGTTTGCTTCGTAACACGGGCCTGTGACTTCGTGGCGTACAGCCCACTATGTAAATGTATTAAATCACATGTGATTACCTGTGTGGATGCATTGCCTGTTCACCTCCTGTGGGTGGGGGACGCAGACGAAGAATACAGTACACCCACGGTATCCCCTGCCTGTCGTAACAGGCGACTAAAAGGGGCGACCAAGGGATGATTGTATTAGAACCATGAAACTACTTGTGATTAATATCATCACGCGGGAAACACCATGGGTCGCCGTTACTTGCGAGTAGTACCACTATATTAGGTACACAATAGGTTTGTGATTAGTAGCAGAGAGTGGTTCACTGTGGGTTTCCAGTACTCGTGATTAGTACCATTGTGAGAAACACCACGGGCCTGGGCGTCGCCTGTGATTAGTACCACTATATCAGCGACACCGTTGGTCTGCTTTGCCTGTGATTAGTACCCACTAAATGAGGAACACCACGGGAATACCGGTGCCCGTGATTAGTACACCTAGGTGAGGGACACCATGGGTTTGCGTTTTCTATGAGTGGCGCCATTATGTGAGAAACACCATAGGTCTTGCGTTACCTGTGCGACGTACAATCTTTGTGAGTAGTACCATAACGTGTGGAATACCGCGAGTCTACGCTACTTTTGATTAGTACCGCAACGTGACAAATACCATGGTTCTACTTTACTAGCGATAATTACCATTATGAGGGGCCGTTGGCCTGGATTTTGGACCCGTTTGGACAACAAGCGTCCTCGATTCAGGATTTTGCTTTAGAAGCAGTCCCTTGGTCAATAATACTATTGTTCATGATAGTTTCTGGGTCGGATCCACTGGTTGTTTTAAATTCATATACATCCATTCATACTTCATCACAATTTTTGTTCTGGTCAGTGGATGATTTTGAACTTTTAAATTGTCATTAGGGGCCGATGACCTAGATGCTAGTCCCCTTTAAACAACAAGCATCATCCTCATCATGCATTGCCTGTTCTAGTGCATGCATTTTGAATTCATTGTAGCTAAGAGTAAGAAGAAAAAAGAAAAGCGATGTTGGCTTACAAGTTAGATATCCTTCTGGCATTCTCGTGGTGTTTGAGTGGAAAAACCACCAAAATAATTTCCAGACTGCCCAAGAAAGTGATTTTAAAGCATTTTAACTAGCTTACTTGAATTGCAATTTTGACGCCTGGGCATATCCGAAAATCGTAATAGTAGTTAGTAGAATGTAAAAAATAATAACATAATATAAATAATAATAATAATAATAATAATAATAATAATATTATTATTATTATTATTATTATTATTATTATTATTATTATTATGTCGTTGTGTTGCCCTTTACGGCAATAATGAACTCCTCTACTACCTCGAGAAAAAAATCTCTTCTGAGCGGGCCGTGAAAATACTCATGCTCAATATAGGTTGAACTGATTGACATGCATGTAGTATTGTCCCGGTGTATCCTACGAGATATTTCGTACGGATATCCGTTCAAACTGTCGCGAAAGTGATAGTTTGTTGCATTGAATAACACGATAAGCCTGTAAACATCGATTTAAAGAGAAGTTAAAGAGAATTCACGGTAATTTCACTGGATAATTACGGCACATAACAGTTTTTTGGATTGTTGACGATTGTTGCTACATGCACATGATAGTTGTGTAAATAAATACAAAGTCAGCTGATTCATTATTCCTATAATTTGTAGTCTTAGTTCCCTGCATACTTTGTACTTTCCACCTTCCTTTATTCATCGAGTAAAAGTTAATAATCAAATTCCTATATCCCAATAATACTGCATTTCAAGCCCCCGGCGTGGTTTTGACAGAAATTATAGTAGACAACCTCTTATTCTCAGCATTTAAGGACACTTCTATTCTCCGTCCTGCGTAGTAGGGAAAATAATACTAATCCACCAGCGGTAAAAGTTCATATAACCACACTTCAGCTGAAAATTGTAGTGTAGATACAGTATATTTAGATAGTGCCGTATCTTGCCTGCTACATTCCTGTGTTATCTTTCGTGTGTATCTATTAGAGCGTAGTTCTAATTGGTTCTAATAATAATTTGTCCAAGCATTTAGCTTTGTTGGTAATCTTTGAGTACAGAAGTTCTTGCAAATTTCATTTCTGTTTGTGCTTAGTAGTGACATATGGTACCGGTATTGTAACTAGGATACGTCTGAGAGTAGTTTAAAAATTACTGTAATGTACTGTAGTATACGGGTAGACTAATATCCTAATCAGAATTTAGTATGTTATTTTATTATTGTAAAATATTTGTGTAGTACTGGTGTAGTAGAGGTATCCGTAGAAACTCTTACTAAAATTATGTTGTTGTAATTAGGATAGGCTTAATTGCAGTTTGGAATTGTGTAGTTTCTTGCGTATTCCTTTAGATATTTAGTAATTAACAGCAGTTTTTATCCTGTTGGGGTTGTAGGATAAAAATAGAGTACGACTAAGTAGTATTGTAGTGTAGTCGTATATTAATTACCTTTTTGTTGTGTGATCCTTGAGTACTATCCCAGACAATATATCCCTCCGTTCATTTATTTTTTGCAAATAAGTTATTTTATTTTTATTTTCATTTTTCCGTAAAGAATGGCTAAGGAGCGCGAGTGTACGAAATGTGGGTGTGGCGGGGCCTTGAGCGGTATGAGGGAGGAGTTGGAGTGTTTGAGTGAGATAATTAGGATTCTCACAGAAGACAGGAAGATAAGACTCCCTCAAACAATGTACAGGATACAGTAGGTGTACAAGAGGGAGGGGTAGGAAAGGGGGGAGTTGTAGAAGAGTGGTGGTCTAATGTTCTAAGGGGAAGGAGATTGCAGGCTAAGGGCTCTATTCAGGATCAGAATTCAGGACAGGTGTCTGTGCGGAATCGGTACGAGTCACTCTAGGTAGAACAACAGAGGGAAGATGAGGGACAGGGAACTGTTGCTGAGATGAGTGGAAGTAGGAGGAAGGGAAAAGGTAGGAAAGGGAAATGTAGAGTAGAGGATAGGAAAAGACGGGTGGAACAGGGTCATGGGAAGTAGAAAAGGGAGGAGGAAGTAACTTCTGCAGCTATCAGGAAAGATAGGGCTGACCAAGATGGGAGGGGATCAAATGAGGTGGATAGGGTTGAGGCTCTGGGGGATTCCATCGTTAGACACGTGGGGAAAGTGTGTGGAGGAAAGGGAACCAGGATAGAATGTTATCCAGGAATTAGGTTGAGGCAGATGTTGTGGAAAGTAGAAAAGAGGGAGGAGGGGAAGGAGGAGGTGGTAGTGTTTCACGTTGGTACCAACAACGTAAGGCAAGCTGATATAAGTACCAACATAGTTGGAGATGTGTGGGATCTGGTAAATGCAGCACGGGTGAAGTTTAAGAAAGCGGAGATTGTTATTAGTGGAATACTGTGTAGGAGGGATACTGACTGGAAGGTGATTGGGGATTTAAATGAGACTGTGGGGTGGGTATGTGGGAAACTGGGAGTTAAATTTCTAGATCCTAATGGGTGGGTAGGAGATAGGGATCTGCGCTCAGATGACCTTCACTTAAACCGCAGTGGTACGTATAAGTTAGGAAATTTGTTTGGAAGGGTAATAGGGAGGTGCATTCAGGGAAACGGGGTGATCTAGGGAGCGGTGATAATGGAACAGGGAACTGGAAATCAAGTAGGGATGAAATAAAATTGTTAGTGTTGAACTGTAGAAGTATTGTAAAGAAAGGAATAGAATTGAGTAATTGAATAGATATATATTTACCAGATATTGTAATAGGGGTTGAATCATGGCTGAGAAATGATATAATGGATGCAGAAATTTTCTCACGGAACTGGAGTGTGTATCGTAGAGATAGGATAGGAATGGTGGGAGGGGCAGTATTCATTCTGGTGAAAGAAGAATTTGTAAGCTACGAAAAAGTTAATGATGAGACACATGAAATTCTAGGTGTAAGGCTCATTTCTACAGATACTAGGCAACTTGATATATTTGGAGTGTACAGACCGGGAAAGGGTAGCACTGACACGGATTCAGAATTATTTGATAAGATAATCAGCTATGTAGGAAACGACAAGGAAAGAAATGTGATTGCAGCGGGAGATCTGAATTTACCAGATGTCAGTTGGGAAGGAAATGCGAACGACAGGAAGCATGGCCAACAAATGGCAAATAAGTTAATATGGGAAGGACAGCTGATTCAGAAAGTGGTGGAACCAACCATAGGGAAAAATATCCTGGATGTGGTGCTGATAAAACCAGATGAGCTCTATAAGTAAACTGAAGTAATAGATGGAATTAGTGATCATGAAGCTGTTTTCGTCATAGTTAAAAATAAATATAATAGAAAGGAAGGTCTTAAAAGTAGGACTATTAGGCAGTACCATATGGCTGATAAAGCAGGCATGAGGCAGTTTCTAAAAAGTAACTATGATCGGTGGAAAACGGTAAATAAAAATGTAAACATACTCTGGGATGGGTTTAAAGAAATTGTTGAGGAATGCGAAAACAGGTTTGTACCTTTAAGGGAGGTAAGGAATGGTAAAGACCCACTTTATTTTAATAGAGAAATAAAGAGACTAAGAAGGAGGTGCAGACTGGAAAGAAATAGAGTTAGAAATGGCTGTGGAAGTAAGGAGAAATTGAAGGAACTGAATTGTAAATTGAATCTAACAAAGAAGGCAGCTAAAGATAACATGATGGCAAGCATAATTGGCAGTCATATAAATTTTAGTGAAAAATGGAAGGATATGTATAGGTATTTGAAGGCAGAAACAGGTTCCAAGAAGGACATTCCAGGAATAATTAATGAACAAGGGGAGTGTGTATGTGAGGATCTTCAAAAGGCAGAAGTATTCAGTCAGCAGTATGTAAAGATTGTTGGTTACAAGGATAATGTCCAGATAGGGGAGGAGACTACGGCTAAAGAAGTATTAAAATTTACATATGATAACAATGACATCTGCAATAAGATACAAAAGTGAAAACTAGAAAAGCGGCTGGAATTGATAAGATTTCTGGGGATGTACTAAAGACAATGGGTTGGAATATAGTACCATATCTGAAGTACTTATTTGATTATTGTTTGGTCGGAGGGGTCGGAGGAGCTATACCAGATGAATGGAGAGTTGCTATAGTAGCTCCTGTGTATAAAGGAAAGGGTGATAGACATAAAGCTGAAAAATCAGGCCAGTAAGTTTGACATGCATTGCATGTAAGCTTTCATTCTTTCTGATTATATTAGACATGTTTGTGAAAATAATAACTGGTTCGATAGAAGGCAGTTCGGTTTTAGGAAAGGTTATTCCACTGAAGCTCAACTTGTAGTATTCCAGCAAGTTATAGCAGATATCTTGGATTCAGGAGGTCAAATGGACTGTTTCGCTATTGACCTTTCTAAAGCCTTTGATAGGGTGGATCATGGGAGACTACTGGCAAAAATGAGTGCAGTTGGACTAGACAAAAGAGTGACTGAATGGGTAGCTAAATTTCTAGAAAATAGATCTCAGAGAATTAGAGTAGGTGAAGCTTTATCTGACCCTGTAAGAATTAAGAGGGGAATTCTCCAAGGCAATATTATCGGACCTTTATGTTTTCTTATAGATATAAATGATACGAGTAAAGGAGTGGAATCAGAGGTAAGGCTTTTTGCGGATGATGTTATTCTCTATAGAGTAATAAATAAGTTACAAGATTGTGAGCAACTGCAACGTGTCCTGGAAAATGTTGTGAGGTGGACAGCAGGCATTGGTATGTTGATAAACGGGGTTAAAAGTCAGGTTGTGAGTTTCACAAATAGGAAAAGTCTTCTAAGTTGATGGGGTGAAAGTTCCTTTTGGGGATCATTGTAAGTATCTAGGTGTTAATATACGGAAAGATCTTCATTGGGGTAATCACATAAATGGGATTGTAAATAAAGGGTACAGATCTCTGCACATGGTTATGAGAGTGTTTAGGGGTTGTAGTAAGGATGTAAAGGAGAGGCCATAATACGTCTCTGGTAAGACCCTAACTAGAGTATGGTTCCAGTGTAAGGGACCCTCACCAGGGTTACCTGATTCAAGAACTGGACAAAATCCAAAGGAAAGCAGCTCGATTTGTTCTGGGTGATTTCCGACAAAAGAGTAGCGGTACAAAAATGTTGCAAAGTTTGAGCTGGGTAGAATTGAAAAAAGAAGGAGAGCTGCTCGACTAAGTGGTATGTTCCGAGCTGTCAGCAGAGAGATGGCGTGGAATGACATTAGTAGACGAATAAGTTTGAGTGGCGTTTATAAAAGTAGGAAAGATCACAATATGAAGATAAAGTTGGAATTCAAGAGGACAAACTGGGGCAAATATTCATTTATAGGAAGGGGAGTTAGGGATTGGAATAACTTACTAAGGGAGATGTTAAATAAATTTCCAATTTCTTTGAAATGATTTAGGAAAAGGCTAGGAAAACAACAGATAGGGAATCTGCCACCTGGGCGACTGCCCTAAATGCAGATCAGTATTGATTGATTGATCCTTCAGTTCGCACTAGTCAGTTATGACGTATATTAGCATGGTGCTTCCAGCTACTTTAGGCATGTAGTAGTAGTTAGCTGACTGTGGGGGCGAGATGAGAATCGTAGCCAAGCAGTCTCGTGTCCATGATTAAAGACTTAGGTGAAGAGTTGAGTTTTGAAGTTCTCGTGAGATTAACTCACTGTAGAGGACCTACTTTAAGAGTTGTCTGGTAGAGTAATGAATTTTAGACATTACCTATAATGCATTAATGTATGCTATAGGTGGGTGAGGAATTATATTGAAGAAATGTTTAGTTTTGCATACAGTGTGGTTTTTTTTTTTTTTTTTTTTTTTTTTTTTTTTTTTTTTTTTTACAGTGAAAACAGCGTTTGTCACTAGCATCACCAAACGTTCTTGTCTAGTGTTACATATACATTCACTCGAAAATATATGTTGCGATATTTTAAAATGGTTGAATCTGATTGCAGTTTTGAAATTAGTTGTAAACTGTATGCATTTTAACCGCCTTCTCTTCAATTCGTTCGTTCGATCGTTCCATTCATTCATTTGTTAATTCATCCAGTTATCCTCGTCGTTCCACATATAAACAAGACGAAGTGTATATATTTATATTGCCATGTATTTGAATGCTGAAGTTTAGCGCCGAGTTATGATTGTAGCACACTTGACCTCGGTGTCTAGATCCATGAGGGTGTCACACACAATCATGATTCAGCCGACCCTGCCCTCACTTCATGATAACAGGGCGCCTAGTTAAAGTACAGCGTTGTCCTGGTTATTTTTAGGGCTTCGACTCATAGTTGGCACATCACGAGGCTACGTTAGCGAAAACAGACTGGTCAGCCAGCCAATGAGCAAGTGGTCGCCGTGCTAGACAAGAACTGCAGGTATTATTGCTGTGCCGTTTTGTGTGTGTTATACAGTGGCCCATTCTGTTATCTATGGCTTCGATAACAAGAGGAACTTCGCCTCGTCAGTACACATATACTCAAACTTTTCGTCAAACCACCACCAAGTCCCCCTTCAAGAACCAGGCAGAATGGGATCATTATTTTGGTAAGTAAACATTTCTTCTTTTCCTTTATTGTGGAATTCTGTTGCAATTCTGAAATCGGTTACATGCTGTTCTGCTTTGGGGTATCCCATGGCACGTATTTTACCATGCGTTGCTTGGTTGACACTGTTTTCTGCGGCGGTTAAAAAATGAGCCTGACGTAGCTCCCCTTTAACTCCACCCACATGTTCCGCATTAAGAATGATGCTTCTGCCTTCAGAGCTGTGCGCGATAACGCGTCCCTTGAGTGGATCAGAGAACTAGGGCACTTCAGTATTGGGCCAGGAAGACTTTCGACAGCTATCATGGGTGTGGTGGTTCTCCACCGCCGGCACTTATTTGAATTTTAAGTACATATTATATTCATGTCAAAAAGTACCCATCCGAATGCTACTCGCCAATTACTTCAATTTCAGACCATCATTTCCAATTTTGAGTACTTTGGATGCTTATTGTTGCATAATAACATAATCCAAAGATGTCTGTTGCGTCAGATGTGGACCTTTGAATGTTATATTCCATTTAATGGTTTAGTATTTTATAGCCAGGGGAGTTGGAAGGTCGATATCGATACTTCACTTTTATACCATATTGGTGTGTGTGTGTGTGTGTGTGTGTGTGTGTGTGTGTGTGTGTGTGTGTGTGTGTGTGTGTGTGTGTGTGTGTGTGTGTGTGTGTGTGTGTGTGTGTGTGTGTGTGTGTGTGTGTGTGTGTGTGTGTGTGTGTGTGTGTGTGTGTGTGTGTGTGTGTGTGTGTGTGTGTGTGTGTGTGTGTGTGTGTGTGTGTGTGTGTGTGTGTGTGTGTGTGTGTGTGTGTGTGTGTGTGTGTGTGTGTGTGTGTGTGTGTGTGTGTGTGTGTGTGTGTGTGTGTGTGTGTGTGTGTGTGTGTGTGTGTGTGTGTGTGTTACTCGATGTTGAAGATGAAAGCGTAGATACCCTTCAGTCGTTTAGAAAGGCAACCGCCCTCGCCTAATATGTTTATTTTCGCACTCTCTATTTCATTTTCACTATTACTAAGAAACTGGCTGCATATGTAGTTTGTTTGGTAGTCCCTCGTACGCTCAGGGTTTCGGGAGCGATTCTCAAATTTGAATTTAATTGTGCCTAAATTTGGAAAATACATATCACTACACTTATTGCCATAATAAGTAAAGGGGCGTGATGGCCGAGTGACATTACTATAGGCTTCTTACCAAGGGGGTCGCTATTCGAATTCCGGCCAGTACATGTAGGATTTTTTAAATAAAATGAATGTCCATTTCTGTGGATAATTTTGACCTCTGGTCCTTGGGCCTTCGGGTTCGATTACCAGTATGGAAATCTGGTGGTTCTGTGGCTCTAATTTCGAATTCAGCTCTCGCGTAAAACTTTACAATAATTTCGGCATTGCTGTCTCTCTTTAAACGTATCGTTGTTGAAGGGAAATAAAATATGTTTTCTTCATATTATTATTATTATTATTATTATTATTATTATTATTATTATTATTGTTATGCACGTGAGTATGTTTATGTACCTTTGTTCCAACTCTGGATGGCCGCCTAATGTCGCCTTGACTTAGATTCGAACCACTCGCCCATTTTGGGATCTTGAGTCGTACTCTTGATAGTTCTATGTGATTTTACACGCAGGATAATAGTGCCCATTATTGTTGGAAGTGTGTACGGAAGTTGTGGAAAGCGACGAGATCAAACAGTCTGCGGGACTGATACAAGACTTCCGTGCGTTGTAATTACGACTTTATACCTATGCCTTCCCACAAGAGTGCGCGTAGACCCACTCACACTTATATTTATATATTTATAAGTTGTAGTCTCAAGATCAAGGCGGGGAACCACCTACCCACAAATTACTTTCCTGGAGAGTTCTGTTTTTTCGTTGTGGAATGACGGGGTTGCTAATGCAATGGGGTAACGATGCAGCATGTGGCGACTTTCGAAGCAACGTCCGCATTTGTTTTGATATGGGTCGCTTCAAGTTCATGACATTTTGTAAACCCCTATGCACCAGGAATCTGCGATCTGGAAAACCATTCTTATAACGGTATTGTTGTCCGTCTCCATGGCTGAGTGGTCAGCGTCTTGGCCTTTGGTCCGTGGGGCCCCGGGTTCGATTTCTGGTCGGCTCGAGGAATCTTAAGCGGTTAAGTCCCTTGGCTTGGAGACTGGGTGTTTGTGCTACCACCAAACTCCCTGTAACTCGCACACTATGCAAAATACTATCATCCAGCACAATATCTCGCTGTTTTCTAAACACGGCAGATGCCGCACATGATCGTCGGAGGGTCTGCATTACCAAGGGCAGCACCAAGCTAGCAATAACTACACGAAGTTGTTGTTATTCTTATTCCTCTACTTCTTATTTTCATTATTTTATTATTATTATTATTATTATTATTATTATTATTATTATTATTATTACGGGGGCTACCCGTGGAACGCAGAGGTGAAAGGAGGTGCCAGGGTGAATGGGTCTTAACTACAATGTCAAGAAAGAATTTAAAACTGAAATGGAAGGTTATATTTTTGAAAAGCAACAATTTAACAAATTCTCACTTAGTGAGATAACAATGACAAAAATAGAAAAATCCACGATTACCGTACTTTAACTCCCTTGGGCTACAAGCCCCTAGTTTTACAATTTTTGAATTCCTGGCTCAAATTTACAAAGAGCACAAATTTACACAAGGGCAGAAATCTCTCAATACATGGAGCGCTTGCTCCCAACACACAATATCAAGCCTCCCAGAGGCACTTTTACAACACTAGAAAAGAGCTGACGTGCTCTCAGTTTTCCAAGCCTATTTTAGGCGAAATCAGAAAATTACCATCACTCGCCATCAAGGCACAACTTAAAAAATTCGAAACAGAGGTATCTAGTACCCAACCTATTGGGCCGTTGCGGAAAAGAACAGGTTAAGTAAATGGCCCGAAACACCAATTGAATGGAGGCGAGTACTTGCACTCCTAAATATGCATTCTTAAAACCTAAGGGGCACTAGGCCGATGAAACAGGGGCTATTCCCAAATTATGTAGGTGACTCGTATAAGAAAGTAATTTTCCACACTACAGAATGAAAAACAGCAATAAACGTAGTCACCTCAAACCAAGATGAAGGGGAGCTCGAGAGGGTACATCATTCTCTATCCCCCATTTACAGTTAAAGATTTATGAAATTTTTACATGAGCCGAAAGGAGATTTACATTTTAGAGAAGTTGGTTACATAGTTAAAGTTTCGAACCTTTCCCTCGGGATAAACTGCGGAGCTAGCAAAAAAGTAAGATGTTAGATCATTACCTTGCTGAAGAACTGCTGCCTGATGAAAGAGGCGCCTCCCGCCTCCTGCTTGACACACACACACACACACTTAGTTAGATGACGATCAAATGGCCAAGAGACGAGAAAATCCGCAATTTATAAACCCTAGGGGAAAGTTCGAGACCTTTCATGAATAAACCAGCCACACCCTCTCACTTTATTGGTGAATTTAAAAGTTACACTCAAAATCGAGGAAGAATCCTGTGATAGGCGGAAAATTAATTACAGGAATTTTGATTGGTTGGATTCAAAACTGGCGGAAAGAAAATATAAATATTGCCAACCCAAAAATAAATGAACATCAATCAATAAAAAAACTTACGAATTCAAAACTTCTTCAAATCAAAACTTATTCCACTTCGCACCAGGGTGCATGTTCATAGTTTTTTTAGCAGGGACATCTGTTGAAGAAAGTCCAAACTTCTTGATGAAGGGCAAACAAAACAAGTAGAAATACAGTCAGTTCAGGTAACTTCAAAATAACAAAATTTCATCAGATTTCTGTAGTGACATCTGAGTAAAGGTTTAAGTAGGTCTAGTTTCAAGTTCACGTTTCCTCCAGTAGAGGAGTTCTTTTAGGCGCTCATTTGAACGCGCGGCGTAGAGCTGTACCTCCCGGTACAATTATTATTGCCGTATTCAGGAAATCGGGAAACCACTCTCATGAGCCCCATGTACCTTGGGAATGTAACATCGTGTCATATGTTATTGAGGTGTTCTTTCTGCGTATTCGTGAAGTATTTTAGTGTAGTATTGAGAAAGTTGCCCTGAAGTTCGAAATGAGCTACGATTCGAATTTAAGCTTTAAAGGAGAAAATACTGTATACTGCGATTACCAGTACGACGGTGCTGGACGTTGCCTACGATCATATCTCAAAACTCCGGATTCTTCGTTCTCTAATGGTGTAGGGGCCTGGGTATTTTAATATCGACGGTCATTTAGCGAATTCTCATCATCTAGCATCTCATCTTGAAATACAAGAGCCAAAATCGAATCCCAGCGAAGTAATTTGTCATTTACTAGTCCTTAAGTGCTAACGAAATTGTTACATTCATAGAGTATGATCCGTTTGTAATAGAATCAAAGCCAACTGTACCATTGATGAGCGGTAAATGATTATAGAGGGAGGGCTCAGGAACGTCGCTGGAACACGTGTTACAAGGGACTAGTTGTCATTACGTAGAGCATAAAAGGCGTGCGTTATCAGGCTGAAAAGTCGGAACAAGCCATATATATCGCCACTTATACCAACTTCTTTTTTTTTTTGATTTTACATATTTCGGATTTCGGTCTTATTGACCATGCAGTCAGCTACAATTTTGTATTTTTAAAATTATTAATTGTGAATTGACGTGATGAATTGAAGTTATACGTTTAAGACCCATCTCCCGAATCAGAGAAATGAACCACACGGAGTTAAAATCCCCGACCCGGCCGGGAATCGAACTCGGAGCCCCCCGAGCCGAAGGCCACTAGGCTGACCATTCAGCCAAGCAGCCGATTATACCAACTTGAAAGTGATTATGTTGTTGGAATGCACTCCACTGGATGGGCAACTGTCGTATAGCCAGTCATACTGACCTTGCAGTAACTTATGTGACACATAGTGTGCAGATCTACCTCGCGTAGATCAGGTAAAGTTGTATCGTTTATATACTCCTTTATCCACTCAAGCGACAAGAACGACCTTGCGTGTCCGTTAACAGATTAGATGTATTTTGCATGCTGAGCGGAGGTAATGTGTCCGTCAAGCCGCTTCTGCACGTGCCTACAGTCAAATATGCTGTTCTTTCGTCACTGTTTCCCACACCCCATAGGCTTCGCGGGTGCGATCTATGGCACATTTGGCGACTTGGCCCTGTTTTGCATGTAGATGCCCTTCCTGATGCCAACCCTATGTGAAGGTATGTATTCACTGTTGCGTGCTAATAGCCCAGTCCTTGAGACAGATGAATTAAGTAGATGCGGTTAAAATTCCCGACCCGGCTTGGAATCGAACGTGGGATTCTCTGAACTAAAAGCTGCCCATTTAGCCAAGGAGCTGGACCGTCAAAGCCTCTGTTGTGACATTGCGTGCTGTACGCATTTATGAACCAAACGTGACAACGTCGCTGCAGCTTGGTTTGAACAGGCGGTGTACGTGTCGTCATAAAATAAGCGAGACGGTGTTAAGTACGAAGGGCGAACTATATTGTTTTACACTTAATTTTTTTCTACCCAAAGAAGTTCATTACACATCCGTTGTTACGTCCACCTTCTGAACATAATCTCCTTGTAACTGTATGCACTTTTGCCAACGATGTGTCAGACTCTCCAGACCTTCCTGATACCATTCTTTCGGAGTGCTGCTTACCCATGCCTTGACAGCTGTGTCCAATTCTGCAAAATCCGCAAAACGGCGACCACGCAGAGGTTTCTTCGTGTTCACGAACAAGTGATAATCACATTTCTTTGGAGGTGGACTGCCCATATGATTCCATTGCTTCGATTGTTGTTTCGTTTGTGGCTCATGGTAATGGAGCCATGTCTCATCTCCAGCCACAAGCCTAGCGATGAAGTCGGCTGGATATTGATCCTGGCGTTGCAAAAGTTCTCTGCACACGTCCACACGCATCTGCTTTTCGTCTGCAGACAAGAGTCTAGGCACCCACGTGGCTGACACCTTCCCCAACTGTAAGTGGCCATGCATGATCCGCTTCAGGGTGTTTCGGCTAATACCCGTGGCTACCTCCACTTCCGTAAATGTGATGCATTTCTTTCCTTGGATGGCCTGTTCGACCCGGGTAATGTTGGCTGTTGTTGACACTGTCACATTACTTCCAGAACTGGTTCCCTTGTCCACCGATGTGCGCCCTGTTTTCCAACCTTCCACCCAGTTGTAAACTGTTTTCCGTGACGGCGCATGTTCTCCACAGACTACCACCAAGCGCCGATGAATTTCTGCAGTGGTCACGCCTTCTTTCCACAGGAACCAAGTCGTATAGCGCTGTCCCTGACGGTTGCTTTCCATGTTGTCTGATCCTACGCTGACTGTTGTGAAATGGCTTTGACGAGCGCATTCGTTGGCCCCTGTGCGTGTGCTGCTACCATACGGTGGAACAACGCACTTCGTTACACGTCACCACCTTCAAAAGTGAAATGTGAAGCATACCCGGACGTAAATAAAATACAGTGTAAAACAATGTACTGAAGTACGCCCCTCGTACTTCATCGCGTGAGTTGGCCGTGCGGTTAGGGGCGCACAGCGCTTGCATCCGGAAGATAGTCTGTTCTAGCTCCACTGTCGGCAGCCCTGAAGATGGTTTTCCGTGGTTTCCCATTTTCACATCAGGCAAATGCTGGGCTGTACCTTAATTAAGGCCACTTTCTTCCCATTCCTAGGCCTTTCCTATCCCTTCGTCGCCATAAGACCTGTCTGTCTCGGTGCGACGTAAAGCCAATTCTAAAAAAAATGTTTAATACCTCAAACGTCCAGGCTATTCTGATCCCACCGGACGCGCTACAGCATAGAAGATCGTCATAGACTTCAGCTTGCCGTTACAATGACACCCCATGCAGGGAAATCTTGCAGTCTCTAGGGCCAGCCTGCAGTAACACTGGACGATCGACGTGTTTAGTTGTCGGAAGAATGGTTCAATGTGCCTCAGCCTCAGAACACTTTCCAGTATCCAGGAATATGATGAATTACCTCGTCCCATCGCTGTCTGTATAGCAGCAAAGGTAGATCCTTTCCCATATTGAAGGGTGCTTTGCTGTGGCTGAGCAAGGTGTACTCTATGCATGGAGGATACATCTTTACTGGTTTGTATTGTGATGTATTAGTCTGTGTTTTTTTCATACAAATTTCAAATAGGAAAAGGGAATGTAGCATTGTAGCATGTCTATCAGTGTATTTGCGTAGATTTACTATTGCAGCGTAAGACCAGTGGAATAACTCTTTAGGTCCTCGGCTGACCCGTGAAAGTTATTAGTACTGGTGAAAGCTTCGATGTAGTATTTGCAGCATTTTTTGCAATGCAGGGACAGTCATATGAATCGGGTTGATGTTAATTATAATAAGTCCATTTTGGCTACAACGTTGGAATTAATTACGCAAGAAGTAGCATTTGCGTATTGCATCAGTAAGTGGGCAGAGCAGACAGAACGTCCTCGCTGCCAATTACCTCAAATTGCCTCAAAAAGAAGGGAAAGAAATAAAAGACCGAGACGTTTAAAATCTGTGGGTGTCACATGTGTCGTCACGTTTCCATGTAGGCTGTACGGATGACATCACTAAGGCGAGATAGTTGACATCGAATATGACGAGGATGATAGTGCTTAGTTCCTCGATCGTAGATAAACGCGCAGTATCACAGAATTACATGAATTCTTAATGTATTTTAATTCTTAAAGATTATAATATATAGTAATGGAAATCGCGATGTGTTGTCAGTTGAACTTGTTACGTGATGGAAGCGATGGTCAGTGGTTAATTATTGGCTTCTTATACTTACTGGTAGAGGAGGATTGTGCAGGCCCTTAGTTAATTCACAGAGGCTTGCCGACTGAACGCTGAAAGGCTTACCAGTCTATAACGAAGAGAGGGAGAGAGAGAGAGAGAGAGAGAGAGAGTAAATATATTACAAGTACTTTTGTTTGTAAATATTAAACTTAGCAAAATAATAATATGCCATATTTTGAGTCTGCCATCGATTTTAAGTAATTTACATACAGTTACTCCCATAAATATTCGGTCACTCTCATTTTTTATACACTTTTATTGGATAATTATTCTTACACTATAATGATAATGTATAATACAACGAAACATGTAGGAAAACATAATACAACGTTATAGACACATTGTGATGTACGTCAAACTCTTCTGGCAGTCATTAGTACGCCATCTGTCGTACATTCAAATATAAACAGTAATTCCAGTGCCGCCTCAAAAATATTCGGCCACTGTACAAAAAAGTAACATAAACTCGCATAATTCACTACCCTGTTACACATTCAGTACTTTGTAGGTCCACCTTCATGTTTTATGACCTCTTCCAGTCGATTCGGCATAGTGGCGATAACTTTCTTGATATAATCAGGGCTTAATGCCGCTCATTCTTGTAGCAGTCTCCTCTTCAAGTCTGTGAGGGAATTTGTCGGCCGGAATTGCAGAGCTGCCTTCATTTGACTGCACACATTCTCGGTGGGGTTCAGGTCGGGTGATTGTGGTGGAGTCTCCAAAACCTTCGGGCAGTTGTACAGCAGCCACTCCCTGACAAGTTACGACTTGTGCTTGGGGTCATTATCTTGGTAGAATTTGAAAGTATGCTGTATACCAAGTTGTTCCGCAGATTATCGCAAATTGTTTTTGAGGATAGCCAAATAGCCCTCTTTTGTCAAAATATGTTCAGTGAAACTCAGTGCACCAACCCTGTTCGATGCAAAACATCCCCACACCATTGCACTTCCTTCACCATGTTTTACCGTTGCTTGTAAATTGCTTGTTTTCAGTACCTCGTGACGTTTCCGCCACACCAATTGCTTTCCATCGGACCCAAACACGTAGAACTTTGACTCATCAACAAATTACACATCCTCCCATCAAGCACTGGGTTTGGTTACGTAAGTTTTGCGACCTCTAACCGCTTCTTTTCATATACCGCGCTAATGAATGGTTTCCTCCTAGCTCTTCTCCCAAGTAACTCATTCCTTCGCAGTGCTCTTCGCACGGTTGCAGTACTCACTTTCTTTCTACACTCCTCTAAGACAGCTGCTACCACTTTCTGAGCACTAATTTTTGGATTTCGTTTCCCATTCCGAAGCACAAACCGCTCCTGTCGTTCTGTCAGCCTTCTTGGTCTGTCTGTGTGAGGAACCGAATCAATTCTGTCTTCATTTTTGAATGGTCTGATTATATCTCCAACTATTATTCTGCTATGTTAAGTATCTGCGATATCTTTCTATGCGATTTACTTCGAGCATGATGGAATACCACGAGCTGGCGTTCTTCAAACGTGGTATTGTGTTGTCTTTTGCGCCCTATTTGATACCTGTCCGCAACACTGCAGCGAATGACTTCGGCACGACGTGTCTTGCGGCACCGCATTTCCGAACTGAAAGTTTTGCAACGCTATCTGCCCTGTCTCCGTCAATGAACACAACGGCAATCCTGGCCTTTCCGGGTGACCGAATATTTTTGAGGCGTGTCATTTCACCCATGTGAGCAATATCCTTTCTTTTACAGAATAATGTAAATCAATGCTCCCTGATTCCTCTTCGGCATAAGCAACCACATGTAGTTCCATTACATAGACACACTTGGTTTCACTTCCTGCTCATGGTTGCGTTATTGTCATCACTTTTTCGCGGATTTTTTCAGTGGCCGAATATTTATGGGAGTGACTGTATATTTTATGCAATTTTAAAATGATTTGTATTACAAATTATTATTGCCCTGTTCGATACCCAGAGCAGCCATTACCGAGAGGAAAGCAATCAAGGTAATACAACAAAAGCTGTGAACCTATATCCGAATCCTGTGATTTGTATTACAAATTATTATTGCCCTGTTCGATACCCAGACCAGCTATTACCGAGAGGAAAGCAATCAAGGTAATACAACAAAAGCTGTGAACCTATATCCGAATCCTAACCTCTCTTCAGTTTCGTGCCTCGAGTGCCGAATGCGCAGCGTTGCCAACCTCCGAAAATTGAAAAACCATACAGAAATTCAAAATAAACCGTATTCCTTATTGTAAAACCGTACAGTACTAATATTCACCAGAATACACTAACATTCAATGGAATGCGTGCAATACAAGCAAGTAGCAATAATATCAAGTACGAATACTTAGCTGAAACGTATTATGTACTAGAAGGAAGAAAATGAACCGCATACGCTTCGCCCTTTCTTTACATGTTGGATCAGGACGCGGCATATCCAATACTGTCTATGCTCTCCCACGACTGCCTTTACTTCAGTTTCCTTCTGGGTGTTTTAACAGAAAGTTTTAATTTTTTGAGTGTCGAAGGACCTGCTTTATTTTTGGAATCAGAAGTTAACCGCATCTTTACTTATTTCTTCTTCTTCTTTATCGGTTTAACCTCCAGGGTCGGTTTTTCCCTCGGACTCAGTGAGGGATCCCACCTCTACCTGGAGCTTCAGACACTGGGCCGGGGGATACAACTGGGGAGGATGACCAGTACCTCGCCCAGGTGGCCTCACCTGCTATGCTGAACAGGGGCCTTGCGGGGGGATGGGACGATTGAAAGGGATAGACAAGGAAGAGGGAAGGAACCGGCCGTGGCCTTAGTTGGGTACCATTCCGGCATTTGCCTGGAGGAGAGGTGGGAAACCACGGAAAACCACTTCCAGGATGGCTGAGGTGGGAATCGAACCCACCTCTACTCAGTTGACCTCCCGAGGCTTAGTGGACCCCGTTCCAGCCCTCGTACCACTTTCCAAATTTCGTGGCAGAGCTGGGAATCGAACCCGGGCCTCCTGGGATGGCAGCTAATCACACTAACAACTACACCACAGAGGCGGACCTTTACTTACGAGGGTTGGGGCAAAAGTCATGGCAACTATTTTTTTCTTGAAGATATCAGTCCGGTTGGAAAATGTGACATATGCAGACGAAAGGACAAGGTGTTAACTACATGTGCGGACAATGAATAGCACTAAAATATCGTAACACACTAATTTATTACGGTAGTATACAGGGCAATATGGCCTTCCCGGTGCAAAAGAATGACAGCACAGTACACATCAAGTTGACATGACAAACCTGGGCCTAAAGACCCTCAAAGTAGTCCCCTGCTACTTTCACCACACGCTGCCAACGATGTGGGAGGCGCTGAATACCATCTGCCTCAGCATTTGCCGCACCATGTGTGAATTGGGTCACCTGTTGGCGCACAGCATTAGCAATGTCCTCTCGTGTTGCAAACCGCCTACCACGTAGTGGTTCCTTAATTTTTCGAATGAGATCAAAGTCACAGGGCGAAATGTCGGGAGAGTACGGTGGGTGCTCCGATTCTTCCCATCCCCAACGTCGCAGTAGCTGCCCTACACACTCTGCTTTATGTGGCTTTGCGTTGTCGTGCAGGATTATTGCACTGTCCACAAGATCCGGACGTTTCTCCCGAACGCCACGTCGTACCTGTCGCACCAGGAAGTCCCTGTAGTACTGTGCGGTCACTTCTGCAATGTGGAACAAAGTGGCAAACAATGACACCCCTGACGTCATACGCGACGATCACCATCAATTTGACTGGGGAAGGATTCTGACGGACCTCCCGCCTCCTTGGTGATCCAGTATGTCGCCACTCCGGGGACTGACGTTTCAGTTCTGGTTCGTATGCCCTGGCCCAAAATTCATCGATGGCGATTATTCGTGACAAGAATTGATCGCCGTCCTGTTGCCAGCGTGCAAGGTGGTCGGAGCATGTTACATAGCGCACCCACCTTTGAACTTCCGTCAGTGCATGCGGTACCCACCGCGATGCGATTTTGCGCAGTTGCAGCTCATTACGCAGTATCCTGTGGACGGTGCGTTTCTCGATGCCACTTACCCCCTCTAACTCCAGTAGCGTCCATCGTCTGTCTTCATCCAGGAGCTGCTTGATGATGGCACGTGCCACGTCGGTCCGCACACTGACAGGTCGTCCCGAACGTTGCCCATCACTGGTTGACACACGTCCTTGCTGAAACTTTCCTACCCACCGTGCTACTGTACTGTATGGTAGGGCATTATTCCCAAGGGCTTCCACTAATTCACTGTGACATTCCATCGCATTTCTCCCTCGGAGAACGGCTATTTTGATGTAAGCGCGCTGCTCAACACGGGTTACTTCCATCTCGCACGACACTCACCAACTGACTGATTTCACAGCCCTCGCTGCGCTACAACCAGCTATCACAGAGCCATCTGTTGTTCTGCATACACACTATGCCTGCAGAACTTTCACACGACACATACACGTTTGTGATCCGTTCACATATCTATAAGAAAAAAAAATAGTTGCCATGACTTTTTCCCCAATCCTCGTATTTAACTTCAAAATAAATTAATACATAGTAAGCTAACCAACAAGAACTGTTGCACCGTTACGGGAAATAATTTATAAGTACATCACAACACTATTCAGAAGTTTGACGAAATCACGTTATCCATAAGATTTACAACTAGAGCTGCACTGTTACATGTTCACACTACACTTCACACTGGTTAAGAAACGATTGACAGAGTTCGGTGTGGGCTGATTCAAGAGCGTGACTGTGAACGCATATGCGACTACGGGATCCACAGTTGATAAAGTTTGAAGTAGGGTAATCTCGGCCGCAGAGTGAGACAGGTAAGTGTCACCTGTCAGACTATTAAGGTGCTTCATTGGTTGCCCTGAAACTAGCTCAAAGATGAATCACAACATTCAAAGTTTCGGGTGTCCCCTGGAGAAATGGAGGCCGCGTCATACACGCCCAGGAGATCAGGTATGGTCAGACAGGGGAAAAAGTAATTTTGCATACAAAATCTGAACATTTCCAGTAATAAAATTTTGTCATTAATAAAAAAATTCGCAGAACGGTATAGTTCTATAACGCGTACGGCTTGACATTCGAACCTTACATCGTACATAGAGGGTTGAAAACCGTAAATGTATGGTTCAAACCGTATGGTTGGCAACGCTGCGTATGAGATGCTGTAGTTGCGCGTTGGATGTGGGAACAAGCTGAAATGAAATTCCATTGTGTAGCCAAGAGATGTGTGCGCTCATTGGTAGTAACCTCGAAGTTGGACGTCACTTTATGTCGGTACTGGTGCAGTGTTCAAAACGTATTGTCGCTCAGAAAAGGAATGAGTGCATGGTATTTTATCAGTTCCTCGCATATACACTTTTCTCCGAAACAATTGAATCTATAGGTATAATAAATATAATTCAGGAAATTCGATCGTAAGACTACCAGTGTTTTACCCCAGTGCGGCATGAGGTTATCAGTTGGATACCGCACCTTCCCATGACATTGGCCGGCTAGCACGCCAAAAGCGTCACCATTATCTTTATATACTGTATATATATAAAATAAGAATTTCAAAAGGATGGCATTTCTGTATCAGTTGTGTCCACAGTAAAAAGGAAATGCACTTTTTAATTTTCCGTAATTTCTGTCTGTATGTATGTATGTATGTACACGCATCACAAGAAAACGGCTGCAGAGAATTTAATGAAAATCGGTGTGTAAAGTCCGGGAATAAGTCGCTACAATCTAGGATATAAATAATTTTATTCACGCAGAGTGAAATGGTAGTTAAGGGGGAAGTCTCACATCTAATTCTCAAATATTTGTTATTAGTTGTCGTATTCTAATGAAAATCGGTAAGCAAAGCCGGGGAATAATTCGCTATAATCTAGGCCGTAGATAATTGTATTCACGCTGAGTGAAATGGTAGTTTAGGGGAAGGCCTAAAATCTAATTCTCAAATATTTGTTATTAGTGGTCATATCGATAAATATTACATAAATAAAGTTATATAGTATTACATTTCCGATCATTTATGTCTTATACATTGTTACCGTACCGGCTATGATCACAGAGATATTCATGAATTTGAATTTTTGTTACTAAGTCCGTATCAGCACCGAGTCACGAGAAAATGGGTAAACAGATTTTAATGAAAATCGCTATGTAAAGTCGGAGAGTAAGGAACTACAGTCTACGCTAAAAAATAATTTAAGATACCCTAATATCGCGGAGTCGAAAGAAAGCTACACGTGAAGGCTTACAACATAGAAAGCTCATTAAATTGATCAACAGTAACATTACATTGACCATTGTTTGTTGTGATGTGTTTTGTGTCCTCTGTTGCCACTCAGCTCTGCTAGATAGGATTACTACTGCGTACCGAGTATGTTTTTCTTAAATTTGCTTTACGTCGCACCGACACAGATAGGTCTTATGGCGACGATGGGATAGGAAAGGGCTAGGAGTGTGAAGAAAGTGGCCTTGGCCTTAATTAAGGTACAGCATTTACCTGGTGTGAAAATGGGAAACCACGGAATACTGTCTTCAGGACTGCCGACAGTGGGGTTCGAATCCACTATCTCCTGGATGCAAGCTCACAGCTGCGCACCCTAACCACGTGGCCGACTCGCCCGGTCGTACTGAGTGTAACAGCCTGCCTGAATATTTTCGGCAAGTAGCTGGGGAGTTACGATTTCGCATCGTAGATAACTTTCTTCTTTAAGATGCCATCCCTCTGGTTCATAAATTCTCTGATACTACTGGTACTAAACACACTGGTTCATTTATAGCATTCGAGCTATTCGAGGCACTGATTGGAATGAGCAGTGTGCATATTTAACGGAATAATGGCAGAGGAGTGTTCACGGCTGTCTTCGGCCTGGTTATTCCAGCTCTGGAACTTTGGACTGTTAGATCGGTGCCGTAGTACCCTGTTCGTTAAAGTGAGAAAATGTGCGGTTTTTCATTTGATCGAGTATTTTATATGATAACATTGCTTTTAATCGCTACATTGCTACTGACGTTTTCGTAATTATAATGACATATGTTGTCTTCAGTTAGGAAAACCACAAAGTCAGTCTTTCTGAGAATCCCGTAGCGAAGCACGGGTACATCAACTAGTCTATCTATCTATGTATATATATACATACACACACAAGTTTTCATTCCTTCCCTAGAGGATTGGCGGGTCTCCTAGACTGTAACGCCGTCTCTCAGGCCAGGAGTTTTTATATGGTGAAGGAGATGTTCAGAGATGGTGAGAGAGTTGGCGACCATGGCTTATACTAGGAACTGTCCCGGCATTCGCCTTACTTGTTAGTGCAGGAGCATGGAAAACCACGGAAATCCGTTTTTAGGACAGGCGACGGTGGGGACCAGTCCCGCTCCTCTGCTCGGATGGCCGGTCAGAGCGTAGAACTCTCGGACCACGGACCAGCCGAGACCTTTCGCCGATCCAACACATCATCATCATCGTCATCGTCATCATGAAAGTTTTCATTCCCCTCCCTGAAGAGGAGGGGCGGGACACCTTGAGGGTAACGCCTTCTCTTTGGCCAGGAGATAGGGCAGGTTCTGTAATGCTGAAAAAGTCAGGATGTGGGCAATGGGATGTGTGAAAATAGGGAAGGGAGTTGTATTCGGTCTCTTGGATAGCTTGAAACATTTGTTGAATTGCAGCAGATTGTTTTTTTTTTGTTTTTTTTTGTTTTTGTTTTTAGAGACGGTATGTTTTACATCATTATTAATTTTATGTACACCGGGCAAGTTGTCCGTGCGGTCAGGGGCACGCGGCTGTGAGCTTACATCCGGGAGATAGTGGGTTCGAATCCCACTGTCGGAAGCCCTGAAGATGGTTTTCCGTTGTTTCCCATTTACACACCAGGCAAATACTGGGGCTGTACCTTAATTAAAGCCACGGCCGCTTCCTTCCAACTCCTAGGCCTTTCCTATCCCATCGTCGCCTTAAAACCTATCTGTGTCGGTGCGACGTAAAGCAACTAGCAAAAAAAAAGTATATCCTTTTCTTTACAAGTGGATGAGCTGCGAGATTGTTGAGAGTTTTGATGTGGTTGTCCCACCACCATTACACATAATTACTTTTGTCTGGTGAGTCACGTTGTAACTACACCTACCCTTATGTACAAAATTGTCCTCTTTCTGACATATAAATAAACAGATTCTTTACCATATTATTATACACATATAATATAGTCGCTTAATTAAATTATTCTTTAAAATGTTGAGCGCCAGCCACTACTGTTAGTGCGAAGTCGTAGAGCATGACTCGTATTACTACTCTCAAGCCGTGGGGTGATAAGCTCACACACTCGGCAACATACTGTAATATGGATCAGAAAAGATATTCCGTGGCGGCATTCCCACTATTTAGGATTATTACGATTATTTGAAAAAATTGAACTCATGAATGTACATCAAACAAAATTAACTGCATTACTTTAATTGAATAAAAATTATATCATATGAGATTTGTTGTTACATTTCATTGAAAACATAATTCATATCGAAAAGCTGTTGGCATTGTCGAGAATTCTAATTTATCGCTACTGAATACTGGCTTCCTCATATTGTATATATATGCATAACATGTTTGGTGCTGAAATTACATTTTCCCTGTTACCAGCGTGGTCCTGGATTCGTACTGCTGTGAAAAGTCGGATCGGGTTCGTGGCCGCTGTTCTCGTTATGTCATCTTCTACAGCTGGTCCTGACATACTTCCCTATTTAGCGTGTAATGACCCGTATCTGGTCACGTTCACCCGTACTAATTGTCTGAAAGGAAGATATTACTGAGCCTTTGATATTCAGGCATGCTAACAGCTTATTTCACACGTCCTGACGGCTTAAATAAAGGCTGTTGATATACATACAACAGGTCTACGCGATGTTTCAGATAGATTTTAGTATAATTAGCGTTATTGAATTAAGTCATGAATCCGAAGTAATATAGCAACTGCTAAAAAAGCATAACTACCAAATATCAATACTGAATAAAAACATAGCCCCTGGTGATTATACTGAAATACAATGAAGTGTTACGAAGTAATACAGACAGATAGCTACCAAGTTAGATAGTCACTCGGATACGTGGATACTCCGATTGATACCACAGACTATGGGATGGGTTTAAAGAAATTGTTGAGGAATGCCAAAACAGGTTTGTACATTTTAAGAGTGGTAAGGAATGGTAAAGATCCACCTTATTATAATAGAGAAATAAAGAGACTAAGAAGGAGGTGCAGACTGGAAAGAAATAGAGTTAGATATGGCTGTGGAAGTAAGGAGAAATTGAAGGAACTTACTAGAAAATTGAATCAAGCAAAGAAGGCAGCTAAGGATAACGTGATGGCAAGCATAATTGGCAGTCATACAAATTTTAGTGAAAAATGGAAGAGTATGTATAGGTATTTTAAGGCAGAAACAGGTTCCAAGAAGGACATTCCAGGAATAATTAATGAACAAGGGAGTGTGTATGTGAGGATCTTCAAAAGGCAGAAGTATTCAGTCAGCAGTATGTAAAGATTGTTGGTTACAAGGATAATGTCGAGATAGAGGAGGAGACTAAGGCCAAAGAAGTAATAAAATTTACATATGATAACAATGACATTTACAATAAGATACAAAAGTTGAAAACTAGAAAAGCGGCTGGAATTGATCAGATTTTTGGGGATATACTAAAGACAATGGGTTGGGATATAGTACCATATCTGAAGTACTTATTTGATTATTGTTTGGTCGGAGGAGCTATACCAGATGAATGGAGAGTTGCTATAGTAGTCCCTGTGTATAAAGGAAAGGGTGATAGACATAAAGCTGAAAATTACAGGCCAGTAAGTTTGACATGCATTGTATGTAAGCTTTGGGAAGGCATTCTTTCTGATTATATTAGACATGTTTGTGAAATTAATAACTGGTTCGATAGAAGGCAATTCGGTTTTAGGGAAGGTTATTCCACTGAAGCTCAACTTGTAGGATTCCAGCAAGATATAGCAGATATCTTGGATTCTGGAGGTCAAATGGACTGTATCGCGATTGACCTTTCTAAAGCATTTGATAGGGTGGATCATGGGAGACTACTGGCAAAAATGAGTGCAATTGGACTAGACAAAAGAGTGACTGAATGGGTTGCTATATTTCTAAAAAATAGATCTCAGAGAATTAGAGTAGGTGAAGCTTTGTCTGACCCTGTAATAGTTGAGAGGGGAGTTCCTCAGGGCAGTGTTATCGGACCTTCATGTTTTCTTATATATATAAATGATATGAGTAAAGGAGTGGAATCGGAGGTAAGGCTTTTTGCGGATGATGTTATTCTCTATAGAGTGATAAATAAGTTACAAGATTGTGAGCAACTGCAACGTGATCAACGTATGTTGATAAACGGGGTTAAAAGTCAGGTTGTGAGTTTCACAAATAGGAAAAGCCCTCTCAGTTTTAATTACTGCGTTGATGGGGTGAAAGTTCCTTTTGGGGATCATTGTAAGTATCTAGGTGTTAATATAAGGAAAGATCTTCATTGGGGTAATCACATAAATGGGATTGTAAATAAAGGGTACCGATCTCTGTACATGGTTATGAGGGTGTTTAGGGGTCGTAGTAAGGATGTAAAGGAGAGTGCATATAAGTCTCTGGTAAGACCCCAACTAGAGAATGGTTCCAGTGTATGGGACCCTCACCAGGATTACCTGATTCAAGAACTGGACAAAATCCAAAGAAGAGCAGCTCGATTTGTTCTGAATGATTTCCGACAAAAGAGTAGCGTTACAAAAATGTTGCAATGTTTGGGTTGGGAAGAATTGAGAGAAAGAAGAAGAGCTGCTCGACTAAGTGGTATGTTCCGAGCTGTCAGCGGAGAGATGGCGTGGAATGACATTAGTAGACGAATAAGTTTGAATGGCATTTATAAAAGTAGGAAAGATCACAATATGAAGATAAAGTTGGAATTCAAGAGGACTAACTGGGGCAAATATACATTTATAGGAAGGGGAGTTAGGGATTGGAATAACTTACCAAGGGAGATGTTCAATAAATTTCCAATTTCTTTGAAATCATCTAGGAAAAGGCTAGGAAACCAACAGATAGGGAATCTGCCACCTGGGCGACTGCCCTAAGTGCAGATCAGTATTGACTGATTGATCACAAGAAAGCATGAATGACTGAACGATTGAATCCACAGCAAAGCCGGATGCGTGCTTAAATAAACGTCCATCCCTTCTACACATATATCCGGTAGCTAGCTAATCGTTGAAGTGGAATCTCAAACACGTGGCCACGCATCTTTCAAAAATCTTGCCACGAAACTCAAGACTTTCCCACGCGTACGAAATGGTAGAATCTCCTACATCAGCGGGAACCACCTCCTGTTTGAAGCAAAAACTGCTAAACTAAGACTCGTTGCATAATACCGTGCCAACTCTTGCATGCCTTCAGTTACAAGTTGAAATGTTTTTTAAATTCAACAAATTCAACAAATACCACTGGTTTACGTATATTCACTGCCGGAAAATAAAACATACTGCATCCTCAGTGGCACCAGGATATAATATGTTTATACTGAGGGGTTGTTGTGTCAGTGATTCATTTGTCACGGACATCGGCGATCAGACGGCGCTCAGGCGGTCTGTCCGCGCGTACTCTGTTTTGACTCTGCGGGCAGTAACTGTGCTGAGGTTGGAGGTGAACAGTGTACAACCATACCCCGCCGACAAGTACGTGCTCCTGTTGAACAACTGCAGCCATTTGAACGGGGTCGCATTGTGGGCCTACGGAAAGCTGGATGGACGTATCGACGGATTATTGCACATGTTGGGCGGAGTGTATCGGTGTTGTGTTGCTGCTTTCAGCAGTGGTCTATGGAACATTCCCACACCCGTAGACCAGGCTCCGGAGGTCCGCGTAGTACAGACGAACGTCAAGATCGACGCATTGTGCGAGCAGCGGTGGCCGACCGAACATCCAGGAACAAAATACGGCCACATGTTGCATCTGCTGTATCATCAAGGACCGTTGGGAACCGTCTGCGTGCAACAGGATTACGATCACTTGTGTCTCTAGCCAGGCTACCACTGACACCACGACACCGCCAAGCACGCCTACTCGGGTCTCATGGAACAGTAGACACGGCACCCAGGTTCCACCCCCAGCTTCATAGTGTGGAGTCCATCATTTATAACTCACGGTCACAGTTGGTGTTTCTGCAGGGTAACGTAATCAGTGCCCGCTACATTGCATAGATTGTTGCCCCCACGCTACTGCCATTTCTTCGACAGGAAGGTGATATGCTTTCCCAGCAGGACATTGCACGTGCATATACAGCTACTGCGACGCAGCGTGCTCTTCGTGGTGTACAACAACTGCCCTGGCCAGCAAGATCACCGTATCTCTCGCCATTTGAACACATATGGGACATGATGAAGCGGGAACTTACGCGTTCTCCAGAGCGTGCAAGAACCATTGCTGAATAGCATAAAAAAAGGTGCAAGATGCTTGGGACACACTATCGCAGGATGCCATTGAGCACCTTTATGATCGTTGGCATGTGCAAATGCACACCTGAATTGCTGCCAGAGGGTGTTTCACTGTGGATTGATGCGACTGTTAGGGCACCCTTTTATACGACGTGTGTTTCATTTGGTCTGAATTTGTAATTATGTACTCCTGCAATGATGAACTACTCGCCGCATCGTTTGTCAATAAAATGACCTTGTCCGTGAGGATGTTTCATGATTTTTCCTGCAGTGCATGTAATGATTACAAGAATAATTCCTTTATTTTATTCATTAGATGAAATTAGATGAAAATACGATGAATATGAATTATTATCATTGTTATTGTTATCACTGCCAAGGGAAATCTGTAACCAAATTGTTCAGTTACAGTGAATGTATGACATAATTTGGCTCGCTTTAAAAATATTTATTATTACAGTGTTTCTGGATTAGTGGTGCAGAGAGGGGTGCAAATTGGTCAGTATGGTATATGACATATTGACGTTTATACTGTGGATGAAATGGGGCTTATGGGGACGTTAAATTATTCAGCGGTGCTGGGACTAGAGGAGGGGTGTTTAGACTATTGTTTCCAGAGGACTGAGAGTGAAATGTATGTTGACTCCGCTGTGTGAAGCATAGAAATGTAGGCTGAGGGTTTGATTCGCTGCTGCTTGAAGACTGGCGAGTACATAAGGGCGATCGTAGGGATGGATATTACAGAGTGAGATTTTGATAAAGCGAATGATATCCTCTGTTGTTCGTGGGGATAATGTGTGAGCTGATGTTGTGGGGGTGTCATTTGTTCTAATAGGTACTACATGTTCTGGTTTGCCGAGGTGGGGGGGCAGGCTCTGCTTTGCAGACGCGGGTGTATGTAGGGTGTTGCTCACCACAAGTGTTACAACGGGATGGCTGGGAAGTATTTGGCACCGGGCTGTAGAATTTTGTACAGTGGCCGCTTTTGTGTGATTCACCGTTGCAGTGATATGTAGTGTGATTTTACGTGGGACGCCTCTCACATCGAATGGGCTGCGGTGGGGGAACTCTTGACGCCTCGACCTTACCGTGATGGCGATATATCACCATCAGCCAAAACTACCAACATTTTCTGAAGTGGGGAGCAGAATCCTAACCATATAGGTAGGTCCTGTTGCGTTTTTATGGCGAAAGGCTCTCCGGGCTGGAATTCCTTCCGCATTGAACTCTGAGAGAATGGTAGTCTCTGAAATGGAAGGACCGACTCCCCTGATTAAACTTAAAAGGTTGTGTTTGGGATGTGGAGGCGGTGTGTCTATTTCCGGCGAGGCTAGTGGTTGAAAAGGAGTGGGAGATTCAAACAGGCCTGACCCAGTGGAGTGGGTTAATTTTGATGATAATGCCATTAGACATTTTTCGAATGTCCACTATTTCTTTACGTCGTATGTATAGTTCTGGAGTTTGTTGAGAACAGTCTGGGTGGGTTCGAAATTTCGATGTTGGATTTAAAGGGAGGAACGAGTGTGTTCCAGTGGGAGTAGATTGTACAAAACGGGGGTTATTGATGGGACGACGTGCACCAAGACCGGTAGGGGATCGCTGGAGGAGGTAGCGTTAACAGGGGGATTAAGCAGCATTATTTCTTCTTCTTCCGATTGAGGTAACTGAATAAAATTCAGGAAACTCAATTGTAGGATTATCAATGTTTTGCCGTAGGGAGGTGAATTACAGTGTGTTAATACTTTAAAATTAATTCTGATAAAGTATTAAACGGGATGACCGTATAATAGCATTGTTCGACTATACTGTATATGTACGTCCGTTATTGCCCAAAAAGTTGAACGCCCATTGCAGGACATTTTCCGACTCTCCATTGGTCAGATAAAGGGATATTCAACATACAGTGTGATTCAGCAGCCCCTTCCAATATCGTTTGCTACAGCCCAACCAACGTGCACATGGTTTTGGGGAGCTATTTCCCTGCAGGCGTACTGTATGCTACTGATGTTCAGTGAGCACATTTTGCACACGATTCTGAACCCCAGCGAAATGTTATATCATCCGTTCGCAAAACATGATGCCGTGAAATCATGTAGCAACGTCCTTTTAGCATGTAACTATGTTAATGTGTCGTGCCTGGTGACCGGGTGTAACGAAGAGGGGAATCAATGCATAAAAGCAGGTAACAGTGCAGTAATTAATATCTTAAACACCGAACCGGATGGTCAATGTACTCTGCTGTCGTCGTACTACCAGCCTGTTTCCAGCGGTGTAGCGTAGCGGGCGTGGTTAAGCATTCGCCTAGCAATCGACGGAATGTGCCTGCGGCGGTTTGAATCCTCCATCGTTAAAATATTTTTGCATGGATATGACGTTTGAATACGTAAACACAAATCCACGTTTGCCACATTCAAACAGTAGAATAACACTGTTATTCATCTTGTGCCCTACGCATACTCCGCTGGTTAGGGCCTGAATGTACTGTAATCTCTGCTGTCATTCGGCATGTTTTCCACAGAGGAATACGTTGACATGCTCCTCATTTATGGGGAAGCAAGAAAGAACGCATGCGCGACACTACGTCTGTACCAGGAACGGTATCCCGACAGGTGACACCCGGCTGCTATGACATTCCGAAGTGTTTGAAAGACGCCTAACGGCAACAGGCGTGATTTCCAACCAGCCACCAGTCCGCGATAGGCCCGTTACATCGGGTGAAACAGAAGAGGCCGTTCTGAAGGCAGCTCGTAATAATCCACACATCAGTACAAGGGCGACTGCACGACAGGTGAACACCAGTCGGCCGTCCTTCTGGTGAATACTGCATGAACATAAATTTCACCCACACCATCTTGAGCTACACCAAGAGCTCGAATGGAGTTCTGTCGGTGTCTATTAGGCAGGCTGGACAATGATGCAGCATTCGTATTGCATATCTTGTTCTCGGACGAATGGCTCTTCCACAATAATGGGAACGTCAATCGCCACAATATGCACTATTGGAATCCGGACAATCCTCACTGGGTGCGGCAGGCGGCCCATCAAGTACGATGAAGAGTGAATGTTTGGTGTGGAATCCTGAGGGATCGCCTGATTGGACCGTATTTCCTTTAGGGCCGTTGTACGGACACATGCTAACTGCACTTTCTGCGTCAGGAACTCCCACTGCTGTTAGAGGATGTTCCTTTGCACGATCGTTTGAGTGTGTGGTTGCAACGGGATGGAACTCCACCACATTCGCCTTTGCCCGTTCGTAACCATATGAACGAGGAACGGCCAGGGAAATGGATAGGACGAGGAGGCCCTGTTTCTTGGCCCGCCAGATCACCGGAGTTAACGCAGTTAGACTTCTTATTGTGGGGACATTTGAAGAACGTCGTTTACACTCAAGCCGCCGTAAAACCCCGACCAGGTCCCGTAACTCATCACGGACGCCTGCCGAGCAATTACACCTGGAATGCTTCTGCGCGAAGACGAGCTATTGGCCACCGGGCCTGAGTGTGCATAAACCAAAACGGTCATTACATCGAGCATTTGTTGCGATAAAACATTGTCAGGGCAGTTGTGTTCTTATCATTTCCGGTCTGTATGTGTCTGGCCTGCTAACTAATTGGCCCTTCTTAGGGCCACAAACGCATTTATTCACACAAAATTCGCACAAAAGTAGGTATTGATTTTACATTGCCTGCAATACGCATTAAACAAATGTTTCAAAAATTTGTAATCTTCGCCCCGGTCTCGAACCTCCCACCTGACATGCAATCCCGCTCCGCCACGCCTTTACCAACTACAGTACGGTTCCGTACGACACATTGGGAAGCGTATAGTAAATATTATGCTAACTGCGGTCACAATATCAATTTAGTTTTTCGCCGGCGTGCCATGTTCATATGATCTAGATTCCAATGTTTAATACGAGTATAATATTACGGCTTCCTATCATGGTGAGGTGGTAAATACCAAGATATCGGGCTGTGTAGTCGGAGCATACCGGCAGGGTGGATGTTTTCAGGACGGAATGAATATTGTTGGTTGCATAAAACTACATTGGAAGGGGCGGTGAAATCACGCTGTATAAGCTAGTAGTATTATTGTTGTTGCTGTACCTGCAGATGCTTGCGGGCGAAGATTGTGTTCGGAGCTCTGGTACTAGATATAAGATGCTATCCCACCATCTTCGAGGACTGGATGTGGATAAATCCGGGGGAATATTACAGTCATGTAAGCCGTGAACGTTCCGTGCGACTTGAAACTAAATCACTTTGTCAAGTAATGTTCCGCGGAAAGTTTAACTACAAAGCTGTTTCATTCGAAGTTTCCGGTGTTTTCAAAGTACACACCCCTGTGGGTGGGGTCGCAGGCGAAGAGTACACCTTTTGTATCCCGTGTCTGTAGTAAGAGGCTACTAAGAGGGGCGACCAAGGGATGATGTAATTAGAACCATGAGACTACTTATGATTAGTACCATAACATGAGGAACGCCATAGGTCGACATTACTCGCGATTAGTACCACAATGTGAGGAATACCATGGATCTACGTTACCTACTGTATGAGCAGTACCATTATGTGAGGAACGCCTCGGATTTGGGCGTTACCTGTGATTAGTACCATTCTTTGCACTCAACCGAGGAGGAGAACGGGCGCTCGGCTGCAGACAGTAGCGTCTTGCGGAAATACAGTTGTTGCCGATTGCTCCGCTGGAATGGTTTGGTTCCACTGTGTTCAAAAAGGGTGTGCGTTGCCTATGAGTAGTATCTCTACCTGAGGAACACCATGGGTCTAGGTTGCGTGTGATTAGTATCACTATGTGAGGAACACCATGTGTCTGCGTTGCCTGAGGGTAAGTACCCTTATGTGAGGAACACCATGGGTCTCTGTTGCCTGAGGGTGGTACCAAAATATGTGGTACACCGTGGATCTATCGCGGACCAAACGAACAACCCCCTGTGGGTAGGGGATGCAGACGAAGAATACACCCACTGTATCCTCTGCCTGTGGTAAGAGGCGACTAAAAGGGGCGGTAATGGGCGATCGAATTAGAAGCATGAGACTACTTGTAATTGGTACTATCAAGCGGGAAACACCATGGGTCACCATTACTTGCGAGTAGTACCACTATGTTAGGTAGGGTGAATCAGGATGGAATTTACAGTACCCGTGATTAGTACCACTACATGCGGACCCCACGGGCTTACGTTGCCCGTAATTAGTACCATTATGTGAGAAACGCCACGGGTCTGGGCGTTGCCTGTGATTATTACCACTATATGAGCGGCACCGTGGGTCTGCGTTGCCTATGATTAGTACCTACTATGTGAGGAACACCACGGGGTAGTACGAGTCCCTGTGATTAGTACAGCTATGTGAGGAACACCAGACAGTGGCCACAGAAAGTATTCGTACACCTATGGAATATGAGCTGAAGTCAGATTTATAAACGGCATAACGACAGGCATTAGATATACATGCTGAACATACAGATTGTTTAAAAATGTAACATGATCGGCACGATGCTGTATACAAACTGCAGATTGTACCGCCAAGTAAGTATTCGTACGGTGCGGATGTGCTTTCTTTGTGATTGGTTACATCTGTTGTCGCACAGGTTTACGCCGCTGTGCCTGCAGGAGGGGCAGTTATCCCTTCGGTCATCATTGTGCTGTCGTTGCCGCAAGGTTATTTTGTGTGGGACGAAAAAAAAGACGGAACTTTCATTGAGTCAACGAGATAATATAGTGTTTCTGTATGGACGAGGTAAAAGCTATCTTCAAATTGGAAAACAGCTCGGCATTAGTATTTACGACAGTGAGTTCAATAGTTAATAAATACAAGCACAGCGGACAAACAGAAAACAAACGAAGGTCTGGTCGTCCGAAAGTGCTGACAGTGCGGGAGCGACGCAATATTGTGCTTTCGGCACTAAAGAAACCGTTCCGAATTGCTGCATCCATCGCTACAACTCGTCTCAAGGTCCAACAAAACTGTGAATGTGCAAACTATAATGAATGTATTGCACAGTACGAACCTGCGTAGTGGATGTCCACGAAGGAAGTTAAAGAAATAGTCAGAAGGGCTTACAGTTCGCGAAAGTGTATTGTGAAAAAGGAATGGACTTTTGGAACACCATTATTTTTTTCTGATGAAGCGAAGTTTACACAGTTTGGAACTGGTAGAAGCAGCAAGGTATGGCGGAAGCTAAAGACCGAACTTGAACCTCAACACGTAATCTCCATGGTAAAACACGGAGGGGTGAGTGTGATGGTTTGGGACTGCATGGCTGCGAATGGAGTTCGACACCTGGCATTTATTGATGGTATTATGGATGCCAGGAAGCACATAGATGTGTTGCGCCATAATTTAAGCAGCACTGCACACACACTTCATTTGCAAGGAGTCTTCCAATTCCAACTGGACAATTATCCTAAGCGTTGTGCTATGTTAATCCATGAATGGTTGCTTTACAATGCCCCAAGAAGAATTTTCACTTCACCGCAGAGTCCAGATCTCAATCCTATAGAGAACCTGTGGGATAGTATAGGCAAAGAAGTGCAAATACGCCATCCTACTATCAACGAACATCTTAAAGAGATACTCTCGGATGCATGGCGCAACGTATCTGAAGAGTGCATCAAACGTTTGGTGAGGTCAATGCCAAGACGTCTGGCACAAGTCATCAAAGCTAAAGGCATGCATAAAAAGTATTAAAGCTGTGTTTGAACAAGGACTTCGGCAAGCATTTGAATTATCTAATAGTGTACGAATACTTTTCGTTATGTTAAAAGACGAGTTTATTTGTTTATTATGTTGAGCGCTGTAAATTTCATAGCAATTGTTCAGCGAGGTGTTGTCTTTTATTTATACATAACTCTCGCTGGGTGTGTTTATATTAGTTCATGGTGCTTAATATGCGTGTTATATGTTAAAATGTTGGTTTACGAATACTTTCTGTGCCCACTGTAGGTTTGCGTTGCCTGTAAGTGGCGCCGCAATATGAGAATCACCATAGGTCTGCGTTACACGCGCGTATTACGTTACCTGTGAGTAGTACCACAATGTGTGGAATACCGCGAGTCTACGCTACTTTTGATTAATACCGCAACATGACAGATACGAAGGTTCTACTTTACTAGCGATAAGTACCATTATGAGGGGCCGATGACCTGGATTTTGGACCCCTTTAGACAACAAGCATCATCGATTCAGGATTGCGCGTTAGAAGCAGTCTCTTGGTCAGTAATACTATTGTTTTACGATAGTTTCTCGGAATGTGGGACATTGCGGGTCGGATCGACTGATAATTTTAAATTGAAAATGAAATTGAAAATTAAACTAATATTCACCCATTCATTCTTCGTCATCACGTTTTGAATTCTGGGTCAGTGGATGATTTTGGACTTCAAAATTGTCATTAGATTTCGTCTCATTTCTTATCATTAGGGGCCGATGACCTAGATGTTGGGCCCCTTTAAACAACAAGCATCATCATCATCAATACGTAGCCTGTGATGAATACCACTATGCGAGCAACACCGTGAGTATACGCGGCCAGTGATTAGTAACTCTATGTGAGGAACACCATGGATCTACGTTGCTTGTGAGTAGTACCCTTACGCGAGGAACACAATGGGTATGTGTTGCCTGTGAGTAGTGTCATTATATGTCACATACCTTGAGTCTACATTACCTGTGATTAGTACCAGCATGCGAGGAACACCATGGTTTATCGTTACCTGTGATTAGTACTGCTGCAGGAGAAACATCATGGTTGTGCTTTACCAGTGATTAGTACTATTATAAGGGGCCGGTGACCTGGATTTTGGACCCCTTTTGACAAGCATCATCCCAGAAAATAAGGCATTGTTAATCGGATCCAAACATCATCGTTACTATTTTCAAAGTACGCAGATTTTAAGTCCTTATTTTCAAGCAGCATAACCTAAAAACTGTTAGTAGTGCGACGTAAAACATGCACTCTGAGCGAGTTGGCTGCGCTGCTCGAGTCGCGTAGTTGTAAACTTGCGTTCGGTTGATAGTGGCTGAACTCTTACCAAACACGAAATGCGTTTTTCGTGGTATCTCATGTTCACAGTTGGCATGTTCTGGTTGTATTTAATTAAAGCCATAGTCGCCACCTCCCAAGTCCTAGTCCTTTTCCATCCTTTCGTCCCTGAGTACCCTCTGTTTGTTAGTGCAACGTTGAACCATTAGGAAACAAATAAAATAAATGAAATGCACAACTGTCCAATTTGGTAGCCTTTTGCATGTTCACATAGGATCTTGGCGCGTAGAAGTCACGATAGATCGCTTGCTTGCATATGGCGTCAGAAATAATAGCGTTTCATGAACTAACTACAGCAACGAAGTTCTCGTATTAAGTATGGATTCGTTTTGTTTTTGTTTCGGTGTGTTTATTTCCTTGTGGCGGTTTTTACTTAACGTTTTGCTTTAATATTGTAATTAGAACACGTTGTGAACAGAACGCGCTGTATATCATGTCGGGTGGTACCGAAAAACCTCCAAAGATTGAATTAAGTAAAACCCGACCCTATCCGACATTGATAAGATTCTGCCTGGCTCTCATGTGAATATGAAGCCGATGGATATCATGAATTTCGGTCCGCATGTGGTTCAGTAGGTTAAGCAACCTAAGTTTCTTCCTTGTCCGGTTCAGAAATGTTCTCGGATACGTCACTGTTTCTTAGCCCCAGGCAGCATTTTCATAGCAGTGTTGCCAGATATTTACGACTGGAATTCTCATCACATTGTTAAAATTTACCTCAATTGCCTGATTTTTCCCACAAGTCTGTTATTTATAATCATATCAAATTAAGCTTCTAGCTGTTACAATCAAATTAAACAGAAATAGTAACTGTTGTAATCTACCAGATGTTCTCCTACTTTCTTAGTCGATAATTCATCTGAAACCGGGCGAGTTGGCCGTGCGGTTAGGGGCGGGCAGCTGTGAGGTTGCATCCGGGAGATAGTAGGTTCGAACCCCACTGTTGGCAGCCCTGAAAATGGTTTTTAGTGGTTTCCCATTTTCACACCAGGCAATTGCTGGGGCTGTACCTTAATTAAGGTCACGACCGCCTCCTTCCCACTCCTAGCCCTTTCCTATCCCATCGTCGCCATAAGACCTATCTGTGTCGGTGCGACGTAAAGCCACTAGCAAAAAAAATCATCTGAAAAGCCACCTTTCCTTTTAAGTGGGCCGTGTAATTCACGCGTGATGATGATGATGATGATGATAATAATAATAATAATAATAATAATAATAATAATAATATGCTGATGCCGTGAGCACTAAAAATTACTAATTGCTGAACGGGAGGAGCAGTCCCGACTATACGTACCATAATGCGCAAATTTACCAGATGATTGCCTGATCGTCCGCCTCTGTGGTGTAGTGGTTAGTGTGATTAGCTGCCACCCCCGGAGGCCCGGGTTCGATTCCCGGCTCTGCCACGAAATTTGAAAAGTGGTACGAGGGCTGGAACGGGGTCCACTCAGCCTCGGGAGGTCAACTGAGTAGAGGTGGGTTCGATTCCCACCTCAGCCATCCTGGAAGTGGTTTTCCGTGGTTTCCCACTTCTCCTCCAGGCGAATGCCGGGATGGTACCTAACTTAAGGCCACGGCCGCTTCCTTCCCTCTTCCTTGCCTATCCCTTCCAATCTTCCCATCCCTCCACAAGGCCCCTGTTCAGCATAGCAGGTGAGGCCGCCTGGGCGAGGTACTGGTCATTCTCCCCAGTTGTATCCCCCGACCAAGAGTCTGAAGCTCCAGGACACTGCCCTCGAGGCGGTAGAGGTGGGATCCCTCGCTGAGTCCGAGGGAAAAGCCGAACCTGGAGGGTAAACAGATGATGATGATGATGATGATGATTGCCTGATCAATATCTGAAATGTGAAATAATGTTTCCATAAAACATTTATTAACTCTCACATTTAATACAGTACCTTACCACATAGCACTTGTGCAATTAAATGTGCCACTTGTACACATTCATTCCAAATATTACTGATAATTAATATAGGCTAAATACATTTAAAAGTAAGCTATTTAAATGCAACAACCGATTGTTGAGTGACTAGCACGTTGTCGCGGACAGTTTCGGGATCTGAGCAATAATACGATGTATCAAAACATGCTATACTAGCCTATAAGTTATGAAAGGAAATTATTGCTATCATTTTATGAGGGCAGTTCTTTTGTTCAAACGTAAAAAAGGAACGGTAAAATATTTCATTAACTGGGGAAAGGCGATGTTAAAATTCCCAATTGTTAATATTTTTCCCTATTTCCCAAGGTTCCACAACCACGCCAATTTTGTCCTCGTTCCTGGGAAATTTCACTCAGTCTGGCAACACTGTTTCATACAACATGTTTGTCCTTTCCTTTTTACGTCGCACTAACGTAGGAGGCAGTGAGAAAGGAAAGGGCTAGGACCGGGAAGGTAACAGCCATGACTTTAATTTAGGCACAACCGCGGGATATACCCGTTGTGAAAATGCGGGGAACAAATTTCTGGGGTGAGAACGGTAAGGTTTGAGCCGACTATATCCTGGAGGCTACGTGACTCGTTACCTCGTAGCCGACTAGCTCTGTTTTCAAAGAACCAATTACTGTACGTAATTATTAATGATCTTACCTATCGAAAGAACACAACAACAGCACATAACGTCAGATATTTTATACGTGCAATAATTGCACGGAACTGATGACCACAATCTTCCCGACATCCTAATACAATTACTTTTGCTATAACTGTTTGGTTTTTTTTGCCCCAGAGTGGATCTTCCAATAGGACGGCTGTACCAAGCAAGTGGCCGTGCGGTTAGGGTCGCGCAACTATGAGCTTGCATTGGAGAGATAGTGGGTTCGAACTCCCATTGATGGCAACCCTGAAGATGGTTTTCCGTGGTTTCCCATTTTCACACTAGGCAGATGTTGGGACTGTACCTTAATTAAAGCCATGGGTGCTTCCTTTCCACTCCTAGCCCTTTCCTGTCTCATCGCCGCCATAATGCCCATCTGTTGTAAAAAAGAAAGGACTGCTGTGTGACACACGTGATTAGACGCTCGCTCCTGAGTTCAAGGCTCAGGATTGAGTCCCGGCAATATCTGCATTTCTAGCATTTATAATGCCCATCAACAGTTTAAAGAGCTTCACACATGTAGTAGCATTATATTATTATCGATTAATAATAATAATAATTTCGTGTGGCTATTTCTAGCCGAGTGCAGCCCTTGTAAGGCAGACCCTCCGATGAGGGTGGGCGGCATCTGCCATGTGTAGGTAACTGCGTGTTGTTGTGGTGGAGGATAGTGTTACGTGTGGTGTGTGAGTTGCAGGGATGTTGGGGACAGCACAAACACCCAGCCCCCGGGCCATTGGAATTAACCAATGAAGGTTAAAATCCCCGACCCGACCGGGAATCGAACCCGGGACCCTCTGAACCGAAGGCCAGTACGCTGATCATTCAGCCAACGAGTCGGACATTATTATCGATTAGACGATCAGTCAAGCAAGTTAGTAGTTTTACGATATTGTTGATACCGTGATCATAGTCACGATGCCTTTAATTTTATATGTAATACGAAAGAGGGATGTGATTTTTCATTTCAATATCGCACATGCATTGGCATTGATTCACCGCCTCTTCCATGACTTCGCCAAATGTCCATACAGTAACTTAAAATTTTCGTTTTTATACATGAAGAAAGTTAATGCAGGTGCTATGGAAGGTGCAGTGCCTGACCCAGATCTCTGACAGGATGTCTGTCTGGTGCTATTCCTAGTGGTGATGTAAGTAGCCAGCGCGATCTTATTGGGGCCACAGCGATAAGAATGTCATTCTCGTTCCAGGAGCGTATGGCACATGCGTTAGCAGTTCGTTTTCGAAACGCACGGGTGTTATGTGTGCATTACGATTGTTCTTATATACTTTATCCATTAAAATAAGAAAAGTATAACTTGGAAGATGGAAAGACATTTCACTTGAAGTTACTTCACGACGGTGACCGTAAAAGAATATTCCACCTGTATTTGACCATACCGACTAAGAAAAGGAAATCATGAGTCTCTACATTATCGACTAGAATCATGTGTGTGAGAACTGTTTTATCAGAATACTCTTAAACCTTTTAGTATTTGACTTATCGAAAGAGTATGATCAGTTGATGATTCATAAACTGGGGAAAGCAGATTGTGGGAGTCCGTGAGGCTAAATTCTTTTGCCCAGCACATAGGAATGAAAGAACACTTTTAATTTCGGGTGAATGATTCCATAGATCATCTTGACATAGTTGCTTATGGCAAAGCAAGACTAAAGGCTCACCTTTCAGTATTAACAGACCGTGCTGACGAAATGGGATCCCCAAGTTTGTGGTCAGACACCCAGGACTTGTTGAGATGGAATTTGAGGGAAGTGTAGGCGGTAAGAACGGAAGGGGTAGACCAAGGCATGAATATGACAAACAGATTCGAGTAGATGTAGTAGTTACTCGGAAATTAAAAGTATAGCACAGGGTAGGGTGTCATGGAGAGCTGCATCAAACCAGTCTAAGGGCTCAAGATCCAAACTCCACCACATCGCTTATCACTTTATTGGTTATGACCGAGCGAGTAGCTGCACGGTTTGGGTCACGTAGCTGTCAGCTTGCATTCGGTAGATAGTGGGTTTGAACCCCACTGTCGGCTGCCCTGAGGATGTTTTTCCGTGGTTTCCCGTTATCACAACCTTAATTAAGGTACGGCCGCGTCCTTCCCGTTCCTAGCCGTTTCCTGTCCCATCGTCGCCATAAGACCTATATCTGCCGATGCGACGTAAGGTAGATTGTTTTAAAAAATCGTGATGCAACCTACGGTCCCATTCGAAGGATACGGTTGTTCACATATGAAGATTAGATTGTAGAATTTCGTGTCGTGTCCCAGGAGCCAGGAGATTCTTTCAGTGCCAGACCAACATTTCGTATGTCCGTCAAACCTGTTGATTAGAAGATATTGTAGAGTATATGTGTAATTATAAGAATAATATTGTTAGACCTATTATTATTTGTATTTATTTATTTATTTATTTATTTATTTATTTATTTATTTATTTATTTATTTATTTTATGGCTTTTGGTGTCCGAGGACATGTTCGGATCGGCTCGCCTGCTGCAGGTTCTTATGTTTGACGCCCATTGGCAACCTGTGCGTCTGATGATGATGATGATGATGATGATGATGATGATGATGATGATGTAGGTAGAGGATGAAACCCGGTGTCGGCACATAGCCTACTCATGTCGAGTGACCCCAAGTGCTGAAGACTTAACTCCCCAGTTGGTGGACGAATCATCATCATCAACAGCGTCATATGCCCTCGCTCCGTATGACCACTGCGGAGAGGTTTGGGCTACCACTTCACTTCCAAATAAGCTGAGAGCGATAAAAGGTACAACGAAGGTATGGAGGACTTCCTTTCGGGCTTCTCGGAGGGAAGCAGTCGTATTATGCCGTGTTTGGATTGGCCACGGTATAATAACGCACTCCTTTTTACTGAAAGGAGAACCCCCTCCGATGTGTACTTGCGGCGATCATCTTACCGTGGTACACAACCTTACGGAGTGCGTGGACCTGGTCGATCTGCGCTTGGTCTTAACTCCCGAGTACCATCTCCCTCATACTGCGAGACGACGAGCAGTCATCAGACCTCGTCATCCGTTTTATGAGGGATAGTGGTTTGTTTTATCGCACATAAACGTAGTGTTTCGTATTAGTTTTTGTATTATTGTTCTCTACGTGTTATTAATTTGATTCTGTTTAAGTTTGTGTTTGTATATTTTAATGTGTTTTTTAACATAGTAATTTTCATGGTTTATTATTGCATTTTAAGGCAATGTCTTATTCTACCATTATCTATCATCTATCATTTTACCGAAAATAAGACTTTGCGAATTAGATCCACTGATCATTTTAAATTCACATTCATTGTTCATTATCATTTGTTTTAAATTATCATATCATGTCGTCCATCTCGTACCATTAGGGGCCGATGACCTTAGATGTTAGGCCCCTTTAAACAACAAGCATCATCATCATCATCATCATCATCATCATCAAATAATTGGAGGACCGGGCGAGTTGGCCGTGTAGTTAGGTGCGCGCAGCTGTGAGCTTGCATGCGGGAGGTCGTGGTTTCGAACCCCACTGTTGACAGCCCTGAAGGTGCTTTCCCATTTTCACACCATGGCCGTTTCTTTCCTACTCATTTCCTATCGCATTGTCGCCGTACGACATATCTATGTCGGTGCGATGTAAAGCAAATTGTAAAAAAAATATGTTATTGGAGGAAACTAATCACGAAAAAACGGAAATTGTATGGTTCTTCATTACTTCGTGAAAATGGAAGGATTTTCAGTTCGAGCATCTGAAATAGCTGTCTTGTCCTCGAGTTGTCTTCTTAGGTTCCCCGGATTTTCTGCGAGTTTTAAGGCCTGGTATCTTCTTGTCTAAACCAAACTGTGTTTGCTAGTAAGACGATACAGTAAAAGCACTGAAAACTTAATACAGTCGCCGACTACTGAAGCATTTTAACGTTAGTATACAACTCCATTGTTTTAGGAGTTTGGAAACGCTGAATGAAATGAGATATTCGTATTCATGCGAGACTGATCATGATCAGGATTCGAATGGGTCGAGGTGCTTGGGTGCTATTGTATATTACTGTTAATACATTATAGGTCCAAAAGTTATTCACAGGGAAAACGTGCTAAGTACGTCAGTCTTTTCTCTTCACGAACTGCCATGTGGCATAAAAATATTCCTTCTTATTATGGCCAATTTTCCACCTTTATAAAGCCGTTGAATTTCAAATAACTGCAGAGTTTATTTCCCATAGGGTGTATTATTAATATTATTAATATATTTTATCTTCAACAACCAAAGTAAAAAGAACTTGGCATTAAATAATTATGCCCACTGTCGGCAGCTCTGAAGATGGTTTTCCGTGGTTTCCCAATTTCACACCAGGCAAATGCTGGGGCTGTACCTTAATTAACGCCACGGCCGCTTCCTTCCCATTCCTAGACCTTTCCTGTCCCATCGTCGCCATAAGACCTTTCTGTGTCGGTGCGACGTAAAGCAAAAAAGCAATAAATAAATAAATAAATAAATAAATAAATAAATAAATAAATAAATAAATAAATAAATAAATAAATCAAAAAATAAATAAATAAATAAATAAATATGATAATCAGAGACACAGGGGTGTTTGGAAAACCGTTCATATGGAGTTATTGTCAGCGCTGACCAAACACTAAAATGCCATACGTATGGGGGGAGGGATTACATCGTGCTCATTTCTTCACAATTAATTGACAGTTAATTTATTGTTTTCCTTGATTAGGAGAAGCCAGTATAGCCAGACAGTTTAAACATAGAAACATCTTAATCAGTTCCCGAGAAAATTTAGTTGGGAGTGACCTCTGAATGCGTAACGTCACAAGCCACACCTCCTGGAAGACGAACACATGTGACGTTGCTTCTCCTACATCCTCAGGGTTGGCCAAAATATATGCTCAAACGTTAACCGTTTTCCTTTCCACCCGGAATTCTTCTAATCACGAGTGTACATGAATTAGTGATAATATTGAAGGTTAAAAACCACAAAGTAATAAACAGAAGGTAAAATTAAAATCTGGAAATTAAGGTAAATAGGAAATCCAGAATGTAACTAGAATCAGAAAATTACGCCCGAAACATGAGTAAAATTAATACACAGCATAACCAATCCCAGAAGGAAAACATTAATATGAACACATTGAAAAACATTGGCACGCCCACTACAGAGAAGCAGTTCACTTTACACAATAAATAAATAAATAAATAAAGGAAAAGAGAACCCATTTAGAACCTAAATAGCGATGAATGATTTAAAAGTTAGAACGGCTTCGCAGTATTAACGGGTTAAATTCGCTAGAACGAGTCAGATAATGTTACGTTTCGTTTTACAGGTTTATAATACACAGAATGTTGCTAAATAAGACCTAGATTAACGGTGATACGCCCCCTAAGTAAGAACTACATAACCAACTCAAAAAAGTAAATATTGTAACTAATGAACCAATCAAGGATTAACATAGTTTAAGGAAGAATGCTTTCAAAATATGAGGAAAATGAAATTGTTAGCAGCTAGGAATATTATAATTGAAGTTAGACTCGACAAACCAGTTACGAAGCGAAAGGACACAACACTTTGAAGAAGTAACCAATAAGGAATGTATCGGGCCACGAACCTGCTACGCAGGCGTAGCAGGGGGAGAGGTGATACTCCCACGTGGCGTGTCCCAGGTGGCGGATAGGGGGGTCCTAACCGGCTTGCCGGCGGACTTGAGGGAAATAAAATACCTCTCGCGGACCAAACACACTACCCCCTGCGGGTGGGGGACGCACATGTAGAATACACCCGCGGTATCCCCTGCCTGTCGTAAGAGGCGACTAAAAGGGGCGACCAAGGGCTGACTGAATTAGAACCATGAAACTAATTTTTTAATCGTACCATCACGCGGGGAACACCATAGGTTGCCTGTACTTGCGAGGAGTACCACTAAATTCGGTACGAAATAGGTTTGTGATTAGTAGCAGTAAAAGCCTGGCCTGGTGGATTCCAGTACCCGTGCGTCGTACCCATGTGTGCAACACCTCGGGTCTGGGCGTAGCCTGTGAGTTGTACCACTATATGAGCAGCACCGTGGGTCTGCGTTGCCTGTGATTAGTACCCACTATGTGAGGAACACCACGGGAATACCGGCGCCCGTGTTTAGTACACCTAGGTGGGGAACCTTCTCGGTTTGCGTTGACTCTGAGTTGGGCCATTGTGTGAGACACACCATAGGTGTGCGTTACTTGTACGTATTGCAATACTTGTGAGTAGTACCATCTTTTGTGGAACACCGTGAGTCTTCGCTACTTCTGATTAATACCCCAACATGACACATACCATGGTTCTATTTTACTCGCGACATGTACCATTCTGTGGGGCCTTAGACGTGGATTTTGCACCCCCTTTAGACACCAAGCATCATTGTGCTTTATAAGTGGTTCCTTGGTCGGCAATAATGTTATTTTCGATCTGTATTGAGTTCGATCCACTCGTTTTTGTTTGTTTGTTTTGTGTTTTGTTGAGTTCCTGTCCATCCATTCATTCTTCATGCCATATTTTATTTTTATTTTGGTCAGTGGATGCCTTTGCAATTTTTGTTCTTTCATTTCGTACCATTAGGGGCCGATGACCTTTGATGTTAGGCCCCTTAAAACAACAAGCATCATCATCATCATCATCATCAATGTATCAGGCAAGACAGGTCGAAACTTACATGGCAATTTTGTTGACACAATCGTTGTTCTCTCGGAGGACAACATGCGGAAAATCAGCCTTCAGATTTAACTGCACGTCTCCAAAATCATGTGTTGAATCTCTCTAATAGATCAATGGGATTTGGCGCGAGTACTGTACATGTTGGCTGGAATGGACAGCCCTGGTGTCCGACGCACCCAAGGCCAGCAATAAGCAGAGCCGCACGCGGTAGTAACTTAGCGGAGTTTGTAATTAGTTTTATCCACGAGAAGGCGTTTTTGTTTTCGGGAAAAATTAGCTCAAAAGAAAAGGAAATGAGACAATATCTGATTAATTTGATGGAAAATAATCGTAGAGGAGTGCAGCGTATTGAGGGGGTTTCTCTACAGTGGAGACAGTGAAAGCGACCCAAGTGATTCCCTTTGAAAAAATCTGCCGATCGCAAACGAAGCTCTGGGTCCCAGTTCGAAACTAGAATACGACTCCCTAGAATCTGGTGATGCTCTGAGTCCGCTGCCGTGCAAATCGTCAGTTCTAGATATGATCCTAGACACGTAAAAAATGTGCCAGAAAACATCAGTATGGAGTAAAAGAAGAAGGTTGTAAAATTCTGACTTAACGAAGGTAATAATAATGTCGTATGGCTTTTAGTGCCGGGATATCCCAGGACGGGTTCGGCTCGCCAGATGCAGGTCTTTCTATTTGACACCCGTAGGCGACCTGCGCGTCGTAATGAGGATGAAATGATGATGAAGACAACACATACACCCAGCCCCCGTGCCATGGGAATTAACCAATTAAGGTTAAAAATCCCCGACCCGGCCGGGAATCGAACCCGGGACCCTCTGAACAGAAGGCCAGTACGCTGACCGTTCAGCCAACGAGTCGGACTTAACGAAGGTAAAAAGCTGTTATAACTTTCACACGTTTTGGTTCAGTGAAGTCGGAATGATATTTTTTACTTGTGGAAGAAGCAGTTGGAAAATACAGGTATGTCGGCAAGTCCGATTGAGCATAAAAATATTATGTATGAAAAACTCTATTCCTGTTTCCGGGGGGAGGGGGGGGGGGGGCAAGAAGGGGAAGGTGAAATGTAAGTGATGAAGATTTATGACTGTGGGCGTTGGAAATTACGTATGAACTATCTATCGAAAAAAGTAGTTTCTCCGCCTCTCATGCCTGGGTCAGTCGTTTCAATAAACAGTACAAAATTGGGAGTAGGAAAATTACGAAATGTGTATCCCGTTCCCATGTTCAAGACGAAAAACAAAAGAATAAGGCTGTAGAAGAATTTCTAGATGCGGCTCCTCTATTTACGACACTGATCAGAGCGGGTTCGAGCACGAAAAGCGATAGAAAAGAACTCAATCTTTTGTAGGTGAGAAAATCACGCACACGATATCGCAATCCTTTAGTTCACTCATACATTCATACACCATAACACCAACAATCAGTATGGATGATTCTTTGTTCCCTACATTATCTATTGTACTGCAGGAACAGAGCGGAACCTTCGGTTCTCTGGTTTCGAGAAATACGTTTAAAGCCGATAACATCGTCGTCATTGCCACAAAAGCAGGAAAAGTGTGGAAAGCAGAACTAAAAATATGGTTTAGAGGAGCCTTTTTTCCGTTCTCTGAATACAGTGATACAACTTATCACGAAGACATCCCTCCACGCAAAACAGTCGAACTGCTTCATATTCCTCCGGGTACCATGGGCATATTTCAACCGTTAGACAAATTCTTCTTCCGGCAGTGGAAACTTTTTTTACCGCCGATTAACAAAAATTCTAACTTTGCGTAATGATGTTAAAGTTGAGGTTCACCACAGAGACACAATCCTTAAACTGCAGTCCTTGATAAATTTTCATTTTTCATCTCCACGATTTCGGGATATGATACCACATTCATCGTTTGCACCTCCTGCGTTCGTAGTGCCCATTGAATTTTGTTCGGAGAAGAAGAAACTTGTGAAGAACATTGTGACATTGAAGTTGTAATTAGTTGTGTTTTGTGTACAAAAATACTTGTGTTATCATCATGCAATTTGTACCAGTCATTTCTGCTATACTTTTGTGAGGAGACTGACAAATGAGTGAAACAGTAAAGCTTCAGAGGGGGTCGAGAGACTGCGTGCATATACAGACATGGACAAAAGTATTCTTACCCCGAGCCATACAATATAAAATGCTTTATTGCTGGGCCAATACGGAGTACAGGTCAAAATTACAAACCCAGACGTATACCTTGTACAGCAGTGGTCATTACAAAGCACAAAACAAACTGGAAGTAAATAACAGTACATAACAAAGCAACAAATGCGTACTCCATGACACTACTTCTCTGGACATAAGTATGCATACCTTACGTGTAAATATGGGGTATGAACGAGTAAACAGAAACCTGTGTTGTTCTGTGGCATTAGTTGTGTAGTAGATGCAGACAGAGACGGACTGGTCAGCTGTTCATTGACGGTACTAGTCCAATGGCAAGGAAAACTAGGGAAACGTCTGTTGAAGAGAGACGACTTATTCTACGCCTTCACCACCAATGGAAAATCGTATTCCGAGATCGTAAACATCATTGGAAGAAGTAAACCAACTGTGCAAAGCATCATACAAAGGTTAAAAGGACAGGATGTTCTTATAAGCAAGAAAAAAAAAGGACGTCCGAAGAAACTGACCGCACGAGAAGAAAGGTTCATAGTAACTACAATTAAAAAACAACCACACGCTACATCTTCGGTAATAGCATCGCAGCTGGCAGAATATTCCCATCATGCAGTGTTTCATAAAACAGTAAGGAGGGTCCTTCAACGTGCTGGGTATCGATCTAGGGTTCCAAGAAAGAAACCGCACATAACGAAAGTGAATCGACGGAAGAGACTACAATTTGCAAAAGAATACGTGACGGAAAAAATGCGTTTTGGTCGACAGTGATGTTTACAGACGAGAGTAAATTTAATACACTGACTGACAGAGCAAATGCAGCACCAAGAAGGAGTGGTCAGAACTTTATGCCAATTGCAGGGTAGACTGACGTCACTGAGGTATGCTCATGATGTGAAATGCGCCGCTGTGCTGCGCACGTAGCGAACGATAAATGGGACACGGCGTTGGCGAATGGCCCACTTCGTACCGTGATTTCTCAGCCGACAGTCATTGTAGAACGTGTTGTCGTGTGCCACAGGACACGTGTATAGCTAAGAATGCCAGGCCGCCGTCAACGGAGGCATTTCCAGCAGACAGACGACTTTACGAGGGGTATGGTGATCGGGCTGAGAAGGGCAGGTTGGTCGCTTCGTCAAATCGCAGCCGATACCCATAGGGATGTGTCCACGGTGCAGCGCCTGTGGCGAAGATGGTTGGCGCAGGGACATGTGGCACGTGCGAGGGGTCCAGGCGCAGCCCGAGTGACGTCAGCACGCGAGGACCGGCGCATCCGCCGCCAAGCGGTGGCAGCCCCGCACGCCACGTCAACCGCCATTCTTCAGCATGTGCAAGACACCCTGGCTGTTCCAATATCGACCAGAACAATTTCCCGTCGATTGGTTGAAGGAGGCCTGCACTCCCGGCGTCCGCTCAGAAGACTACCATTGACTCCACAGCATAGACGTGCAGGCCTGGCATGGTGCCGGGCTAGAGCGACTTGGATGAGGGAATGGCGGAACGTCGTGTTCTCCGATGAGTCACGCTTCTGTTCTGTCAGTGATAGTCACCGCAGAGGAGTGTGGCGTCGGCGTGGAGAAAGGTCAAATCCGGCAGTAACTGTGGAGCGCCCTACCGCTAGACAACGCGGCATCATGGTTTGGGGCGCTATTGCGTATGATTCCACGTCACCTCTAGTGCGTATTCAAGGCACGTTAAATGCCCACCGCTACGTGCAGCATGTGCTGCGGCCGGTGGCACTCCCGTACCTTCAGGGGCTGCCCAATGCTCTGTTTCAGCAGGATAATGCCCGCCCACACACTGCTCGCATCTCCCAACAGGCTCTACGAGGTGTACAGATGCTTCCGTGGCCAGCGTACTCTCCGGATCTCTCACCAATCGAACACGTGTGGGATCTCATTGGACGCCGTTTGCAAACTCTGCCCCAGCCTCGTACGGACGACCAACTGTGGCAAATGGTTGACAGAGAATGGAGAACCATCCCTCAGGACACCATCCGCACTCTTATTGACTCTGTACCTCGACGTGCTTCTGCGTGCATCGCCGCTCGCTGTGGTCCTACATCCTACTGAGTCGATGCCGTGCGCATTGTGTAACCTGCATATCGGTTTGAAATAAACATCAATTATTCGTCCGTGCCGTCTCTGTTTTTTCCCCAACTTTCATCCCTTTCGAACCACTCCTTCTTGGTGTTGCATTTGCTCTGTCAGTCAGTGTATTTTCCGAAGTTATGGACGCATTTTAGTGTGGAGACGCCCTAACACAGAGCTCGATGAGCAGAACCTCGTTACCACTGTGAAGCACGGCGTGGGTGGGTTTATGGTGTGGGGCTCAATGGCCGCCTCAGGTGTCGGGGAGTTGTCATTTATGGACAGTTTTCAATATTTGAACATCCTGAAAGAAAATGTTCGCAAAAGCGCCGACGAACTTGAGATTGCTAATGAGTTTTACTTCCAACACGGCAATGACCCCAAACATACGACGGAAATGGTTCGTTTGTGGGTACTCTACAACACGCCGCACACATTAAAAACACCTCCCCAATCGCCGGATACGAACCCCATCGAATATCTATGGACTGAATTTGAGTCCAGACTAAGAAAACACCACATAACAGGTAAACCACACTTGAAACAGTTACTACAACAAAAATAGGGGAACATTTCATCTGAACTAACACGGAAACTGGTGTTCTCAATGCCCAGCAGGTTAAAATAAATAATATAAGGAAAGGCAAACAAACGCGCTACTGATCGAGTTGATAATATCTGTTTCCTTCATTGAGTTGTGAACTCTTCTGGAATATGGTATGAATACTTATGTCCAGATAAGTAGTGTCATGGAGTACGAATTTGTTGCTTTGTTATGTACTGTTATTTAATTGCAGTATATTTTGTGCTTTTTAATATACACTGCTGTACAAGGTATACGTTTGGGTTTGTAATTTTGACCTGTACTCCGAATTGGTCCAGGAATAAAGCATTTTGTTTTGGATGGGTTGGGGTATGAATACTTTTGTCCATGTCTGTACGTCCTGCCACACACCCGTCATGCTTGCATACCAGGATATCAGGTACGATGTCGGAGCCTTGCAGTTAAAACTGGAGGCTGATTCTCCGCAAGATATCCTCTTACAGCACAACGATTGTGTCAAAAAAAATTCAAGGTAGGTTTCGATCTGTCTTACCTGATACTTCCATCGTAAGGGTAACTCAAGTACAGTTTTAACTAGGTGGAGACATAGGGGCATCGGAATGCATCGAGGTAAAATATTCAGGAAAGAAGGTGATTGGTACGAATCAGCATAAATGTCCGTTTCGGTAGCGTGATGGTTAGTGTTATTAGGTCCCGTCCTTGGGGGGCCCAGGTTCGATTCCCGGTACTGCCAGAAATTTACGAATGGCAGGAGGGCTGGTATGTGGTTGGAATGGTACATGCAGCTCACCTCCAGTGGGGGTGTGTCTGAAAAGAGCTGCACCACCTCGGGATGAGGACATGAGTTTACTATCAGCATAAATTACATTGAGAAGGGTCGACAAATACACAGGCATACAGTATGTACCTATTCTATTCGTATGGGCTGTTTGCTTTAGTACTTCAACGTACTGCCAGAAAATAACAAACTGAAAAGGATTTTATTCACTGAACATATATTCAACAAAGCCTTCATAAAACATATATCTACTGTATCTGTTTGCAATCATGTTGACAAAACATACAGCTTCTAATCAAGAAAAACGCGCCCATAATCTTGTATCTTTCCTATTCGTGGAAGCAAATTGAACATTTGAAATAAACAAAAAAAAATACAGGGTTCCTGGAACATGTTAGTATCTAGTGGAATGTCCCCTAGCATTTGTAACTGCTTGACATCTCCGCCGCATAGAATAAACTAATTTATTGCACATGTCCGGGCTGATTGTCTGCCATTCCTGAAGAATCACACTTTTAAGTTTCTCCTTCGTACTCACACGGTGCCTACGGAGATTCCCGTTCTACGTAGCTCAAAGATGTTCCATGGGATTTAAATCCGGAAACTGGGGAGGTGTTCTAAGCTGATTAGGAATGTTCCAGATCAACCATGTCCTATTAATATCAGCAGTGTGTTTTGGGTCATTATCATGCTGGAACATATAAACAGGTGGCATCCCCTTTTTTCGGCACTCTGCTTCAACGTTTTCCCTCAGGATTGCATTATAGTCCTCCTTGTTCATTTTTCCGTCAATGAATAGTATGTTACCCACACCTCTGGCCGACATACAGCCCCAAAGCATTACAGACCCACCGCCGTATTGTACAGTTGGGAGTGTATTCGCCACATCATTGTCCGTACCAATTTTTCTCCATATTCTGTGGATGCCATCTGACGCAAATAGGTTTATTTTTGTCTCATCAGACCAGATAACATCATTCCAGAATTCGTTCTTCTAATTTATATGCTCCTTAGCGAATGTCAGTCTAAGCCTTCTGTTTTTTCTACTTACATATGGCCTTTTCCAAGGGATTCTTCCATAGTACCCATGCCGATACAGGATCCGACGGATGGTGGCGTTGCTGATCTTCTTTCTAGTTCGTTCCTCCGAGAGTTGCCCCAATAATGGTACACTTAATTTGGAATCTCACTTTATCAGCCGAACAACAAACCGTTCTTCCCTTTCAGTTTCTTTCTCCTGGTTTCCTTGGCGTGTTCTTAACAGTGCCTTTGTATTTAAATTTATCAACCACATATGCACAGTACAATGTGTTCTATTGACCATCTGTCCAATCTTTCGCAGTGAAAATCCTTTAAGTGCCAATTTAAGTATAGTGTACTTAGGCTCCGTACTTAACTCTGCACTCCTACCCATGTCCGCCACAGGTACACTAGGAAGGAGACTAATGCACTTGAAGAATCGTATGCCGTCACTGAGACTTTTCCGTGCATCGCAAACAAGCAGTGGGCATCATCCTGTCCATGTGTACGAATACAACTGGTACACGCATTTGTCGATGCCGGCACATTCATATAAAATATTCTTGCCTGTATGGAAATAAGTATGGTTTTCACTAACGAATTATCATTGACAAACCACGTTTTTGCCCGTAAAGTACGTTTAATTTCAATTTTTCAACCGTTAATGTGAATATACGAGATTTCATAAGAAATTGAAGCCTGTACGAATAACAGAGCCACATACTGTATATGGATGGGTATTCTGCAGGCAGCTATCTTAAAAAAATTGTAGGGTACGGTAAGAGAGTGTCATTCTTCGTTAGGACGCAGAAAATAAACACGTGCACAGGCCATTAAGTACACCCGTTATAAGTTGTATCAGTGATTACTTTCGTAAATGATCACGTGTAGCCAGCTTGAACATAATACTAATTGGAGAGTTATCTGGTTGTCGGTGAACTAAACTGGAAATAAACGGCTACAGAAAACTATCATACTGCAAATTAATTTTTAAGCTGCTAACATAAACTAGGGAAGAGATTTATTTTCGGAGCTACCCTAGATCGGTAAGAATCCATAACTCCATGAATGATCCTTTCCAGTTACTTAGCATGATGTTGGAGAATGAGACAGCCTTTATGTCTCTATGTAAATTTATTTCAATTCTTGTACCATAATTGCTCTAAGTATTTGTGAACTCACGTCAGTAACTTCTTGTTAGTACCTAAATGCTGTCTTGTTTTTTTATTGTGTCGATATATGCCGCTGACTTTCCATCTCGTCTCGTAGATTCTTTTCTTTGCCCTCCGTGGGCCTTTTTGGTCGATGAATTTTCAAGAACTCTTATGATGACTAAAATGGAAGCTAGGTGCAATATGATTGCGTTTCTATGTTACCGTCATATTTTCACTAGATTTAAAGATGATTTGTTCAACGGATCACACTGGTAAACGGACTTTCAATTACGTATATCCTTCCGAGCTACTATATTTTTTCTGTATCCTACTTCTTTGATTTTGTTACCCTTGGTTGGTTGCCTTCATCTTTAGGAACCTGTTTGTAATGTATCTGTCCATTTTTTACTATCCTGCATTTATACTGATGTTACGTCGTTTAAGATAACATATTTTACTCCTCTGATTTAAGTTCTCTTATACCACATCATTTAGTAATAGGTTGACTTGAATTTTGGACCCCTTTAGACTACAAGCATCATTGCTTCCGTACTGTGCTATAGACGCAGTCCCTTGGTCAGTAAGTAATACTATTGTTTTACGTCAGTTTCTGTGGATGTGAGGCATTGCTGGTCGGATCCACTGGTTGTTTTAAATTCATATCCATCCATTCATTCTTCGTCCTCACGTTTTGAATTCTGGTCAGTGGAGGATTTTGGACTTTTAATTTGTCATTACAGTTCGTCTCATTTCGTACCATTAGGGCCCGATGACCTAGATGTTAAGCCCCTTTAAGCAATAAGCATCATCATCATTTATCGTCGAAGCTTGACGGTGCGATACTGGAGTCTGAATGAGTAAGTTATAATATTGCGTGATCTTGGTTATGACTGCCGTTTTGGACAGTAGGATTTGGGCTAACCTGATAGCTGTATCCTCGGTATACACGTGTTGTACCCTGATTTCGTGCGAAGTTGGATTGTGGCACATGAGGCTTGAGATCAGGATTGTACGTTGTGATGAAAGAGTTGTTTGCTATCTGAAGGAGGAGAGTCTAATTTATTTTCCTCCCGGAAGTTTATTTTCTCTTTTCCCTGTGTGCTTGCTTTCGCCATTTGAGTTCTCTCCTTTAGATTCCCGTTATGTTAATATTTTGTGTCGCTCCATAGCAACCAGTTGCTTACTTATTTTCTGTGTAGCCCGTGGGGGCTGCCATATTGGTCCGGTTACGAGCGCGAATTACTTCATTTCTTGCTTTGAGATCATGCATTTTGGTGACGTCTTCTTATCCTTAATTTTACCTTAACTTGTATTCTGGGCGGGGGATTGTTTGAAGACGATTTGTTTTTCTGTTGGGCGTGGGTGTGTTTTTCCTAGTCTGATCGGTGCCGATTTTTTAAATTCTGAATATCGTACAACCAGATATTTTTATTAATGGGATGGAATATCAGTCGCCGTAAATGTGATACGAGTATATGCTATAATATCACGCTACGAAGATAAGTGAGTAAACGACATGTGAAATTAGTTATTTAAAAGAATCTCTAAGTACGTTCCTTGGTACCAAGTTTCTTGGTTGGATGGCACAACTGTGCCCTAATTTTGTCGATTTTATTTTCCTGGTAAAATTTCAATTTAATAAACGTATGTGTTATTCCTTCTTTCCTTTTAGTTAGTAAAGTCTGTTGTTTTGTTAGTATCTCTGGTGGAGGAGAAGGGGTCTAACTTCAGACTGTACTACGTCCGCCTTGTCCGGGGTCTTCACGGGCCTGTGCATGAAGTCATACATCACTATTATAGTGCATTCGCGTCTCTACTAAGTTTATTATTGTGCTACCTATGCGCTCATTTTCTGCTTTCTGTTGATGTCGATTTAGGCTAAGGGTTAAGGTCTGTGTCAAGGAGCAGCAGCTCATCCTCGTACTATGAGTTGGGAGTAACTGTCGTTTCATTATTAGACAACGGCTACAATGGATCGCATCACGAGACACGATAGTCCCATGGGGAAGCGAGAGATGGCGGATGAGTGTCAATACTACATGTAAATATAGTTAAGTACAGTTGTAACTTCCACAAAGAGTGGGAATATTAAGAAAAGCATTAGCAGTCTCAGGAAATTCCACAAGGCGTAAGAAATAGTAGGACGGAAGATGGTACACATTTGAAACAAACAATAGATAGATAGATATAACGGAGAAGTAACGACACTAGAATTAGTGTGGTTTACCGAGCTCGATAGCTGCAGTCGCTTAAGTGCGGCCAGTATCCAGTATTCGGGAGATAGTGAGTTCGAACCCCACTCTCAGCAGCTCTGAAGATGGTTTTGCGTGGTTTCCCATTTTCACGCCAGGCAAGTGCTGGTGCTGTACCTTAATTAAGGCCATGACCGCTTCCTTCCCACTCCTAGCCGTTTCCTGTCCCATCGTCGCCTTAAGACCTATCTGTGTCGGTGGGACGTAAAGCAAATTCAAAAAAAAAAAAAGAGAGGAAAGCGCACCCTTATTTATCTACCAGGCTTGGTCATTGATTCGTAGTCCATTGAAATTCCTTGGCTCTAATTGGTCAAGCAGAAGGTTGAAAGACAAACGGAACCTCACAGTCTACTGTTTACGTTTTTTAGTGTACTGTGTCTCACAAGTATATGCCCAGACTTTCTACCGTTATTAAACAGAATGTTGCAAGACCTTCTCTGAATTCTGTCAGTAAGCTCTAACCTACTCGTTTTTAGACAGACTTTCCTTGTTACAACACTGAGAGTGATTTTTACATAAAGTTATTGATCTTGTTGTTGATGATGTTTGTTGTTTAAAGGGGCCTAACAACATTAAGTTATTAGATTACAAAGGGTTGTACATGCAGACTTACACCTTTGTAATATCTTATTTACCGAGCTCGATAGCTGCAGTCGCTTCAGTGCGGCCAGTGTCCAGTATTCGGGAGATAGTAGGTTCGAACCCCACTGTCGGCAGCCCTGAAAATGCTTTTCCGTGGTTTCCCATTTTCACACCAGGCAAATGCTGGGGCTGTACCTTAATTAAGGCCACGGCCGCTTCCTTCCCACTCCTAGCCCTTCCCTGTCCCATCGTCGCCATAAGACCTATCTGTGTCGGTGCGACGTAAAACAACTAGCAAAAAAAAATATCTTATTAAAAATGTATGCTCTAAAACAATCGTTATTATTCACTGAATACATTATCATTGTCGTTTTATAACTATTTGATTCACATATTCGTGATTTATGTTTTAATTTCCATGTCTGATATGTCCTTGGTGTTCGGGGTTTGATTCCTGTATTATATCTGACGTATCTTCAAATACTCCTGGACTGAGGTGGATCCCTTTCAGTGCACTGGGAGAATCCAAGGCAGTAAAACTTTAGCACGAGCAGCCCATGATGTACTATGTAAATGTTTAGCTGCTCTAACGTCGTCGCTTGCCATTCGCTATAACCCCTCTTACTTTTTGTGTCATGCTAATAAGACGGTACATAAACCGGTACATGTACTATGATGGCGTCGGACTTTGTCCATAGATGGCATCAAACCTTAGTGTTTTGAGCAACAGCCAATAACCACTCGAATAGCGTGTTGTGTTGTCATTCCATGTTATCGTACTATATACGTATTGATGTCGAGGGATGAAACTCAGTAGGTCAGGCTGTTGTATAGGCATACCAGACAAAGGCGGTGTACCGTGGGGAATGGTTAACTGATTTAAGGGTATGTAAAACCGTGAGCTTATCTTTTTTCCTCAAGGGAGATATAAATACGAAAATATTATTAAAAGTAATGTTCTCATCGACTATACTTGCTTGCAAAAACGTATATTTTTTTCTAAACTATAAAAATACGAGGTGAGGTATGTCTCCCTGGCTGAATGTTCAGGGTCCTAGATTCTATTCCCACCCGGGCTGCACCGGGACTTTTTGTTTATATGACTAACTCCTCGACTTTGGGGACTGGCTGTTTGTTTTCGTCTTAACACATTTCTCCTCATCGACAAGATACTACCCTACCCACCACCACAGAAACTCGTCGTAGTGAATATATCTTTCCACGTTGGATTGGTGTCAGGAAGGGCATCCGGTTTCAAAAGTCAGCCGACACCAGCAAAACTGAGAAAAAGTGCCTGGAATAAGATTAAAGTTTGAGGTAGAACTCCTGCTAACGTTACTGCACGGAACTATGTACGATATGTTATGCCCACATTTAGTCGAATCTGTAATTATTTCTTGCTCTGATTATGGTTCGTGGTATGGGTTACTGTAGTCACGTCCTAGTTCGTGAGCCATGGGCAACGGCTGAGTAGCCTGGTAAGTGGTCCTGAGAGTCGGAATACCAGTTTATCTGGAATAGGAGTGGATTTCGGACGTATTCTGAGGTATGGCCTACAGGTGACTAAGTCTATACAATCCACTGGCGGTCCCTGGCGCGGTAAAAGAGGGATTCTCACTTGGGCTATGTGTCAGTAGGATAGCATCATGCTTCACAGAATTTCCCAAGCTCAGAATATTTAAGCAAGCCTTGAACCTGTAGAAGTAATGGAGTCTCACTTCCATTCGACAGGAGAGGGAATCGTTGGAAGAACTGGCGAACGGAATGGAGTTCGAATTTGAAAGGGAGTTACCAGTATTAGTGTGGTTTGTGGAAGAAAAAATAGAACTATCTGCGTCAGAAAACAGGACGCGTTTAGATGTGTTAGGGGCCAATGGTATTCGGGTAAGGAAGGATAACGAGGAAGTTATAGGAGATTATAAAGTTATATTAACAAGTGTTAAAAAAGGGAAGGATGAAGTGTGGGGTAGGATTGTTTCTCAGAGGCACATAAATGAGCGAATGATGTGGGATGATTTAGCAATTGGAAAAATTAGGACGAGGTTTGTTTCGGTCTGTTCACAATGTCAAGGTGTAGATGAGGATGAAGTTAACAACATTTAGGAATCGCATTGACACCGTAGTCAGGGTCAACAGCAAGGATTGCACAGATCTAATGGGCTATTTCAATGCTGGAGTTGGAAATAATAATAATAATAATAATAATAATAATAATAATAATAATAATAATAATAATAATAATAATATTTACTTTACGTCCCACTAACTACTTTTACTGTTTTCGGAGACGCGGAGGTGCCGGAATGTTGTCCCGCAGGAGTTCTTTTACGTGCCAATGAACCTACCGACACGAGGGTGACGTATTTGAGCACCTTCAAATACCACCGGACTGAGCCAGGATCGAACCTGCGAAGTTGGGGTCAAAAGGCCAGCGCCTCAACCGCCTGAGCCACTCAGCCCGTCAGGAAAAAATAGAAATGAAGGATACGAAAGGTAGGTTGGTAAATGTGGGGGAAAATTATCAAGCTAACAGGAACGGAAACTTCCGGGCTCTATTCATAACTCCCGCTGTGAGTGGGGGACGCAGATGGAGAATACACACACAGTATCCCCTGCCTGTCGTAAGAAGCGAATAAAAGGGGCCCCAGGGGCTCACAACTTGGGAGCGTGGGTTGGTGACCACGGGCCCTTTATCCGAGTCCTGGCATTGTTTCCACTTACTTGTACCAGGCTCCTCACTTTCATCTATCCTGTCTGACCTCTCTTGGTCAACTCTTGTTCTTTTCCGACTCCAACGCTATTATAGAACATTCGAGGCCTAGGGAGTCTTCCATTTTCACGTCCTTCGTGGTTCTTGTCTTTCCTTGTCTGGTACTTCATTTTTCGAAGTGTCGGGATACCTTCTTTTTCCCTTTTTCCTCTCTCTCTACGCCCTGTGGGTGGAGGACGCAGACGTAGACTACACCCGCGGCCTGTCGTAAGACACGACTAAAAGGGGGCGACCAAGGGCTGATGACATTAGAACCATTATATTACTTGTGATTAGTACCATTACGTGCGGAATACCATCGGCCGACATTATTTGCCACTACTGCCACCTTGCGAGGGTCTACGTTATACAGCGTAAAAGTGTACAAATTGTTCTTCAGGCTTAGCAAAGCAGCTTAGCTCGAACGGCAGCGAAGCAAGAGTGCACGCGAACTGAGCGCGCTAGTCATAGCAAACCAAAACCTGGGTTTCCCTAAGCCTGACAAGTTGCCTGGGACCCGTTCGGACTGCCGGACTTGTGTTCGGCCTTCCCTGACTGTCCAATAACTGGTGAAAATATTCGCAGTGAATTGGAAGATCGTTTGAAAGGACACGGCGTTTCTCATGAAGATATTTACAAAATTACATTTGTAACAGGCCAGGGAAGCAATATTGTTAAGGCCCTCAGCATATACAAGCGTCTACCATGCATGGCTCATATTATTAATACAGTCTTGAAGCATGTTCTGAACGACTCTTTGTGAAAGAAGGTATTCCTAATGTGTTAGCTGTTACCCATTCAGTGAAATCTCTGGCTTCGTACTTTAAGAGAAGAGGCCTATGTGGGAGATTACAACCATCTATGAAACCGTATGTTTCCACTCGGTGGAACAGTTATTTTGACATGCTGCAATCAGTTCACTCCCAGAGATGCTAAGAGAACTATTTTAGAGAAGGAGGGTGCCTCTGATAAAACGCTCGGGTATGATCAGAACATTACTGGCCTGCTCATAACATTCTTAAGCCATATAAGGAAACCACAGTTGATCTTGAGGGTGATGAGGAGCCGACTTTATATCTGGTCCTTCCGTGGTTTTATGCCTTAAAAGCTCATTGTACTCCATAGTATGATGATGAACAGGTAATATTTCATTTCTTTTAAATTTTAATGCGAGTCTCTTGATATTTGAATGTAAAAATGTTTTCATACTAAATGAATTTTCAGTACTTAAAGCTTTAGAAACAAACCGGTGGTGTCTTCCTGAAGCAGAAGTTTGAAGTCGCTATGTTAAACAAAACTTTTTGGTGCCTAAATATCGCACGTTAAATAAACTAAATGCAGGAGAACAAATGTCTGTTTTTGAGGCAGCTCGACAAATGTGTGCTCAAGGTAAGATTCCGTGGTTATTTCTTCATTATTATTATTATTATTATTATTATGTATTATACCTATGCAAATTAGATATTTTAAATATTCTAACATTACCATAAAATATCGATAACTTGGGCGGATATATTTTCAGATCAGATACCCAATCAAAATAGACAAGAAGTCCCACCTTCTTCAAATGAAGAAAATTCAGTGCAACGTAAGAAAGCGAAATTTGACGATTGGGCAGAACATTCGGCAATGATATATGATGAGGACAGTAGGTACTTGCAAGAGGGGTTTATTAGTGACGAAAATATACTGCGGTGGTGGAAAAACAATTCGCACAGGCTGCCCCGACTTGCCTGTGTAGCGAAAAAAGTGCTTAACATACCCGCTATGAGTGCCTCCAGCGAGAGGGTCTTCAGCTGGTCGGGAAATTTAATCAGCGAAAAACGTTTCCGTCTTGATTCGCAAAGACACACGCAAACGATAATGTGTCCATGTATTAAATATTGGTATGCAGTATGCACAGTATGAGGCAACCACAAACTAAGAGAGCAAGTTGTAAAATTACACTTATAAACTGAATAGTTTTATAATTATTTCTTTTGGTTTTCTGGGGAAGGGGTTTCTAAATTATTAAATGTATTTCAAAAATGTTAGCTACAAAATTAATCTTTTTAAATATATTTATGACCTATACCTACATTATGTATATCTCTGCTTCTAATTTTCTCGAACCGGGCGAGTTGGCCGTGCGCGTAGAGGCGCGCGGCTGTGAGCTTGCATCCGGGAGATAGTAGGTTCGAATCCCAGTATTGGCAGCCCTGAAGATGGTTTTCCGTGGTTTCCGATTTTCACACCAGGCAAATGCTCGGGCTGTACCTTAATTAAGGCCACGGCCGCTTCCTTCCAACTCCTAGGCCTTTCCTATCCCATCGTCGCCATAAGACCTATCTGTGTCGGTGCGACGTAAAGCCCCTAGCAACAAAAATAAATTTTCTCGAATAATAATTAATACATTATATTTATGGTCATATTTCCATCAAATTTTTACTAAGTAACTATTTTTGATAGAGAGGAATATTATTTGTTAATTAGTTACATAAGACGTCTAAATTACGAAATAAATTTCAACATAACTTTGTAATGACTAACATAATACTAAATAACCATATAAAATAATATTTGTACCGAGCTCGATAGGTGCAGTCGCTTAAGTGCGGCCAGTATCCAGTATTCGGGAGATAGTAGGTTCGAACCCCACTGTCGGCAGTCCTGAAAATGGTTTTCCATGGTTTCCCATTTTCACACCAGGCAAATGCTGGGGCTGTACCTTAATTAAGGCCACGGCCGCTTCCTTCCCACTCCTAGCCCTTTCCTGTCCCATGGTCGCCGTAAGACCTATCTGTGTCGGTGCGACGTAAAACAACTAGCAAAAAAAAAAATAATATTTGTGTTGACGAATCCTACATAAATTCTGGCAAATAACAACCTCTTTCTTGTCTGCATTCACGCGAGTCTCATATCAGCACAATGAACGAGCAAACATCGATTAACGCAGCAGGAAGAAGAAAGCAAGCAAGCAAGCAAGCAAACCTGTAGCCTGCCCAAGTTGGGCTGAGCTTGATCTGGCCAGAGTGCAGCAGCCTGCCTGTACTGTTGTTTACGTGCGGCTAGGTTGCTTGCAAGCATGGGCAAGCTAAATGCGGAGTTTGTACACCTCTAATACAGCGTGATTCAGCAGCCCCCTCCAATGTAGTTTTATCCAACCCACAATATTCATTCCGTCCTGAAAACATCTGCCCTGCCGGTATACTCAGACAACACAGCCGGATATCTTGGTATTTACCGCCTCACCATGAGAGTACGCCGTAATGTTGTACTCGTATTAAACACCGGAAGACATGCGTGTGCCTTCCAATCATATGAACCTGACACGCCGGCGAAACACATTAAATTAGTTTTGGTCGCAGTAAACCTAATACTTGCTACATGCTGCTCAGTGTGCCTTACAGAACCATAGTGTAGTTGGTAAAGACGTGGCGGAGCGGGCTTGCATGTCTGGTGGGAGGTTCGAGTCCGGGGCGAAGATTACAAATGTTCGAAATATTTGTTCAATACGTACCGCACGCAATGTAAATTCAATGCCAACTTTCATGCAAATTGTGCGTGAGTGAATGTGTTTGTGGACCTAAGAAGGGCCGATTAGTTAGCAGGCCGGACACATACAGACCGGGAATAATAGGAACATAACTGCCCCGACAATGTTTTATCGCAGCAAATGCTCGATGTGATGACCGTTTTGTTTATGCACGTTAAGGCCCGGTGTCCAATAGATCGTCTCTCGCGCTGAAGCATTCCAGGTGTAATTGCTCGGCAGGCGTCCGTGATGATATGCCGGAGCTGGTCAGGGTTTTCCGGCGTTTGAGTGTAAACGATCTTCTTTAAATGTCCTCGTTCAGATGGTTACGAACGGGCAAAGTGGAATGTGGTGGAGCTCCATCCTTTTGCAACCACGTCGTCAAACGATCGTGCAAGGGCACATCCTCCAGCAGCAGTGGGAGTTCCTGACGTAGAAAGTGCAGTTAACGTGGGGCCGTACAATGGCTCTCAAAGAAATAAGGTCCAATCAGGCGATCCCCGAGATTCCACACCAAACATTCACTCCCCATCGTACTTGATGGGCCGCCTGTCGCACCGAGTGAGGATTGTCCGGACTCCAATAGTGCATGTTGTGGCGATTGACGTTCCCTTATTATGGAAGCGCTATTCGTCCGGGAACGAGATATGCGATGCGAATGCTGTATCATTGTCCAGCCTGCCTAATAGACACCGACAGAATTCCATTCGAGCTCTTGGTGTAGCTCAAGATGGTATGGGTGAAATTTATGTTCATGCAGTATTCGCCAGACGGACGGCTGTTTGGAGCTCACCTGTCGTGCAGTCGCCCTTGTACTGATGTGTGGATTATTGCGAGCTGCCTAAAGAACGGCCTCTTCTGTTTCACCCGATGTAACGGGCTTATCGCGGACTGGTGGCTGGTTGGAAATCACGCCTGTTGTCGGTAGGCGTCCTTCAACACGGCGGAATATCGTAGCAGCCGGGTGTCGCCTGTCGGGATACCGTTCCTGGTACAGACGTAGTGCCTCGCATGCGTTTTGTCTTGCTTCCCCATATATGAGGAGCATGTCAACGTATTCCTCTGTGGAAAACATGCTGAACGACAGAAGAGATTACAGTACATTCAGGTCCCAACCAGCGGAGTATGCTCAGGGCACAAGATTAAGCACACCTTCATTCTACTGTTTGAATGTGGCAAACATGGGCCTACGTATACGTATTCAAACATCATATCGATGCAAAAATATTTTAACGATGGAGGATTCGAACCGCCGCGGGCACATTCCGTCGGTTGCTAGGCGAGCGCCTAACCACATCCGCTACGCTACACCGCTGGAAACATGCTGGTAGTACGACGAGAGCAGAGTACATACGCCATGCGGTTCGGTGTTTGAGACATTAATTACTGCACTGTTCTTCTCCTTTTCCTTCTTAGCCTCCAGGGTCGGTTTTTCCCTCGGACTCAGCGAGGGATCCCACCTCTACCGCCTCATGGGCTGTGTCCTGGAGCTTCAGACTTTGGATCGGGGATACAACTGGGGAGAATGACCAGTACCTCGCCCAGGCGGCCTCACCTGCTATGTTGAACAGGGGCCTTGTTGAGGGATGGGGCAGGGAAGGAAGCGGCCGTGGCCTTAAGTTAGGTATCATCCCGGCATTTGCCTGGAGGAGAAGTGGGAAACCACGGAAAACCACTTCGAGGATGGCTGAGGTGGGAATCGAACCCACCTCTACTCAGTTGACCTCCCGAGGCTGAGTGGACCCCGTTCCAACCCCTCGTACGTTTTTTCAAATTTCGTGGCAGAGCCGGGAATCGAACCCGGACCTTCGGCAGCTAATCACACTAACCACTACACCACAGATGCGGACTACTGCACTGTTACCTAGTTTAATGCATTGATTCCCCTCTTCGTTACACCCGGTCACGAGGCACGACACATTAACATAGTTACATGGTAAAATGGTGTTGCTACATGATTTCATGGCGTCATGTTTTGCGAACGGATGATATGACATTTCGCTAGGGTTCAAATTGGTGTGCAAAATGTGCTCACTGAACATTCTTACCATACAGTACGCCTGCAGGGGAATAGCACGCCTATAACCGTGTGCACGGTAGTTGGGCTGCAGCAAACGATATTGGAAGGGGCTGCTGAATCACACTGTATGAGAGCAGTACCATTCTGTGCGGGACGTTATGGGTTTTAGTGTTGCTTGTGAAAGAGGTCGTCGTGTGTATTCTACTGGTCCGTTCCACTGTGTTTAGTGTGGTCTGCGTTGCCTATGAGTAGTGCCACTGTATGTGCAACACCATGGGCCTGCGTTTCCTGCGGTTAGTACTACTATGTGATGAACACCACGGGAATAGCGGCGCTCGTGATTAGTACCACTATTTGAGGAAAACTATTGGTCTGCGTTGCCAGAGGGTAGAGTATTATTATGTAAGGTACACCACGGCATTGTGTTGGCTGTGGGCGTTACCATAATGTGTGAGTGCAGCGTGTGTCTGCATTGCCTATGATTAGTACCACTATGTGAGCGACCCCATGAGTATACGTGACCTGTGATTGGTTCCACCAACCGCGGAAAACCACGGGAATACCGGCTCTCTTGATTAGTACACCTAGGTGAGGAGCGCCATGGGTCTGCGTTGCTTGTGTGTGGTGCCCTTATGTGCGAAACGCCATGGGTTTGTGCTACCTGAGTGGTGCCATTGTGTGTGACATACCATGGGTTTACATTACCTGTGATTAGTACCGCCATGCGAGAAACACCATGACACTACGTTACCTGTTATTAGTACCACTGTAGTGGGGGGACACCATGGTTCTGTTTTACTAGTGATTAGTACCATTACGAGGGGGCGGCAGAGTCCTGCAGAGAGGCCCAGCCCAATGAGCTGCTTCGGCAGTAGGCTGCAATGGGCTTTGAAAGGCTCGAATATATGAAGCCCGTGACGTCATCGCACGGGCCGGTCTGGGCCAGCGCTCTGTCATTCGTATGCGGTGAGCCAAGGACAGCGCTGTGGTAGTTCTATGGACTGACTGCTTCAATGTGTACAGTGTACTGCGTGTCAAGCGGAGTGCGTTGCTTTACGGTCGAGTGGAGCCTCTCAAATTTGCTGTGGTTTTCAGTTTGACTTCTCCGTCTATCCTGTTATCGGAAGCGAATGTGGACTGTAGTTCCAAAAGAAAGGAAACCGTGGCAAAAAATCGTGAAGTAAAAAAAAAAATAAATAACAAACGAACTAAAAACCGCATAATACAAGACTTCTGAACCGGATCCTAAACTTAAAAGTTGTATTTGGTTGGTATTCAAGCCTGCAGTTGACGGTGATGGGAAAGACGTTAATTTTGTGTGCTGTACGATCTGCAGTGAACTTTATGTACACACTAACAGTTACCCGCGGGTTCTCGCGTGGATTTCGTAATTTGATAAAAGTAATCGTTCCTCGGTACTGTACTAAGACATTATCTGAAAATCCCTGAAGTATAAAACCTCACTGAAAAACTGAGTTTCATTTACCCCAGAAACTCTTTGTAAACCAAGTGTGTGGTATTGCCTTTTGGGGCTGAGATGACCATGCGACATAGAACTGTACACGTGAGAACGTCTTCTCTCAAGTAAAAAAAGAATGTTTCTTTATTTTTAAAGGAGATTACAAATACATATTTCCACATCTGTAACATCTTCAGGTTTTGAGATATAAGTATCCGCATAAAAAGAATTCAACCCCTTTTTCAGCCCTTCCTCCACCCCCACCTACGTGGATTTTCCGAAAACAAAAAAGAGAGACATGTTTCTTTATTTTTAAAGGACATTCCAAGTACCAAGTTCCATGTCTGTAATATGTGAAGTTTTTGACATACACTGTAGATATACCGGTACTCATTTTAAAAATTCACCTGCTTTTTCAAATCTCTTCAGTCCCTTAAGTGTTTTTTTTCCGAAAACAAAAAAATACGTGTTTATTGATAAAGGAGCTGCCAAATACCAATTATCACGACTGTAACATCTTCAGTTCTTGAGATATTTGCATCCTCACGAAAAGAATTCAACACCTATTTCAACGCCACCTTCGATGTTAGGCCCTTTAAAACAACAAGCATCATCATCATATATTTCAACGCCCCCCTTCCGGAGTTAACTTTACCCCCCAAAATGAGTGTTTTTTTAAAAATGTGATTTCCAATACCCATTTTCACGTCTGCGACATCTTTAAGTTGTTTAGATATAAATATCCTCATACAAATAATTCAACTAATATTTCATTCCTTTCATCCCCCCTTAAGTGGATTTTCCAAAACCAAAGGAAAACATACTTCTTTCTTCTTAAAGGTGACTCTAAATACCAAATTTTACGTCTGTAACAACTTCAGTTTTTGAGGTATCAGTACCTTAATAAAATTAATTCAAGCCCCTTTTAGTCCCTTTTCACCCCGTCCCCGCCACGTTAAGTGGTTTTTCAAAAAACAAAATAATACCTGTTTTTATTTTTAAAATATTAAAAATATCAATTTTCATATCTGTAACGTGTTAAGTGTTTGAGATATACTGTAGATATGCTCATCTTAAGAATTCACGCCAACCCACATTTCAGTCCTCCCCCCCCATCCCTTAAGTACCTTTTCTGAAAACAAAATAATACATCTCTCTTTATTTTTAAAAGAGATTATACCGGGCGAGTTGGCCGTGCGCGTAGAGGCGCGCGGCTGTGAGCTTGCATCCGGGAGATAGTAGGTTGGAATCCCACTATCGGCAGCCCTGAAGATGGTTTTCCGTGGTTTCCCATTTTCACACCAGGCAAATGCTGGGGCTGTACCTTAATCAAGGCCACGGCCGCTTCCTTCCAACTCCTAGGCCTTTCCTATCCCATCGTCGCCATAAGACCTATCTGTGTCGGTGCGACGTAAAGCCCCTAGCAAAAAAAAAAAAAAAAAGAGGTTATAAATACCACTCCACGTCTGTAACATTTTAAGTTTTTGAGATATATTTTAGATATGCTCAGGGATTATGTGTACAAATTTTGGTTGGCAGCTATGCCCAAACGTACACGTATAATCTCGCTGCTGTATAATCCTGGAGCTGGCGTTGCCATGGTTACGGCAGTTCATTTCCTTATCCGATTCCGAGAGCAGGGGTAGTGTGGCGCCAATGGTTTAAGGGCCTTAAACATGGTTTTCAGGCCCGTAGGGCTTACCGAGGTTTGTTCTTTGGGTCAAGGGGCTTAAAATGGGCTTAGTCTCGTCCTTGCACGACAAATTCGATATTTCGCCTATATTAGCCTATTATTTTTATATATCCCCCGTCGCCCCCCACCTCGAATTGTTTTGAAAATAAAATACAGCCCATGTCTCTCAGGGATAATGTTTATTTACATTAGTAAAAGGATTTTTAGAATCGGTCCCGTAGTTTCTGAGATTACCCTCCAGATATACACAAACTAACACAATTCGTGCTCTCTCTTTATTGTATTAGTATACTGTAGATTAAAGGAGTCGGACTGATTTTGTCTTTTTATGATTAGATAAAGAACTTACGATGAACGAGGTATGCTTGAATGACGAGCATTCTAATGTTTCCGTGTCATCAGACTTCACGACTATGCCACAACCTGCCAAAGTAATGAAGTTCTCTTCGTGGACTGACGTTCATGATGCTCCTATTCCAACAGATAAGCTGGAAAGATATTTAAAGCAAAATTGTGGAATGGGAGAAAATAGATATAGCGTCCTATTGGAGAACAAATGGACAAAACTATTCAAAATTTCACCAGATCGCTAAGAAAGTAATATGTATGCAAGCATCAAGTTCAGCTTCAGAGAGAAATTTCAGTTCAGCGGGCTTCATTCTCTTCTACAACCAGACAATTGCTGATGCTCTTATTTTCATTCACAGTAATTTCATTCCATCACCATTAACAATGACCAATAAACTACGCACACTAAGTAAAAGCTATGTTCAGATTTGTTTTTGTTGTTAGCATATTGCACGTCATTTCTTTTTGTATTTTATTTTGAGGTAAACGCGAATGGAGTCCTATGAATATGCTTCGTGTTATTTAGATTCATTTTCAGTTAATTTGATGTCAATTGCAAACGAGTATTAGTTTATGACAAAGTTTCTGTTTGTTTTCAATTATTATTATTATTATTATTATTATTATTATTATTATTATTATTATTATTACAGTGCAGGAGAAATCTCTACCGTTTAATTACCAAATGCGATTAGCCTACTTTAAATTCTGTTATTAGTGTGCGGGAATTCGTAGAGTGAATGATCCGAATAGTAGTGTGACGTGAACAGCTCGTTGTGCACGGCGCACACGGTATTGTGGAGAAGTACTCAAGGTTATTCTACTGAGCCCGTCCAGTGCGGTGGACTGCGGTGGGCTGTATGAGCGCAGTGCTGTGGGCCAGTACGCCGCGTCAGAAGAGAACGGCACTGCACGGGCTGGGCTGCCGGAGCCTGTGGGTTTTGAAGTGCTGCGCGGTGGGTCTGGCTGCAGGACTCTGGGGGCTGGTGACCTGCATTTTTTTTTGCTAGTTGCTTTACGTCGCACCGACACAGATAGGCGACGATGGGACACTGGATACTGGATACTGGCCGCACTTAAGCAACTGCAGCTATCGATCTCGGTGACCTGGATTTTGGACCCCTTTAGATAATAATGCATCATCCCAGTAATTAAGACATTGTGAATTGGATCCACTGATTGTTTTTGTTTCACGATCATTTTCTCATCACCATTCCTTTTAGATTCTAGTCAGTGGATACATTTCGAAGTTTTAATGTTCATTTCGTTACACTTCATACCATAATATTTAAAAAAGATGTTATTTGCTTTACGTCCCACTAACTACTTTTACGGTCTTCGGAGACGCCGAGGTGCCGGAATTTAGTCCCGCAGGAGTTCTTTTACGTGCCAGTAAATTTACCGACACGAGGCTGTCGTATTTGAACACCTTCAAATACCACCGGACTGAGCCAGGATCGAACCTGCCAAGTTGGGGTTAGAAGGCCAGGGCCTTAACCGTCTGAGCCACTCAGCCCGGCATCATCATAATCTATTTATAACAATGCAACAACTGTCACCGAATAAAGTACAAAATTTGCATATTGTCTCATCAGTTTACGTTTGTCAAAATACTTACTATCGCTACTGTCAGTCAGCTTCGTGTCGGTAGATTTATTGGCACGTAAAAGAAGTCCTGAGAACTAAATTCCGGCACGTTGGCATTTCCCAAAACCGTAAAAGTATTTTGTGGGACGTAATGCCAATTTATCATAAATTAATAGTGGCGCTCACGATTCCTGCTGTCTTCCACCGCGTAAACACACTTCATCTTATATTACCGTGGTTTAGAGAGAGGGACCGATGTATTTCAGTACTGTAGTAAAAGCGACGGGATGCTAAAACTAAATCTCGAGGTGGTGGTGACCCACCCCGGTATGTGCTGCGGATCAGTATTTATTTATTTATTTATTTATTTATTTATTTATTTGTCATGAGTCTGTACAGAGTTCTCCTGCATATTCACAGACACTCCACATATGGGTATATAAATGCCTGAATGGGTTGATAATGAATGATTCCATAACTGAATTGAATTGTCATGCATGCATGAATAAATAGATGAACACTTCTCTCCCAGTCACGGATAGCCACCAACTGAGGAGAGAGCATTCGATTCGCTGTATAAATGCATGGATGGGTTTATGCATAACTACTGTCCGGTCGTGTTATCCACCCCTAGTGAGAAAAGGAGCGACCTTCCCAGGGATAACACGCCCGGCCTTTTCGCCTGAGGCCCAAACGGAGGACCCCCACTGATCTAATAGCTGTCAGACACTAATTTCTCACCATTCCCTAATTTCTGCAAGGCACACGTAAGCGAAAATTCCGCTCCCCATGCGTCCCCCTCCCTTTCTTCTTTCTTTGTTGCATTGTAGTCACTCTACCCCTTCGATTGGGATAGGCCCGTCCTATCACGTCCTACCTCGGTTATATCCTTACATGAATGTTAATTAATTCAGTATATTTAAAAAAATTAAATACGATTCCCTGCCTAAATTAGTGGCTTCTTGCACGGACGGATCACCATACCACAGGCAAGGGCCACGCCTACAATTTTATCTACCTGAATGGATGAATGAATCAATGAATGAATGAATTAATTAAAAAATTAATGATTCCCTAACTGGATTGATGAAACAAGTATGGATGGATTTATGAATGGGTACATGGATATTCATGCATGCATGATAAAGGAGATGAATCATCACTCCCAGTACGGATAACCAGTAACTGGGGAGAGAGCCCTTATTTTGAATTAAATTAATGACTGAATGAATAATAAATGGGGAATGCATGAATGAATGAATTAATGTTATCAACCTACAGCTACGGATCGCCAGCAGCTGAGGAAGAAACATTATATCCATTGGGCCCTGTCTCATTACAAACAATTTGACAGTTGATTACGTTATGGCTTATAAAACATCAAATTTACAGTGCTACTAATACTTATATTCTTTATACTACATACCACTATTGACAGATTCTTAAATAACCGGTTCGTAACACAATCATCCATCCGTAATCTGTCCTACCCTCATTGTAGGCTCTTTCAACACTCTTCTACATGAGTTTCTAATTACAATTAACAGTTCACTGAGATTAACAGGCCTATACCATTCTTTGCTTATCATCCTAGTAATCCTATAGCCATTCTCGTCCTCACTTATCATGTATTGTTCCTTGCTATTCAAAAATTTCCTTCTCACCGCTGTGGTTTCTTTACATGCTTTCAGCATGTGAAATTCTTCTCCGATTTCACCACAGAGTAGGCACCTTGTTGCATCCTTCCCCCTAATCCACCCCTTGTTTTTATAAATTCCCATCATCCACCGTATCAAACCCCGGATTTCTCTTCTGTTTACATTTACAATATTTATGCACATATCCTGCCTTGCCCTATTACACTCTGAGAGGGTCGCCTTGCTTCTACACTCGGATACCAACCACTGTCTTTGAATATCTCTGAGTCGTCTAATGATTAGTTTATTCGTCGATCTCTCCTACCTCTCCCAATAACTTCCGTATCCCAACCTGTCTAATATATTTTTAATTTTAGTTAACCAATACTCTCCCTGTATATTTTCTCTCTAGTGTTGATATGCGATCTGCAGAAGCTCGCCACAGTCTCAGTCTCAACAAATTTCAATTTCAAAATTCTCTTAACAATATCTACATGGATACTTTCTTCACATATTAATCGTACTCCACAATTTGCTGTACAATTTGGTAACCCCATTACAATTTTACAGAACTTACTTATAACCTGGTTCAGCATCTCAAACTCTTTCTCTACACCCCATAACTCAGCTCCATATAACATTCGATTTTTTACTACGGCTTACAGGACATTTCTCTGAATTTTGTAATCTGTATTTGGGAATTTATTTTCAGGAATTCTAATTACTGATATTGCTGCGGATCAGTATTTCTCCCATAACGTTATCACAGAGCGGTTTTCGCAGGCGCAACGACGATTTATGTCTAGCGATCACACAGGAGGGTGGTGTAGCCTCAGTCCTTCCCTGTCTAGAGTATGTGAATAGACATTTGTATGTACTTGGAAGGGGATGCGATGGGCAGGAGATTGGTACGTCTAGCTTATAGCATGAACGCATTTGTTCTTCGCTGAACGTTAACATTATTTATAAACATGTCGTTTACGAACTGGAGTAAATCTCGTGTTTACTGATTCTTTAGTTAATGACGCGTCCTTGGCCTGGCTTACGAGGAGCTAGTTGACATTCTTCTTGCCAGAAAAGCTTGAACCGTATGTAATATTTACATTTATGGCTCGTAACTCTAGTGAGAATGCAATATTTACCCGCTAGGAGTAAGTGTCGTGGATTTTATTGATTTGTGTACTCAGCTTGGACTTTACAAAGTAGAAATAAAGTGGTATGCCTGGAAATACTCAAGAAAAAATACATATAGGTATAAAATAAGCTAAAGCAGAAACTCCCATCGACGTTTACCTGTCCAAATACAGCGACACATTGTTTAAGAAAATATCACTACAAGTTTTCATAAACCTCTTCATACACTGAAGAAAATGAAAATTGCAACACCCAGAAGGAGTGGTGCTACAATGCTGCAGTTGAACATGCAGGACGAGTGCTCAGTTGTGATTCGATGATTACAATTTCAGGTCCCTCTGACCGCAAGTTTGGACAACAATCAATACAGGATGTGCCCACCACGAACTGCAATACATTGATGAATTCGTCGAGGCATGGGGTAAATAAGGCCCTGGATCGCTTCCTGAGGAATTGTGGCCCATGCTTGCTGCACTGCACGGGTCAGTTGTTTCAGCATTGTGGGCGGCTGAAGACGGTTAGCCAGTTGTCGACCCATCATGTCCCACACATGCTCAATTGGACTGAGGTCCGGGGATCTGGCGGGCCATTCTAAGGTTGTGATGTGGAGAGCTTCTCGGGAGATGCGTGCAGTGTGAACCCGGGCACTGTCCTGCTGAAACATCCCATTAGCAATGTTCGCCATCATAGGGACAACCACTGGATTGAGTACCCTATCAACGTACTGTCGAGCATTCATGGTGCCCTCACCAAGCACTCATTGTGATTTAATATTAAAGCCAATAGCTCCCCAGATCATAATGCTTGGTGTTGGGCCTGTGTGCCTCTCGACAATAAAATCTGGGCGGCTCCTCTCCCCGGTACGTCGGCGCACACGATTCCGGCGATCACTGCGGGCAAGACAGAAGCGCGATTCATCACTAAAGATGACCCTGTGCCATTCGTCGACCCACGTCGATATTTCTCAATACCAGGCCACCCTTACACGTCGCTGTTATGGGGTCAATGGAAAACCTTCTGCAGGGACACGGGCTCGTAAGCCAGCTGCACGCAGGCGATTACCAACTGTTTGTTGTGTAACGTGGGGTGCCACAGCTGCTCGTATTTACGCTGCTGTTGCATGGGGTTCCATTCGGGCCATCCGAATGATGCGGCGATACTCTCTCACAGTTTTCTGTCGCGCTGGGCCTGTGTCAGGTACCTTCATTTGACCACTGCTGCCATACACGTTGTACGGTAGATATCTGTCGGGCAACACGTGCAGCGACAGTCCTTGGCGATAATCCAGCCTCACACAGCCCAATTATCCGAGCCCTCTCAAACGGCGACAGTTGTTGATAGCGTGCTCTTCTCTGTCGTTGAGGCATGTTTGACGGGGAACACTTCACTGCACAGACTGCAAGTCTAGTTCGCTACACCAGAGTCCGTCTACTGGAGTTGATTCCTCCGCGACCAATCACCTGGGGAGTCCTGTAGCAACTATCCAATGGGTCTGAAACTCTGATCGTTTACATACCTACGTGGCATCGTTCCATATCTTGAAAATCAACACAAACGATCAATGACTTCATGGTGTTGCAATTTCCATTTTCTTAAGTGTACATTTAAATTATCAATCTCTATTCATTGGCTTTACGTCGCACCGACTCCTGAAGGTCTTGCGGTTACGATGGGATAGGACATGGCTAAGACTTCAAACGAAGCGACTGTGGCCTTAATTAAGGTACAGCCTTATATGAAAATGGAAAACCACGGAAGAATACCTTCAGTGCTTCCGACAGTTTGATTCGAATCATCAATCTCCGGAGTGTGAACTGACTGCTACACGGCTCGAATCACGAAGCTAACTCGCTCGGTTTATAAATATGTAAATATGAGTCAAGGTACATAATGTCTGTTAATACACCCACTCGTTTTGGTCGCCATTGGGGGATCGAAGTTAGGAACCTCGCACTGGCAGCCGTCATATTGAGTAGAGTTTCTCCAAAGAATAATGCCAGTAATATTAAAAGAAACGAAGGATCCGACATGTTTATGATATTAAAAAAACAATTTTCTGTGAAAGAGGCTCGTAAATGCAGGTCGTTGTACTGCTTACCGATATTGAAATGACAAAAAGTATTTTATTTTCTTTGCTAATTTTCAGTGATCACTATAGGTTATTGACACAATTTACTTGTATTCCCTATAATGTTACTTTGGTTTGTTAGCCTGTCTATTTGCGAACAAAACTAGACTAGGATCTTGGAAATCGGTGAACGCGTTCACTCGTTCCGCAGTGTACTGAGTGCCTCCTCAGAGAGAGGTTGGATCATCGCCCTGAATTTATCGTTGTGTCATTTAGCTTAGGCAGTAAATTCCCAAGCGATATCGGAATATCGAATGTATCCCTTACAGTTTGCCGAAAACAGTCTGATTTTTGTAACCCCAACGTTCCTTGCATAAAGCTTGCGGGATGAGACGTTGCCGCGTAAAAAACTCATTTTAACTTGGTGTTGTTTGTTATTCCTAAAACTTTGAAATAAATAGGGAATGAGAAATCCTGACACTACCAGCCTGAAGGCTAGTTGGATCTTTAAGAAATCCTCCATCAGCTGTCATAGATGACCTAGGCGTCTCTGAATAGCTTTACCGGGGAATGAAGAGTAATTTAGTTTCCCGTTGCTTTCCTGTCTGAGCCAATATGTGTCCTTGCATGTCTGTGTACCAAGCTCGCTGAAACGTACACTCCATCCTACCCTACGATCGACAATTTCATACCATTTGTCACAGGGACTTATTGTATACGGAATGATACTATGAGCATTGCTCGTACCCCAGTGACTTTCATATTGTCAGACCCAAAGACGAGGCTGAGACAGATCTATAAAGTAAGAAATTCGCTCCTGCCCATACCAGAAGACAGTGCACTGTAAACGCTGTTGTAGGCTGGAGTTATACTCACCAGCGTGCATGTGTCCTTCAAGCAGCATATGTGCAGTTGGGGGGTGGGGAAGGTGGAATGGATTCAGGTGATAACAATGCAGTCCCGCCAGGCATGCTACCACTGAATCGGTATCGTAATTTAAAAAGATACAGTTAAAGCAAATATAGCATATTTTATTTCAAAGGGTATATTATAAGAAATAATTTTTCAATTGGTACAGGAAACGTAATACCGTACTTTATTCTTATTCAAATGGTTTTTGTTTTAAAGCAGTTGTGAACATGAAAACACGTTATTTCCTGCGACATAAAATTTTTTTTTTAGTTTAATAATTTGCTTTACGTCGCAGACACACCGTCTTACGGCGACGATGGGATAGGAAAGGGCTATAAGAGGAATGGAAGGAAGTGGCCGTGGCCTAAATTAAGGTACAGCCCGAGTATTTTCTTGGTGTGAAAATATGAAACCATGGAAAACCATCTTCAGAGCTGCCGACAGTGGGGATTCGAACCCACAGCTCACAGCTGCGCGAATCTAACCGCACTGCCAACTAGCTCGGTAATATTTTAATGACCCCGGAGGTATGCTGGGTCATATTATTCTTGTGTTTAGACAAATAGATGTCTAATAATAAATGAAATTATTAATTGCACATTTTGAACCCAAAACTATACGATACAGAATTCATTATTTCAACAACAGCAGATTAAATTAGTGTGTTACAATGCTGTCAAAAATTACAAAACTAATAAATTAAAATGAATAATTTGCTATTAGTCATAACTCATAACACACAATTGTTGTCCCGGTAACACAACTTAATTCTTTGCATTACAGAAACCTTTCTTGTCTCGATATGTGTAATTGTAATGTATAAGAATATAGTGACAGATGTTTTATTAAAATTTGATTTATGTTGCACCGATACAGATAGGTCTTATGGCAACGATGGGGCAGGAAAGGCTTAGGAGTGATGTAAATTCTCATAAATTTGTTACACATTATAATAACAATGTGCTACAATTAACAGTACATTTCTCTACCTCTGTTTTTATCACGACTTTGTTTTTGAGCAAAACGTTATAAAAAGTAGTATTTTCTGTCAAAAATAATTAAAATAACACTCGTTGGCCACTACAAATGAGAATTATTTTCCCCAGTCTTTAGTGCAAGTTCTTCTTAACTTTTGAATTCGTCTTGGTTCATCAACTTTTCAATATTAGGGATGATTGTTCGTGTAACAAATAGTCGAAAAGTAAATTTTGACGCAAGTATAATACACTGATACGAGGATCGAGTCATAAGTCATGGCAACTATGTTTTTCTCGCGAACAGGAGACAACACGAAAAATGTAAGGTATGCATTTGGAAATATAGGGCATATACTTATGCATAGTGGCTGAAGACAAATTCTGACTTTAGGACATTCTCGTATGAAAGTGGCAGAACACAGGCCATTGGTAAACATTGTTTTATTATGATATAGACAGCAAATACACAAGACTACGTACACTCATGCACAGAAATAGTGTCCCGACATAAACAGTCAACACTGCCCCACTCCATTACTGAAAAGGAGGGGAAGGGAGTGAAGGTTAGTGTTGAAGGCACAGTGTGTGTACTGATATGCATCCAGTACTGTGGCCATTTCAATCACAACAGTCTTGCAGTCGTATGTCTACCTGCAGCACTGCATTAAGCGAGGAGGTGGGGGACGCCATACTTTGTTTATATCGGGGCACCATTTCTGTGCACGCGTGTACAATGGACAAGTCTCCACTGGTTACAGACTTTCGAAATAATCACCTAAGGTTTCCACTGTGCGTTACCAGCGGTGGGGCAGGCGCTGAATACCATTCGCTGCATGTGTATCGTTAACGTGTGACACCTCTCTTCGAAATGCTGTTACGATGTCTTCTTTGTTAGCAAACCGTTGTCCACGTAATGGCTTCTCGACTTTGGGAATTAGATCATAGCCACATGGGCTCAGATCAGACGAATAAGGCGGGTGTGGAAGAACCTCCCATCCCCACCGTTGTAAGCGACACTGAACGATGGCTGCTGTGTGAGCTGTCGCGTTATCGTGTAGAATTATGGCGTTGTCCAAAAGATCTGGACGTTTGGTTCTTCGTACTGCATGGCGCAATTGGTGCAACAAAAAGGAATTGTAATAAACTGCATTGACAGTGTGCCCCTCACGCACTGGATGACACACCTTGAACATCGTATGCCAGGATCATCATAACCTTATTGGGCGACTGATCTTGTCGAAACTTTTGTCTCCGTGGTGACTCCTGACGACGCTATTCACTCGACTCTCTCTTCAGTTCAGATTCATAAGCACGTGCCCATGTTTCATCGACTGCAATAATACGATTCAACATGGCTTGTCCTTGCTGAAACCTCTCCAGATTGATGCGACATGCTTCGTAACGAGTCCACTTCTGTACCTCAGTTAAGTGACGTGACACTCATTTTGCACAAAGTTTACGCATCTGTAGGTCATTGTGTAAAATGCGACGTATTGTTGCCGCTGGTATTGATGTATGTTCTTGCAATTCCGCCAGAGTTAAGCGCCTGTCCCCATGTAAACACTGATCGATAACCATTATCCGTACATCTTTGTCCATGGACACTAGTGGCATCATACGCAAGTTCATACTGTATGTTTCCAAATGCATATCTTAGAGTTTCGGTGTTGTCTCCTGTTCGCGAGAAAAAAAAATAGTTGCCATGGCTTATGACTCGACCTGCGTATAATTTGGAAGCAATATTCTTTAACCCATGGGTAAATAATGGAAATATCGATTATTATTATTGTTATTGCGAGGTGTCCCTATGAAGTTCTTTACATCTATTAGTATTATCGTTTACGTAGTATGTCCGGACTTTATGTAGTATAATCATGATCGTATTGTTTGTGAGGTCATGTTATGAAACATCTGCTGTATATATATATTAATGAGTTTATTTAATGTAAAGGCCGATGACCTTAGACGTTAGGCCCCTTTAAACAACAAGCATCAGCATCATCATCATATTTAATGTAAGAACAAGTAATTAATAGTATATAATTTATTATTACCTGTATATATGATGTATAATCCACTGCAATATTGTGCAACACACTGTAATAAGTCCCGAACAACGCAGTGTACGACCGGATTTGTGTAAAAAATGCCTTACATTGTAAATGGGCTATTGGAGACTCTCGAAATTTCGAGAAAACATATGTCATATTCTTCTAGAAGCCTGGCCAGGCAACGTATATAAAAAGGCAGTCTTGAGGATAGAGTTGAGTTATTTTAACGAGACTTTTGGAAGTCGTGTTAGCTGATTGTTGGAAGTCAACTATATGAATTTGGTTATGTTGGTAGTTAGTTGTGACATGCTACGGTTGCAATCAAATGTTTGTCGTGATGGCGGTTCATTAGTGCGTGTGTGTTGTAACGATTCCCACTACTTATTCTGCAATTTATCCTACCTTCGCCTGCCGTATTTTCTTCGACCGCTTCCCCGCCATCTTGTCTCTACTAGTGCTGGCAAGCGAAGGCGGTTCTCCGTTGATTGAATCGGAGATACGATTGAAATACCCATCCGGTTACCTCCGGTATTGCCGACGAATGGCGAGCATATTTGAGGAGGGAAACGGAGAGCGGTGGTAGGAAGAAGGATTGGAGGGGGGGGGGGGGGCATCCGGAGGTGTCATACAATTCGTCACTAGCCAGTGCTAGGAGACAGGTTTGCGAAGTTTAGACTAAGTAACTTACAGCTGGGCACGGCAGTAAACAGTAGAACGGATTCGTGCTAATCGCTCGTTGTGTTAAAGGCCCGTCGGACATTTTCCAATGCCAAAACGGAAATCGGAGGTATGGCGTTTCTTTGAAAGAGACGTCAGTAGAAAACAGGAAAAAATGTTCTTTATGCGGTCGGTTATATGCAAAAGGTGGGGGAACATCGAATCTTCTGGACCATTTAAGGCGTTTCCATAAGGAAAATATTGAAGCAGATGTTGATAATGATAGTGGTAACACCGTAGTGATGTACTGCGAAGATAACGAGGAAAAGAAAAAGATTGACGAAATGCTAAGGAGATTCATTGTAAGTGATACGTTGCCATTTATTCTGGGTTAGGGGAAATACATCGAAAGGTCTAAGTGACGTAGCCCTCTGGTATCTTCCTGTTCCAGCCACCTCTGTACCTGCCGAGATAATTTTTTCAACGGCTGGGCAGATCATAACGGATCGGTGAAATTCACTCTCACCAGGATCAGCTAATAAGTTAATTTTTCTGAACGGGAACAAAACGTATTTAACCGAACAATGCACACATTTCGTTTGATTTATGCACATTACCTAGGTCCATGTTAATTTAAAGTGAGCAGCAATGTAGATATAACATTTTTTTCATTCACTGTGATCTGTATGTAAGCTACTTGGCACTGTACAGCGTTACTTTGGTTTATATGATACCAATAACATTATTGGAACATGCTCGTATCCAGTCTACCATGTAGTAAATGTATCAGTAACAATTTGAAATTACCGCGTGGCAGATTACTCGTAAGTAAATCGGAGCTCCAAATGAATACGCGCCAAACATTCGCTCCGGAAAAACTGCTCCGTTACCAGCACTAGTCTCTACACTGCTACGTCCGCCTGCTGCTTTCCGGCTTTCTTCAACATGTGACCGTGACGTCATCTCCTTCTGACGTTGCGACATTCGCCGCCTATCGCCTTGCGTGCTGCTACACATCTCTGTGGACACGTGATTTGTGACGTGGCGTTTCTCGAATATGCTGGCATTTATTCTTGTAAACTTCTGGACTTTTCCTTGCTCCTTCATAATCACGGGCTCCACTCCTCGCAAATTGAGTATCTTCTTGCATCGGAGTGGTGGAGCACCTTATATCTGTATAATAGTGATGGGATAGCGACGGAATCGATTAGAATCGAGTAATGTGCTCTTAGAATCGGTATACTCGACTCTAGACTCGAGTCCAAGCATACTAGTGTCGCTATCTGTAGACATGTCTTAGAACTATAATCTATTGTACTGGATTGCGCGGCATTCAGGGTCACTCACAGAATATTTTTGTGATGTGGATTGCAATATGTTTGCTGCTGATGATTGGTTTTATTGAGTCACAGGTCGTCAATAATTTGAATGTTGCAATAATTATTATCATCATAGGCAAAATATTTATGACTTACTAACAAACCGTCAACTTGAAAGATAGACACGTAGGACCGAAGATGAGCGTGGGATGGGGACAATTTCCACACTATGGTGGGGTCCTTTTCTAATGTCGATAACGGCAGCGTTCTATTATTATTGTTATTGTTATTATTATTATTACTTTTATTACTGTGCAGCCTGGAAGTAGCCACCATGGATTTGTTGATAGCTATGAAATATTATTCCCGCGATGTCCTTGTAAGAAAATGTGTATCGGTAATAATATTGTGCAAAATAATTACAATATTACTGCCAGAGAATTTATTGCAAAGATACATGTGTAGGGCGTTCAGAAACATACATGTGCTGTAGTATCACTTATTGTCCAACTCGTTGGCTGAATGGTCAGAGTACTAGCCTTCGGATCAGAGGGCCCAGGGTTCGATTCCCGGTCGGTTCGTGGATTTTAATCGCTTCTGATTAATTCTCCTGGCTCGGGGACTGGATGTTTGTGTCCGTCCCAACACTCTCCTCGTCATATTCACACAACACACACTACAAATCACCACAGAAACACGCAGTTCGGTTAGGGGCTCGCGGCTGTGAGCTTGCATCCGGGAGATAGTAGATTCGAATCCCACTGTCGGCAGCCCTGAAGATGGCTTTCCGTGAGTTCCCATTTTCACACCAGGCAAATGCCGGGGCTACAGCCGCTTCCTTCCACTTCCTAGACCTTTCCTATCTCGTCGTCGCCGTAAGACCTATCTGTGTTGGTGCGAGGTAAAGCAAATAGCAAAAAAAAAAACAAGTACTGCTTACATCCCTTCGCTCAACTTCTAAAGGACTACACTCGGTTTTGTTCCTTTGCACAGTCATGTGTTGCAATGATAAACGTCAAAACGGAGGGTGTATTTTGTTCATTGCGTTCATTGTTTAGCTAGAACATAATGACGTTCTGCCTAATGATTTGCTTCGTGTACGTACATCACATTCCGGACGCCTAATCTTAATACCCTACATTGTATCTGCCGAAAGTATGATGTAAGTATAAACTATTCACCTGTTCCCTCGGCCGATTTAGGCATACCGTGACAGTGAAAAAAAATGAAATGGCGTATGGTTTTAGTGCCGGGAGATCCCAAGACTGGTTCGGCTCGCCATCCGCAGGTCTTTTGTTTTGACTCCCGTTGGCGACCTGCGCGTCGTGATGAGGATGAATTGATGATGAAGCAACACATACACCCAGCCCCCGTGCCTGGGAAATTAACCAATGATGGTTAAAATTCCCGAACCTGCCGGGAATCGAACCCGGGACCCCTGTGACAAAAGGCAAACACTCTAACAATTTAGCCATGGAGCCGGCCATCGTGACAGTGATTTTTAATTAATAATAATGTTATGAGTTGAATCCCTTCCTTTTTTCTCTCTGATTAGTGTTATATAGAGGATGGTTGCCTAGTTGTACTTCCTCTTTAAACAATAATCACCACCACCACCACTTTTACGTCCAACTACGTACATTTTTATGGTTTTCGGAGATGCCGAGGTGCTGGAATTTAGTCACCCAGGAGTTCTTTCATGTGCCAGCAATTCTACCGACACGAGGCTGACGTATCTGAGCACCTTCAAATACCACCGGACTAAACCAGTATCGAACCTGCCAAGTTGGGCTGAAGGCCAGAGAAGCTATGCTATCATTATTAGAATATAGGGCATATTCAGTGGAGTGGGTGAGAGACGCCGTGAACGAATATTTTCATACTTTATAATGCGTATATAGTTGTAGTATTATCTTTCGCAAGTCATCATCAAATTCAGATTATTTATTTTGCTCACACATTAAGAATATTTATATCGTACTGGTCCATCGCAATCCCATAAAACCTCGGCGACCACTTGTACATATTATGCTCCATCCATCCAAGGGCGGGCGAGAGAGTGAACGTGTGACGTCATGCTGTCATCGAGTCTTCGCAAGCGAAACGAGTCCGAGCCTGGACTCGAAAGAGTCGAGTACCGCGATTCCAGGCATCACTCGCGCACATCACTACTGTATAACATCTGCTGTTTCTTTGGTGAGCAAGAACTATGAAGTATTTACTTCAACTTCGTATTTATTAGGCTATGTGGCCTCCACTTTGTCTTTATTCTTGCCAGCGTACACCAGTGTTGACATTATGCTAACAGACTCCACTCTTCTCTGTTAAATGCGGAGTTTATCCAGGACTATGAGAACTGTTATTTGCATATTCACACGGCCCTTTTGAAGTGACTTATTATTCCACGCATCTGAGACATTTACGACATACTACCCCGGCGAAGGGAATCTTTCCCATAGTTCATCCTTGTTTCCATTTCCCTGTCCTCTGCTTTATTTTTATCCTTATCTTACATTGGAGTTTTCTTTCGATTTCACTATATTTTTAATGTTTCTGATTCTTTTATATTCTCTTCTTGAAGCATATATATTCTTCAAACATTGTAAATGTGGCATATTTTCGCTCGCTTCTCGACCTTGTTCTCTTGCTATTCCTAGGCAGTATTCTTTGGGTGTCTTGTATCTATTCAGATGTTAAATTGTTCCACTTGTTGATTATTAATATATATATTGCCTTGTTTGTATATTATTTTCTTTCTCTTGTCCTTTTCACTCCCTCTGGGTGGTTCTTATTTACTAGCTGCGCGCTTCCTTTTCATGGACTCTACGTTTCCATATTATCACAATTTACATATTTGCCTAATTGCTATACTGAAATTCAAGTTAAGAGCTTAGGAAAAGTATCTTTCCGCATGTGAGCACGTCCCCTGTTCCCCCTTCACGTCTCGTCACGGTTCTCCATCTCCGCCACAACCAGCTTATCATTAACGCCGTGTGTCCATCTGACAAGTACAGTACTTCATTCTGAAATAGTGAAGCATCAAAAGAAATCACTGCCTTTCACATAGCTGTACTTTGATTACGTACCATACCTATTTATTCCTTTATTGACCATGTAAACCCTACAGATTACTGACGAATTCCGAGGCAAGAGAAGCAAGAATTATTTTTGTTTCATAATGCGATTTGTGTGAGGCACATAGAGACTTAAAACATACGTATACGATTCCGCTCTCGTGCAACGACTGTCAGTGGCAGTTTCTCATAGTTAAAAAAGCTGAAAACCCCACCGGTGAGTGGGATTGCAAAATATAATGCTTCCAGGAATGTTGTAAATATTGTAGTCTCGTCATTCGGAAGGTAAAAACGAACTCATGATCCTCTCATGACAACCTTTCTGTAGGTAGAGGGCGGTTGCGAATATAAAGTAAAGTACACATTATTATTATTATTATTATTATTATTATTATTATTATTATTATTATTATTATTATTATCATCATCGAATACGCCAAGGATCCTATTCCCATACCGTGTTAAGGCCCTTCCTGTTTTATTTACGGCGAGTGCTGAGCTGACACATCGTTCTTTCCCTGGAGACTTGGATTTTCCATTCCAAGCGAGCGGCGTCAACACTGTACACAGAAACGCCGATCAGCTGCGCGGACTTTTTCACGTCTTCCACAGTCCACAGTGGATTCTAATCTCGTAGGCTACTGTAAACGTTTAAAACAATTTGGTTTAGATTTTCTACTTTATTTTCCTCTACTTTTGTTAGCTTTAAAGTATTTCACAGGGGACTCAAGCGTCACAGCATCACACACGTCTTGCTCACAGCTGGCAGCCATTATGAATACTGAACAGTGAACACGCTGTTGCAGCCAGTATTGCCAACAGTTTTCTTGGATCCATCTTCAACGTTCCACATATTATGCGAACTTATCAACAGTGGAATGAACTCGAACAAACTTACTAAGTACACAGTGCAATAAGATATCAATATCATATTAAATTATTATTATTTTGCTACATACACCACTGAGAACAATAACTATTCACAGCCATCTACGCATGAAATGTAAGAGTTGGTAACGAACCCGAATAACATACAACCTGTGATATATTTTCCATATTTATACAGGGCAAAAATTTTAATTCATCAAGTCAGTTCACCAGAATATCTAACCAAACTGAAGGAAGCTCCTGACTTCAGGAACAAGTAACAAACCTAGGGAACTGTTTGGCGCTGCGGAAGCCTTTTCACCGACCAGAAGTCTGACTAACATCAAAGAGACCGCTAAGGTCTTGAGTTGACTCTCAGTATAGTCTTCCGGCTTGCGTTGATTATTGACGTGTTGTTATTCTTATATGCCGCTGACCCTTCATATATTTGCTATGTTTATAGTATATCTCGGCCTATATCAAGTTTAATAACAGTGTATATCACTAGTTTGATAGCTGTACATCACAGTGTGATATGTACATAACTTGTAAATAAAACGCAATTGATACCATTTTGCGTCTTTGTGGATACATCAATTTTAGGTCTCTTTTCAAACAACCCGCCTTCGTGAACTGCAGTGAATGATCTGTCTCAGCCCGCATGCACGAACACTTCTGCTCAGCCGTTGACCTAGTGCACAAAACAAAACTGCAGGCCATTTGACGATGCCTGATGTAGGGTAATATTATTAGATTTACGTCCCATTAACTATTTATAAGATTTCCAAGGACGCCGATACACCGGAATTTTGTCTCGCAGGAGTTATTTTACCCGTCGGTAAATCTGCCGACACGAAGCTGACTTATTTTTGAGCACATTTATATACACCGGACTGAACAGGGATTGAACCCACCAACTTAGGCTCTCATTCCGGGGAGAAAGTTTTTCTCATTGTTCACGTATGATCATAAATCGCCAAGCTCGATAGCGGCAGTCGCTTAAATGTGGTCAGTATTCGGGAGATAATGGGTTCGAACCCCACTGTCGGCAGCCCTGAAGATGGTTTTCCGTGGTTTCCCGTTTTCACACCAGGCAAATGCTGGGACTATGCCTTATTTAAGGCCACGGCCGCTTCCTTCCTACTCCTAGGCCCTTCTGGTCCCATCGTCGCAATAAGACCTATCTGTGTCGGTGCGACGTAAAACAACTTGTAAAAAAATCATAAATCCAGCAGTGTGAACTGCACAGAATAGGTAGGTACCTGTCAGCGGAAAAGGAAGCGTGAGTTGTGCAATGAATTAATGATGTGCTTCGAAAAATATGTAATTAAATCTGATATTTCATCTGTCGGTGTTATTTGACACCTGCCTCCAGGATTCATACTTGCAAATCAAAATGCGTAATGTATGGTGTATAGAGGAATCTAATGCATAAGGAACTGAGGGCATATGACCTGAGTGTTTGCTCCATAAAACTGCAGTCGCCATCATCATCATCATCATCATAAAAATTGTTCGGCTACATGGCTAAATGGTTAACATGCTGACCTTCGGCTTAAGGCTCCCGGGCTCGATTCCCGATCGGGTCGGGGATTTTAGCCTTAATTAATTAATTCCTCAAGTAGTATAATGGGAAGGGCATCCGGCTGTAAAACAATAGTTCGTGATACAGCGATTTAAAATCTAAGAAGAGCATCTAGCTGTAGATTCCCGATTCTCGTGTTAAAAAGAGCATCTAGTTGTAAAACAGATTCTTAATCCGAGTTCTTTGACGTCAGGAAGGGCAACCGGTCGAAAACAATAGTGCATGATGTAAGAGGCTAGATACCGCCAGTTTTGCGTCAGGAAGGGCAACTAGTCTTAAAACAAATTCTTGTGATTTAAAATCTTAGTTTTGCGTCAGGAAGGGCATCCGGCTGTAAAACAATAGTTCGTGATACAGCGATTTAAAATCTAAGAAGAGCATCTAGCTGTAAAACCCCGATTCTCGTGTTAAAAAGAGCATCTATTTGTAAAGCAGATTCTTAATCCGAGTTCTTTGACGTCAGGAAGGGCAACCGGTCGAAAACAATAGTGTATGATGTAAGATTCTAGATACTGCCAGTTTTGCGTCAGGAAGGGCAACTAGTCTTAAAACAAATTCTTGTGATTTAAAATCTTAGTTTTGCGTCACGAAGGGCATCAGGCTGTAAAACAATAGTTCGTGATACAGTGATTTAAAATCTAAGAAGAGCATCTAGCTGTAAATCCCCGATTCTCGTGTTAAAAAGAGCATCTAGTTGTAAAACAGATTCTTAATCCCAGTTCTTTGACGTCAGGAAGGGCAACCGGTTGAAAACAATAGTGTATGATGTAAGAGGTTAGATACTGCCAGTTTTGCGTTAGGAAGGGCAACTAGTCTTAAGACAAATTCTTGCGATTTAAAATCTTAGTTTTGCGTCAGGAAGGGCATCCGGCTGTAAAACAATAGTTCGTGATACAGCGATTTAAAATCTAAGAAGAGCATCTAGCTGTAAAACCCCGATTCTCGTGTTAAGAAGAGCATCTAGTTGTAAAGCAGATTCTTAATCCGTGTTCTTTGACGTCAGGAAGGGCAACCGGTCGAAAACAATAGTGTATGATGTAAGAGGCTAGATACTGCCAGTTTTGCGTCAGGATGGGCAACTAGTCTTAAAACAAATTCTTGCGATTTAAAATCTTAGTTTTGCGTCAGGAAGGGCATCCGGCTGTAAAACAATAGTTCGTGATACAGCGATTTAAAATCTAAGAAGAGCATCTAGCTGTAAAACCCCGATTCTCGTGTTTAAAAGAGCATCTAGTTGTAAAACAGATTCTTAATCCTAGTTCTTTGACATCAGGAAGGGCAACCGGTCGAAAACAATAGTGTATGATGTAAGAGGCTAGATACTGCCAGTTTTGCGTCAGGAAGGGTAACTAGTCTTAAAACAAATTCTTGCGATTTAAAATCTTAGTTTTGCGTCAGGAAGGGCATCCGGCTGTAAAGCAATAGTTCATGATACAGCGATTTAAAATCTAAGAAGTGCATCTAGCTGTAAAACCCCGATTCTCGTGTTAAAAAGAGCATCTAGTTGTAAAACAGATTCTTAATCAGAGTTCTTTGACGTCAGGAAGGGCAACCGGTCGAAAACAATAGTGTATGATGTAAGAGGCTAGATACTGCCAGTTTTGCGTCAGGATGGGCAACTAGTCTTAAAACAAATTCTTGCGATTTAAAATCTTAGTTTTGCGTCAGGAAGGGCATCCGGCTGTAAAACAATAGTTCGTGATACAGCGATTTAAAATCTAAGAAGAGCATCTAGCTGTAAAACCCCGATTCTCGTGTTTAAAAGAGCATCTAGTTGTAAAACAGATTCTTAATCCTAGTTCTTTGACATCAGGAAGGGCAACCGGTCGAAAACAATAGTGTATGATGTAAGAGGCTAGATACTGCCAGTTTTGCGTCAGGAAGGGTAACTAGTCTTAAAACAAATTCTTGCGATTTAAAATCTTAGTTTTGCGTCAGGAAGGGCATCCGGCTGTAAAGCAATAGTTCATGATACAGCGATTTAAAATCTAAGAAGTGCATCTAGCTGTAAAACCCCGATTCTCGTGTTAAAAAGAGCATCTAGTTGTAAAACAGATTCTTAATCAGAGTTCTTTGACGTCAGGAAGGGCAACCGGTCGAAAACAATAGTGTATGATGTAAGAGGCTAGATACTGCCAGTTTTGCGTCAGGAAGGGCAACTAGTCTTAAAACAAATTCTTGCGATTTAAAATCTGTAAAACATATTTTTAATCCCAAGAGAATCGAACCCGAGACTACCGGGTGAGAGGCATGCACACTAAACCAAACTGTAGGCTATAGGTTACATTTTTTTTTGTTCCGCAGTCTTTGAAGTTGTATCGGCACAGTCATTCAGAGCGAGGTGCGGAATGCATGTGTTGGCTGAAATTGTACACTCATCTTCCGGCTGTAGTAACCTTGAACGAAGACACTGTGTGCTGATAAGCCACTTGTAACTCACGTAGCTCGTGTAAGTTCCTAACATAAAATATCATGATTGTACGGAGAGGTTAAAACACACTGCCAGCATATAGCCCACTCCTATCGAAAGAGCCTGCACGGCGCCGGCATGTAGGCTACTCCTGTTGAAGGAGCCTGTACAAGGTTTAACACCCCTCTATCAACAGCCCTTACTTAATGCTGGCTTTTTGCACGCCCTCGAAACTACCTAAGAATGTAATATACAATAGTAGGGAGAGGGTAAAACCCGGTGCCGGCACATAGCCTACTCCTACCGAAGAAGCCTGCACACAGCTTAACGCCTCCATCCGACAAATGAATCACCCTCAACACTCTTGTACTCACAATCATTTTCGAAGGAGTCTGCATAAGGTTTAACGTCCCCATCAACAGCCCTTACTTAATGCTAGCTTTTTCGCACACCCCGCCTCTTAGATCATACACCATAGTTTTACGACCGGTTACCCTTCCTGACTAGGATTTTAAATCGCAGTATACGCGATAAATTTGTTATAGCGGGTTTTATAACTAGATATCCCGGTACCGGCACATAGCCTACTCCTACCGAAGAAGCCTGCACAAGGCTTATTGCCTCCATCCGACAAATGAATCACCCTCAACACTCTTGTACTCAAAATCATTTTCGAAGGAGCCTGCATAAGGTTTAACGTCCCCATCAACAGCCCTTACTTAATGCTAGCTTTTTTGCACACCCCGCCTCTTAGATCATACACCATAGTTTTACGACCGGTTACCCTTCCTGACTAGGATTTTAAATCGCAGTATGCGCGATAAATTTGTTATAGCGGGTTTTATATCTAGATATCCCGGTACCGGCACATAGCCTACTCCTACCGAAGAAGCCTGCACAAGGCTTATTGCCTCCATCCGACAGATGAATCACCATCAACGTCTTGTACTCAAAATCATTTTCGAAGGAGTCTGCACAAGGTTTAACGCCCCCCCTATCAACAGCCCTTACTCAATGCTGGCTTTTTTGCACACCCCGCCTCTTAGATCATACACCATAGTTTTACGACCGGTTACCCTTCCTGACTAGGATTTTAAATCGCAGTATACGCGATAAATTTGTTGTAGCGGGTTTTATAACTAGATATCCCAGTGCCGGCACATAGCCTACTCCTACCGAAGAAGACTGCACACAGCTTAACGCCTCCATCCGACAAATGAATCACCCTCAACACTCTTGTACTCAAAATCATTTTCGAAGGAGCCTGCATAAGGTTTAACGTCCCCATCAACAGCCCTTACTTAATGCTAGCTTTTTTGCACACCCCGCCTCTTAGATCATACACCATAGTTTCACGACCGGTTACCCTTCCTGACTAGGATTTTAAATCGCAGTATACGCGATAAATTTGTTGTAGCGGGTTTTATAACTAGATATCCCAGTGCCGGCACATAGCCTACTCCTACCGAAGAAGCCTGCACACAGCTTAACGCCTCCATCCGACAAATGAATCACCCTCAACACTCTTGTATCCGCAATCATTCTCGCTACTTCAGGAGATAGCTGGTTCGAACTCCTACTGTCGGAAGCCGTAAAAAATAGCAAATGCTAGGCGAGGGACCTGCGCGATCGTCATAACATGATCTAGCCGGATGCCCTTCCTGACGGCATAAGTTGCCAGGATTTGAATCGCGGTATCCATCATTGTGTCTGACTTGCGTGTATGCAAGCTCACGCGTATTTTTTTGCTGAGATATCATGCTACTTCCGTTCGCCAGCTAGAGCGGAAACTCGCAGTACTGCGTCTATTTCGTCTTACAACTTGGAGGAGACAACATGTGTACATATAATTTATGATTTTTCATCCCCCTATTTTTTTAAAAAAAACATGTAAGTATGTAGTATCTCGGAACATTCTTATCCGTGTGTGTGTGTGTGTGTGTGTGTTTCGAGAAAAAAAGAGTAACCTGTATCAGTGTTCTAGTCGTGTTGCAATTACTAAGCGAGTGGCCCGAGCGAGTTGGCTACGGAGTGTGCGTTCTTGATTTTCGTATGACATATATCAGTGTATTTGCAATTACTAAGCGTCTTAGCAGTGTGATGAACGAGTTAGCTACGCGGTATAGATTTTTTTATTTTCGTACTAAGCAAATCATTTGAAGTGTTGCCGAGTTAGCTATGCGATATGTGCACAGTGTGTTTTTGATTTTCATACTAGGTAAGTGATAGGCGAGATAGCTATGCGATATGTGCACAGTGTGTGTTTTTGATTTTTACACTAGGTAAATCATTGAAGTTGTACTTTTGCTCTGAACACATCAAACAATGTTCTTACAGTGTTCGATTCTAGTCTTGCTATGTTTCAATCTAATTTTCTTAGAACAAAGGTATCCCCTAACATGTTGTATCGGATCACATGTTAAGGTTAACGAGATCGAGTGCAGTGTTCGATTCTAGTCTTGTTATGTTTCAATCTCATCTTCTTAGAACAAAGGTATCCCCTAACATGTTGTACAGTGTTCGGTTCTACTTGTTTAGTGATCTGAACACATCAATCAATGTTCTGATCACATGTTGTATCGAGTGCAGTGTTCAATTCTAGTCTTGTTATGTTTCAATCTGATCCTCTTAGAACAAAGGTATCCCCTAACATGTTGTACAGTGTTCGGTTCTAGTCTTGTTATGTTTCAATCTGATCCTCTTAGAACAAAGGTATCCCCTAACATGTTGTACAGTGTTCGGTTCTAGTCTTGTTATGTTTCAATCTAATTTTCTTAGAACAAAGGTATCCCCTAACATATTGTACAGTGTACGATTCTACTTATGTAGTGTTCTGAACACACCAGACAATGTCTTAATCACATGTTGAAGTTAACGACATCGAGTGCAGTGTTCGATTCAAGTCTTGTTATGTTTCTTTCGTAATCCGCAAGTCTAAACATGCATATCGCTGTACACTCTTGCCTTCGCGATGCGTGTTCGATAAAGTTATGCCTTGACAGAGGAGGAGGAGGCGGAGGTGGTATGGGGGGAGGAGGAGGAGGAAGAGCAGGAGGTAGAGGAGGTGTCGTATAATCTCCTTCAAGATAGTAGATGAGAGGTTAGGTTAGCGAATGCACTAATGTTTAATGATGATAGCTAACGGAATTTCAAATTATCCGTCACCACAATTCAAAGGGATAGCAGCACGGTGCTCTGTTGATTAAAGATGGCATCTAGATAGAATTTCAAATTGCCGTCACCACATGTTAAATGTATGTAGCTAGAGATAGCAGCACGATGCTCTGTTGAATAAAGATGGCGGATGATAGCTAACGGAAGGTTTTTTTATTTTCAAATTATCCGCCACCACATGTTAAATGTATGTAGCTAAAGATAGCAGTACGAAGCTTTGTTGATTAAAGATGACGGATGACAAGTAACAGAACTTTTCAAATTGCCCGCTACTACAGAGAGCAGCACGGCGCTCTGTAGATTAAAGATGGTGGATGACAGCTGACGAAATTACCCGCATGATAGCAGCACAGTGCTCTATTGATTAAAGATGGCGGATGATAGCTGTCAAAAAAGCACGTGGCTTTGTTTACTAAACAAGAGCACGTGGAATTTGCCGCCACCACATTTCAAAGGTATCTAGCTAAAGAGGGCAGCACGGTGCTCTCTTGATTAAAGATGGCGGATGACAGCTGTCAAAAAGCACGTAGAATTTGCCACCGGCATAAAGAGGGCAGCGCGGTGCTCTCTGGCGGTTAACAGCTGTCAGAAAAGCACATGGGTTTGTTTCCAAAGAAGAGCGTGTAGAATTTACCACCACCACATAGAGGGCAGCACGGTGCTCTCTAGATTAAAGATGGCGGATGATAGCTGACAAAAAAGCGCATAGGTTTGTTTCCAAACAGGAGCATAAAGAATTTGCCGCCACTACATTTCAAAGGTATCTAGCTAAAGAGTGCAGCACTGAGGTTTGCGATGCAAGATGGCGGATGACAGCTGTGACGTACCACATTTCAAAGGTAAGTAGCTAAAGAGGGCAGCACGGTGCTCTCTGGATTAAAGATGGCGGTTGACAGCTGCACGTGGCTTTGTTTCCAAACAAGAGCACGTGGAATTTCCGCCACTACATTTCAAAGGTATCTTGCTAAAGAGTGCAGCACTGAGGTTTGCGATGCAAGATGGCGGATGACAGCTGTGACGTACCACATTTCAAAGGTAAGTAGCTAAAGAGGGCAGCACGGTGCTCTATGGATTAAAGATGGCGGATGACAGCTGCACGTGGCTTTGTTTCCAAACAAGAGGACGTGGAATTTGCCGCCACTACATTTCAAAGGTATCTAGCTAGAGAGTGCAGCACTGGGGTTTGCGATGCAAGATGGCGGATGACTGCTGTGACGTACCACATTTCAAAGGTAAGTAGCTAAAGACGGCAGCACGGTGCTCTCTGGATTAAAGATGGCGGATGACAGCTGCACTCAGCTTTGTTTACCTCACGCTAGTGAGGTTAAGTTGGTAGCACTAAGGTTTAGACCCGTCAAGATGGCAGCACTGCGGATGACAGGTGACGAATTTTACATCTACTACGATAAAGAGGGCAGCACAGTGCTCTGTAGTTTAAAGATGGCGGATGACAGCTGTCAAAAAAGCACGCGGCTGTCAAAAAGCACGTGGCTTTGTTTACCACGCGCTAGTTAGGTTAAGTTGGTACTACTGAGGTTTAGGCCCGTCAAGATGGCAGTACTGAGGTTAGCGATGCGTTGTTGTCTGTCAAAAAGCACGTGGCTGTCAAAAAACACGTGGCTTTGTTTATCTCGCGCTAGTTAGGTTAAGTTGGCACTACTGAGGTTTAGGCCCGTCAAGATGGCAGTACTGAAGTTAGCGATGCGTTGTCTGTCAAAAAGCACGTGGCTGTCAAAAAACACGTGGCTTTGTTTACCTCACGCTAGTTAGGTTAAGTTGCCACTACTGAGGTTTAGGCCCGTCAAGATGGCAGCAGTGAGGTTAGCGATGCGTTGTTGTCGATGACAGCTGTCAAAAAGCACGTGGCTTTGTTTACAAATTCAAATCTCGCGCCAAAATTAAATTTCCCGCCAAAATTCAAATTTCCAGCGGGTGGTGGAGGGAGCCCTGGGAGCCCGGAGGAGGTGGTGGTGGCGGCCGAACTCTCCTATTATACTACTTCCTCAGGCTCAGGGGCTGGGTGTGTGTGCCGTCTTCAACATTAGAATTCATCATAGACCGGACCCCATCCTCGCAGACATGCAGTCGCCTGTAGCCGTCAATTAGAAAGATCTGCACCAGGCCTTTCAGAAGGGCATACACCATTATTATTATTATTATTATTATTATTATTATTATTATTATTATTAAAGATAAGAAATCCTATGTACTTGTCACAGCAAGGAGTCAAGGATTTGGGCGGCACTTTATGGCTTGTTCCTTGCCTCCACGACGTTGGCTTCTTGTCTGACAAGACATTGCAACTAGCCGAGTTTGCGTTTGTATTGTTGCTGTTCAAGAAGTCCTATTTACTGTAAACGTTCACTTCCTTTTTCAAAATAACCACACCTCTAAACTGAGATAAACAAGAAGTATATATATTTTTCTGTAGAAATGATTATAGTTCATTTTGAAAAGCAAAACTGGTCTCCCTATCCCAGTTTTAATGATATGAAAAAGCGGTGCCAACTGTGTTATGGACTCTTGACTACCATTTTCAGTCGTTAAAAACTTTATCCCTTCTTTTAGCGGTTCAGAAGATATTTAAGTTGAAGGTCTTAGTCTTAGATGAATCAACCTGTAAGCGTGGTACATATAACTTATGTATTGTTTTAAAATTGATTTTTCCATTTAAGTAATGAATTTAATGATGTAGCAAAAATCTCCAGGTTTTCATGTAATCTCTGCTCGATCGAGATCCTTGTTATGTGAACAGGTGAGCCCGTCCTCCTTTGCTTCTTTGCTCTAGTTCTGCCGGGTTGACTCTACCAGATGTGTGAACGTCCCTAGAGGAATGGTAGCAAATTATTCCTGAAGAGCTGTGACCAGAGCAGTTCGTGACGTGGATCGTTGGTGCTTGGAGCAAAATCGGCGTTTTAATTCATTCCGAAGGTGATCTGCCTGATTCAGGCCAGGTCTTGGGCTGAATGATTCGTTCCCGGAACCTTACTGCCCACAAACCTTTTCCGCACAGACCTTGATGTGTAACAGGGAGTACTGTTAGATTTCTGCAGCAGCAGCAGCAGCAGTGGTAGTCGTCACCGATAGTACAGTAGAAGTATGCAAGTAATCGAAAGTGTTTTTGTATTTTTCTGAATTGAGAATTCACACAGTATCACGAGTAACCCAGCCCATTCCGTTAGAAATGGCCCTGTCTGCAATGCAACCTGCTCCAAATCTCGTTGTTGACGCTGCACTTGCTACTAGATGTCGTTTCCCAGACATTCGACATTCCTAAACTCTCCAACCGGATTTAAGGGATTCACCACTACCCATCGGATAACGTGATTTGTCATTCCAGATCGCACGTTGTATTGTCCATTTCCGAGTGCCTTGCTCTTAACGCTCACTTTACGCGGGAGAATTACTGGTTGTGAGCAGCTGCTCGACCACTCAACCCTATTCTTCTTAACTCTCTTAAGCAGAGTAATGGTGCAGACTGTACGATTAATGCAGAGGGCTCCAGAAAAAATGTAGACCTTTGATAGTTAATATCTTTGGAACAAAATGACATATCGCTCCAATTCTTGCTCGGTAGCGTAGTCCATTGTATTCTCAACAGATGATGAATGTCGCATGAATGGCGCGACAGTCTTGGCTGTGAAGACACAAGAGGACAACAGGCTTGACAAAATTTATCAAAACTCTGTATTTCAATTGAGGGATGACCTTCTTGTGTAATAGGCTGTATATTAAGTGAAATATAGTGAAATTTCATGAATTTCGAGGAAAATATCAAAATTGGGTTTAGAACTCTAAAAAATACCCTGATGTGTGTTCTTTCGAAAAATGCTTTCACTTTTTAAATGCCGCCATTTTTAAAGCCCACAGCGCCTCCTTTAAATGGCGCTGCGCTAGCATTTAACTGTCCCATGCTTTACTGGACACGCCCCTCCAGTTGCTGCTAAGAAATCATCCCTTTCTTATGTTTCTCTCATTTGGATTTCAAATGTAATCTAAGAATTGAGTTACAGATGTGGTATTCTGTATGATGTAGTTTTAAAAATAAAGCATCAGATGCGCTGCTACAAGGTGCACAAAATGGAAGATACAAAATCCAAATGAGAGCCTTCACTGTGTTCTTTGGAATAATTGTCCGAGAGAAGTATTTGTTACTAGGAATAAACTTCAGCTTGGTATTGTGAGTGCTGTGAGTTGAATATGGGGTGTGTTAGAACCCTTGAAGTCATTCAGTCCATCAGATGGAAGCCAGTATCAACTTCTGCTGTGGACATCAGTCGCCAGCGAGACCAACGGTGTGTACAGCAAAGCAGGAAATGGAGCTCAGGTGAAAGCGAAGAGCTAAGGAAAAAGAATAAGGTGATGAAAATATCACTGGAGGAGAGAAGAAAGAAGTCTGAAGGGCATACTTATTGTGCAGGACAGTTCTAAAGTGAGTGAAGTTGCATGGATTTTTATTTCGCATTTTATGGCTTAGCAAAATATTCATGATTTCTTTCAGAAAAATAATCCCTTATCATGCAATTTTTGTCTGATGTAGGTGAAATTTTACACAGTAGTAGTTAGATAGTTGATACATAAATGTCAGTGTGAATTTTGCTGTTTAGGTGGTTCAATTTCTTTTGACCTACCAAATAATATGCTAACACATATTTTTATAAAAAAGTTTAAACATTACAATTTAAAAAATTCTACAGGCCAGCATATTTCTCAAACAACAAACTCTGATGCTGATGTTTGTTGGCATAACTATACAGCATATTTGTCCAAAATTTGGTGCCAAATGGAAAAATATTGTGATGCTGGGACTTTTTTTAACGGTGCTGGTAAAAGGAAAGTAAAAAAAAATCCTACTCAAACATTGTTTAGGTACAATATTGAAAGTTGGTTGCATTACTGTATCCGAGGAGTTATACCTCAGAAAAAAGGTAAAAATTCATTGAAAAATATAGAAGTTAGGAACTTCACTATATTGTCCCCTTAATTGATTAGTATACAGTAGCGCAGCAACATTTCGAGGAAGGCTCAGACCAGAAATGATCAAATATCTCCGTTAATATCAGTGTATTGAAAAATTATGCAAAACAGAAATTGTGTAAAATATATTTTATAATGCTTTGCATATTTCTAATGCACGATCCTTGATTGTATCTATTCATGAATCTATATTTCTATGGTGTTTTAAAAATATCTGTGAATTATTTCTTTTCTAAATTATTCCTCTATCGTAACTATACGACGTTGGCATATAACAAGGGCTTTCATAGCAGCAGAAGTGGTATCTATTAAAGTGTAACCCCTAACCATATTCTATGGTTGTAAGTTGTGTTCAACACATACTACTCTTCGTTTTCGCTAGCCCCTATCTGTCGCAGAGAATGAAAGGGGATCACAGAGATAAAGTCTCCACTTCAACCAACTCGTATTAGTGCCATGTTATACGTCCATAACAAATGCTACCGTTCATTGTATAAATACTTAATGGCCAAATGTTATAAAGGCTGGACGTAGTGAAGGACTTCGGTGTTATTTTTTATCCCAAAATTTATTTCAGTGCTCATGTTGAAAAACCTATAAATGGTATAATATTTAAGTCGATAATTGAAGAAAACACGGAACTCTGCCTCTGAACGGACGTAATGACATCTAGACTTGAATTTTCTACTGCAGAAGTGTGCTTATGTACTATTAATTAAATATTGGATGCAAGATGTTCTTGTTTTCACATTGCTTCACGTGACAGCTCTCGACTTCTAATTTCTTTAAACATATCTGTATTAGGTACGCGTTTGTTATCCTGGGTATACATTTGCGCCGACACATTGAGAGTGCTTGGCTGAGATTTTTTCCTTGGTGAAAGAATTTCTAAAACTGTACCTCTATTCCTTTTCCGGACGCTCTGTCAAAATGGACAGTGCCAGTAGGTTATATGTATGTATGTATGTATGTCTGTCTCTTAGCACTGTTTCTAGATACGGGATTGGGAATGAGGTGAAATTATATTTTATGCCATGGTTTACGACCGGATTTTCTTCCTGACGCCAACCAGTAGGTTATTGATATTCGCATATTAGTATAGAGAAGACGTGTCGGTAGAATACACAACTTTATACAAGGTTAGCCTACTGCCTTATTCTGCCCTGGACGTTGACAGCCTACTGATCCCCTAGCCAAACTAGCAGATCACTGATCAGTCATCCTGAGCCAGGTTTTACTTGCAGTAGGGTTGTCAGTTCCTTTTTGCTTTTCCTCTAGCAAACAGCATATCGGTTATCCGTCCAAGTAATGGCCGCACCCAGTGTTGCTTAACTTTGGGGATCTGAAGTTTAACGGTGTTTCAACACGGCAAGCTGTTGGCGACATCGTATTGGTAGGAATCGTAGGAGTAGTTTGCTTTCCATGGTCAAAGGAATCCATCACTACATTTCAGCCTGGACAATCTCATTTGAATTCACAGCGTGTCTCTTGGTAGGTCGATTGAAGATCTCGAAGACAACCTGATTGATAAACTAGACAGCGACATTTCCACTAACGTGAATTCATAAGATATGTTGCTAGGATGAATTCAAGCCTTGTGCTTCATGCTCCCTTAAACTGGGGATGATAATATACAGTACTCTGTAATACGGAGATGCTGGAGGCTGTTGCGTACTTATCGTCCATCAGTGAAACATTTCATATCCGTCGGGTGATACCCAGTCCCTGCTTTGTGAGGTTATGTATATGTACATGTATTATATATCGAACAAGTCTCCTCGAGTTTATACCAATGAACGGGCCGCCGTTCACGGAGCAGATGCAGACATTTCATTCAAGGTGTACAAAGATGACAGACAAAACATAACGTATTCGCAATGCGTGAATAACGCCGTACGCACCAGTCTTTTTTTTCTGTTTAGTGCACGCATCATATAAGGAAGAGCAAGATAGTTAGTGAAGTTGATCTTCAAAAGCTGTTACTACCTTGCTGATTCATAAAATCGGCAATACCGAAGAATTCTCGAACTAGATGTGTTTCTTTTAAATGTTCCAATGATATTGGATCGGGCTTTGCTTCTGTAGGCCCGATTGTCTTCTGATAAGAGATCTTCGTTATTCATCAAAAGCTGATTGCACAGGCTTCGTGTTCATTTTCTATTTTTTTTCTTTTCAGGGGCCTATAACGATGCAATTACATGTATTAAAATAATGTTCAACCGTTTTCTATAAAAATACCTTGTTTCATATGCCGTTCCGTGAGTGGTACACCGTAACAATAAATTTTATCTCAAAAAACAAAGTGTTAAATTCTCGCTGCGTACAAGGTGAATTCACTTCATCCACGGAATAGAATGCAGCAGTACAATGTAGGCGTAGTGTTATATTTTCTCAATTTTCTTTTTCATTATGAAGATTATTCGATGTATGTATGTCTTGACTGCTGCTATTACTGGGTCTTTTTACGACCTCAGCAAGTACTCTCTTTTTCTCATTGCTGCCAGTGTACTGTTTTTTCATATGGTAAAACCTGAAATATCTGTCACTTTAGTTTTTGTTGTTGATTTCAGCACATGTTAATATTATGCTCCTTTTTTTTTCAGGTAAGTACCTGATGAATGTCTCCCTTGCTGACCACGTTATACAGCAGTGACGATTATCCAGGGGCGTGGAGTAAATGGTAAGTGGTTTGAAGCGGGAGAGCTACTCTCGACATCCACGCCGTTTGCAGCGGCTGTTATGAGTGTAATGGTGTGTGACCTCCGGAGAGGCCCGGTGGTCTTTCGAGTTGACGCCCTATAGGCGATATGCGTATCTGTGAGAATGAGGCCCTACATAAGATGAATTCTAATGTTGAAGACGGTACAAACATCCAGCCCCCTAGCAGAGAAATTAAACAATCAAAATTAATATCCCCAATCTTGCTGGGAATTGAATCCATGACTCCTAGGACCAAAATCCAGCATACTAACCTTTAGCCATTGAGTCGGGCATTTATACAATTATGGACACCACAGTGATTAGACGTCATTCTCACGTATTAAGTACTCGAGGGTAGCAGTTATACAATGAAACTATACTGTTGCTTCGTTGACCACATAGTTCAATTCCTTTCAGAATAAATGCTACAAGAAGACCTGGAATTTATATGCCACTATTCTATTTGTCTTCGAACACCAGGAAAGTGCCACGGTAGGCGTCTTAAGTTTCAAAGGGTAGGTTTACGTACTATGGATTACTAATGAAAAATTAAACATTTCGTTCTCGTTTTCCAGTATACTTGCGTTAGACCTATCAAATAGTGCAACGTGATAGAAAGTAGGCGGAAGTCACTTGAATATGTCGCGATTTTTGGGTAATATTTTCAGAACTTGTTTGCCAGTAGTCTCTTGGAGTCGTTATAGATACATCTACTGTGTGTACACTACTGTACAGTCACCGTAGTGAGTATGAAAGAAATTGCTAAGTTTTAATGGCGGATCACTTCAGAAGATATCGCACCTGGTACCAAACTCTGCCATGTACCGGCCTACCTACAGTCAGTCACAAAAGTCTACATACACCAACTACAATTTCAAAATATAGGATATAAAAAGGATATTTGCCTGTTTAACCCTCGTAAATTAATGGTACATAATTTAATAATCTATTCTACTCATACATGTCCTGTTCAACAAAATACTTCCGGGATGACATCAAGAAATAGCAAAAGCGCATCTCACAAAAGTCAACATACACCTGTGAATTAGTCCACTGTTTAAATCTTGCGAGTGTTAGAGGGCCGTGAGTCAGTCTAGCTCCAACCATCGAGGTGTTCACTTGTGACAGTGCGGAGGGAAAGTGAGTAACTATACCTAGAAAAGAAATATCTATGGATATTCGTAATTTAGTAGTGAAATTACTATGAAGGTAGGAATATAGCGGAGATTGTGGGGAAGACTCGTCCAACTGTTCAAACAGTTGTGCGCAATTTCAAATTGAATGGTAGTGTGATGAATAAAACACGCATATTAAATGACCGTGATGTTCGGTCAGTCTTGAAGACAGTGAAGTACAATCCACGAACAAGTGCCTCTAAAATGGCGATAGGTATTGCAAACACTACACATAAGGCTGTATATCTTGAAACTGTAAGAAGGATTTCACGGACAAACGGATATCAAGGACGAAGTGCAAGACGTAAACCTCTAATTACGGAACAGAATCGGAGGAAGAGGACGGAGTTTGCCACAGAGCATCTTGGGAAAGATGTTACGGTTTGGAAACGAGTTCTCTTTACGGATGAAAGTTCATACAAAGTATTTAGAGTAGATGGCAGTGGTAAAATACGGCGTAAAGCAAATGAAGCCATGAAAACTGAAAATCTTGTACCAACCGTCAAACATGGTGGAGGCACTGTGATGGTGTGGGGATCAATGGCGGCGGCTGCGGTGGGGAATTTGGTTTTTATTGAAGGCATAATGGATCACAGGCAGTGTCTCAACATATTACAACATCTGAAAGCGTCTGAAGAAAGTTTAGGGCTTGGACGACAATGCGTCTTCCAACAGGATAACGACCTAAAACACACTGCTCGCACCCTCCGAGAATGAATCCTGTATAACATTCCTAAACAATCGTACTCACCACCCCAGTCACCCGATTTAAACTAAGTCGAGCATATCTGGGCTGAAGTCGAAAAAAATGACTTCCCAAATATCGAATCACAAACAAAGATACTTTGAAGGATGCACTGAAGAGGGCATGGTCCGGAATAACTACATCTATGACAGAAGATCTTGTGGTTTCTATGCCTAGAAGACTGCAGGCTGTTATAGACGCAGATGGAGGTCTTACGAAGTATTGAGAGTGAACACTGGTGTGGTATGCAGACGTTTGTGAGGTGCTACCTTTAGTTCTTTTTCTATTTTTTCACAAAATAAGTACCTGAATGCTTATTTTTGTTATGACAGCCTTTACGTCACTGTAAAGAAGCAAGGTGGTATAAAACTTCTTACTATTTATTTGTGTTTTTTTGTATAGGTAGAACATTTCCTAGGTGTATGTAGACTTTTGTGACTGATTGTAACTCTCTAACTTTATTTTCTCTTCCTACGACGACATTGAAAACGGTTTAATCAATACAGCATGGCAATTATTCACTGCACCCCAAATAACTCATTACACGCGCCCAACTTGAATGGTAAACTGTGAAAAATGAATTTGTGGACTCCTTCCCCGAAGCTATTTACTGCCATTTACTGTTCATTGGCTGAATGCCATAATGGTATTAAAAAATAACATTTAAACTTTTCAATGAAACAATGCTTGGCACTTGAGAGAGGGCATTATAAGATGAACATAAACTTTCTGAGAGCAAGGAAGAAAATGGAAGACATGGACATGGTGACGTTTCGAAAACAAGGTAGATGTGAGATTTTCCTGTGCCGATTACGTTTCAAACACAAATGAATCCCTAATTGGATATGTAAAATTTACAGTATGACTATTACGTCTAACGGCTAGCATAACCTGTAATGGTTAACAGTACTGTCAAACTAAATGGTAACCATTTTCAACAAAACTCCGTTAGCGACCTGATAGGTTTTTAACTAAAAGAACTGGAATAAACTACTATTGCACCTCTTCCTTTTTCTGCTCCAGTGGAACGACCGTTTTCCTTTGCAACTCTCAAGCTTAAACCTACAGGAAATAAACTTTCAGATGGCCTATTGAAAGAATAGTAGTATTAAAGGCGAATATGAACACCGTGTGAAAATAGTGATAATAATTATAGAAATGGTGAACTGCCAATGATCTTCGTACAGACTGTTATAAAGTATTGCACGCCGTTGATTGCAATGATATTCTTATGTTGTGTATGTAAATGTCTTGAATGCAGAAATGGCTTTCTGTATTACTCATGTATATGTATTTATTTTTCTTTCGGGATGCCTTGCGACAATGCCTAGCAACAGCGTGATATCCCGCTGCAGATATTGCCCCAGAAAGTGCTGTTGTCCGTGGTGCTTCGCTCCCGCCTTGAAAGTCTAAAAAGCAAGCGATAATTTCACCGAGTGGAGCTTTATCTGGAAACGTGCCCATAACGCTGGCAGCATTTCGTCTCTGGATAGCAGTTCCTATCCGCTGACTCTGGAATTTCGTTGAAGAAGATTCTCCAGTAATTCCAGATTGTTTGCAATATCTGGAGTGAGATTTTTAGCCCCTTGACATCACTGTTTTCATCATTGTGCCATCATTGTTTTCCATCTGTACAACTATTACTAATGCTCCTCGCTTCCAGGTTAAAAGGGACGTCAATAGATGTAAAAGCGCTTTTGATGATGTCATTAATTGAACAGTGTCTTGAAAACCGTCCAGCACACTTTGGGCTACTTAAAGCATGACGGCCATAAATGTCGACATCTGCTCCACATATGAACTTGTGTGAATGGCATATTTTACTACCAAGACGAAAGTGAACTTCGATTTTAAATTACGTATTATCCATCAGTGTGTCCACATTAGCCGATAGAAAAGCCTTACAAATGCCGCTTCCTTCCCACTCCTAGCCCTTCCCTTTCCTATCCCATCGTCGCCATAAGACCTATCTGTGTCGGTGCGACGTCAAGTCAATTGCGAAAGGAAGGCATAAATTAAGTACAATACCATTGATATGAATAGTAGTAGTCCTTGGATTAATTTACATTTAAAATACCGTCGTTGCCGGAACAAAACCTCCTATGTGATAATATTTTTGGAGGTATACTGACCCGCAGCACATACGTTATGAAGAGCGAGAATGCCTTGACAATGTTCACACAATATTGCACCTTAGATGACAGAACCTTACCGGCCAAAGTTCTAAGCTAAAATATTTCACATAGGAGGTTTTGTCCCGACAACGACGATATACATGTTTTAGAAGACTTTAAAAATGTTATTTTTAAACACACACGTATCACTGTCCATACTTCATGTGGATGGTATTAGTTTTCATATTTTAATTTTTATTGTGTAGACTATTATTTATAATATTGGAAATAAATAATGGAAATATTCTGTAAGTGGGCACAAATACCTGTTGAACAGTAAAGACATAAATAAATTCATTGAGGAGGTGTGATATATGTACTATCACAATTTGACAGACGTACAACATTACTAGGACAAACTATATTGGACTAGGACAAACTAGTCTTCGCTATTGCTTGTTGGATGTAACAGTTTGGCCTACGAAGAACTAGTTTATCCTAAAATCGGGTTTGACATGTAAGATATACAATTGTCCACCCCTTAAATTAAAGCTACGGCATTTACCTCCTCCTCGCACACCGTAAAGGCCAATGGAAACCAGAAAATATGTTCAGTATTCTGGCCGCGCACAGTGCACTGGGCAATCGGCAGGGATCAGCCCTTCCCTGATTTAGATCCATTTGAACATTGTCGGTCCAAACGCACGAAGTCGCGTGGTCTGTTCGTCGTGTTCTCTGTTTTCTTGGTCATGGGGCCATCGATTTCAGGAAGTGTATGCGGAACACACTGGCCAGACGTACAGACATATCCTGATGTGTGTGCGATCTGCTTTACACTTTGTTTTCTACGGGAACCTCTTACGTATAGTCGCCGAACGGAGAACTCTGGAAAGGAGTTCCACGGGACTCGCATGTGTCAATATTTGAATGAATCTGTTCTCTCACTGCTCTACTTTTGATGCTTATCGTCGTTTTGCGCATTTTGAATGGCACTAAGAACGTGACAATTGAAGGAGAAATAGCAGCGTATTATATTTGTATTACACACAGAGGTCACACCATGGTTGGGTGCCACAGAAGACAGAAGTGCTTTTCAGCTCATTGTTTGCAATCATCATTTTGTTACAGTTAGAATTTGGGGTGCTCTTAGTTTCCAGATCACTCTTGTATTTGATAGAGACAGAGGCGGTGCGGTACTTCCGCCACCTATCCTTTCTCGTCAAATTGCATTTCACGTTTTTATTCTGCTGTTCATAAATTACTGGAATATATAGTATAAATGTTATTCATTTGTTGAACCGCGCAGACGATGGTATATTAGGTCCTAAAATGTCTCATTTCCCTTATAGGGCGTTATGTTTCGCTCATGAAATGGTTAGCCTTTGCTGGATGTAGACGGTGCTGGAGTCCAAGCATTGGAGTATCGGCTGATTGTCGTAACCTAGCCGTGCAGGATTTAATGTACGTATGAAGATAGGAACGAGATATATTCAACCTTGTATGGAAAAGTTCACTTGAAAATGCCTCGAATACCACTCTCGGTCATTCTTGAAAGTAATTTTCCGTGTTTCTCTTCTTTAACCCAAGACAGGTGTTGTGATGGTACGTATTTTTACGAATTAAACAGACCGAACGAGTTGCCGTTACAGCTGTGTGCTTCCATTCAGGAGATAGTGGGTTTGAACCCCACTGTCGGCAGCCCTGAATATAGTTTTCTGTGTTTTCCCATTTTTACACCAGGAAAATGCTGGGGCTGTACCATAATTAAGGCCACGGTGGCTTCCTTCCCACTCTTAGCCCTTTCCTATTCCCCATCGTTGCCATAAGACCTACCTGTGTCTGTGCGACATAAAGTCAAATGTACGAATAAAACTCTGTTGGTTTTACCGATTTAATTCAATTCTAGGACGACGCATTTAAACACACACACACACAACTATATATATTATATATATGTTGTCGTTGAGAAAGGCCCGAACATTTACAGAGAAGGCAGAACGTAAAAAAACGAAGGGAAGAAGGTCCGATAAACAATGGTCTCAAACCCAGTATCTTCGGAGTTATGGTCCTCAATCAGTGATGGCAATGTCTTTGATCTTTCACAACATGTGCTGGGCGTGACCGCCATCCATTGCAGTGCAGTCTTCTACCATGTACAAATTACAGTACTGAAGTACCACAACAAATATGCGCCATTTGAACACTACCATACACGTGACGAAACTAACCTAATGTACGTTGGCTGTTGTTTCGTTCTTGCTTGATACAGTACAAATTCACATGCACGATGTATGAATCAATTGTCTACGTAAGACACAATGGTTTCGCGTTTGTTTCATGACAAAGTGCCCCTCCTCCTACATAATATGACCAGAACACGACACGCTATAGTAGATTTACGACCAGTGTTTAGGTAGGAAATATTTCCGTCTTTTGTTGCATCATTGGAACATCGTGATGATTGATAGTAGTGGTAGCGGACCATAACTCTGAAGATAATGGGTTTACGACCAATGTTTATAGGATCTTTCTTCCTTCGTTTGTTGTGTGCTACCTCTTCTGTAAATATCGGTACTTTTTTCAAGCACACCCTGGATACACAAAATTCTATTCAACCAGGAATGACCAGACTCATTGCTGACAATTTACAGCAGGCCTCTCAAACGCCCAAAATCTCACGCGTCCAAACAGCGGCGCAGAGGTCCTGTGCACAGTGCATCGGTCCCGCTCGGCTCGGCTCGGACCAGCGCTTCGTCTTTGGGCTACTCGGCTAAGTTCGTGGTGCACACAAATAGGCTGCTAGGTTACATAATAATTAGAAAGGAAATCGCCCGTTGCTTAAAAACTCGTTAATTACACGACAGGGGCATACACAAGAAAAATCGGATCTAACGATCCATAGTAAACAGGAGCAGAAAGTCCACACTACACGGCCGCAAAAATGGAGAAGAAAGAACAATAAAGGTTAATTCTTACATGACGCCGAAAATAAAATGAATGGAAGCAAAATCAAAGTACTCCCAAGAGAAAATTCACATAGTACCTAACTGGCCATAAGGCCCGACGAAGCAGAGGCTAATCCATACTACCAGGTGACTTAGTTATGGAAAAGTTTAAAATCCGAACGGAAGAAATTTATTGTTAACGGTTAAGAAAAAACTTAAGTCACCAAATATAACTTGAGAGGAAGTTTAACGAGGGTTCATCACTCGTGCTTCTTTATATTTCACAGAGACCCGTCAGGGTAAAATTTGAAGTATGAAGACGGAGAACGGTAGCCTACATTGAAGTTAAAAATTTGTAAAGAGAATTCTACATTAAAATTTAAGAGAACACAACCTGAAAATTACATACTAAAAGGGGTCGTAGAGATATTCCCTAATACACACGCAGGTTAATCACATGTTTGGTATTCTGCCTACCTTATCAGTCCATTCTAACGCTGGCTAATTCACCATCGATTCCCCTGTCAAAGGGACCCTCCTCTCAGATGCTCAATATAAGTTACACTGCCGCCAGACAAGACCAAGAATACAGCAAAAACCCGCCCGTAAATGTGTAATGAGCCGAACATACGAAAAGGAAAAGAAATGAAGTGGCGTATGGCTTTTAGTGCCGGGAGTGTCCAAGGACATGTTCGGCTCACCAGGTGCAGGTCTTTTGATTTGATCCCGTGGGCGACCTGCGCGTCATGATGAGGATGAAATAATGATGATGAAGACGAGACACACACACACAGCCCCCGCGCCAGCGAAATTAACCAATCATTGTTAAAATTCCCGACACTGCCGGGAATCGAACCCGGGACCCCTGTGGCCAAAGGCCAGCACGCTAACCATTTAGCCATGGAGCGGGACAAGGAAAAGAAAGAAAAGACGTGATAGAAGAATAAGTTTTTAGGAGAGGAGCAACATGATTGGAGGACACTTAACAAGCAGAGCATAGAGACCACATGGTCAGACGTACAAAAACAAAATTTCTTCATGTTAGTTAAAATCCTTGAATACCAGACGGCGTTAGTGATGCACCAGTAGGGATATTTGTCCCCGTAAAATTGAAATTCCTTTCACCAGATACACTTAAGAAAATGGAAATTGCAACACCATGAAGGCATTGGTCGTTTGTGTTGATTTTCAACTTACGGAACGATGCCATGTAGGTATGTAAACGATCAAAGTTTCAGACCCATTGGATTGTTGCTACAAGTCTCCCCACGTGATTGGTTGCGGAGGAATCAACTCCAGTATACGGACTCGGGTGTAGCGTAGTTGACTTGCAGTCTGTGCAGTGAAGTGTTCCCCGTCAAACATGCCTCGACGACAGAGAAGAGCACGCTATCAACAACTATCGCCATTTGAGAGGGCTCGGATAATTGGGCTGTGTGCGGCTGGATTATCGCTAAGGACTGTCGTTGCACGTGTTGCCCGACAGGCATTTACGGTACAACGTGTATGGCAGCAGTGGTCAAATGAAGGTACCCACAATCGTAGACCTGACACAGGCCCAGCGCGACAGACAACTGTGAGAGAGGATCGCCGCATCATTCGGATGGCCCGGATGGAACCCCATGCAACAGCAGCGCAAAATCGAGCAGCTGTGGCACCCCACGTTACACAACCAACAGTTGGTAATCGCCTGTGTGCAGCTGGTTTACGAGCCCGTGTCCCTGCAGAAGGTGTTCCATTGTCCCCACAACAGCGACGTGTACGGCTGGCCTGGTGTCGAGAAAGATCGACGTGGGTCGACGAATGGGATAGGGTCGTCTTTAGTGCTGAATCGCGCTTCTGTCTTGCCCGCAGTCACCGCCGGAATCGTGTGCGCCGACGTACCGGCGAGAGGGGCCGCCCAGATCTTATTGTCGAGAGGCACACAGGGCCAGCACCAAGCATTATGGTCCGGGGAGCTACTGGCTTTAATGTGAAATCACAATTAGTGCTTGTTGAGGGCACCATGACTGCTCGACAGTACGTTGATAGGGTACTCAATCCAGTGGTTGTCCCTATGATGGCGAACATTGGTAATGGGATGTTTCAGCAGGACAGTGCCCGGGTTCACACTGCACGCATCTCCCGAAAAGCTCTCCACGACATCACAACCTTAGAATGGGCCGCCAGATCCTCGGACCTCAGTCCTATTGAGCATGTGTGGGACATGATGGGTCGACAACTGGCCAATCATCCTCAGCCACCCACAACTCTGGAACAACTGACACGTGCAGTTCAGCAAACATGGGCCACAATTCCTCAGGAAGCGATCCAGGGCCTTATTGACTCCATGCCTCCACGAATTCGTCAATGTATTGCAGCTCGTGGTGGGCATATCCTGTATTGATTGTTGTCCAAACTTGCGGTCAGAGGGACCTGAGAGTGTAATCATCGATGCACAACTGAACACTCGTCCTGCATGTTCAATTGCAGCAATGTAGTACCACTCCTTCTGGGTGTTGCAATTTCTATTTTTTTTCAGTGTAGTTCATGCTTTTTGCAGCAGGCAACACTACAGTAAAGCTGGCGGACGAGTTGAAGTGACGGAGAGGACAACTCACGATTAAATTATTATTATTATCACTACTTTGCTTTACGTCGCACCGAAAGAGATATGCCTTATAGCGACGATGAGAGAGGAAAGGGCTAGTAGTGGGAAGGAAGCGTCTAAAGTACAGCCCCAGTATTTGCCTGGTGTGAAAATGGGAAACCATGGAAACCATATTCAGGATAGCCAAAAGTGGGATTCGAAACCACTATCTCCCGAATGCAAGCTGATAGCTACGTGACCGAAGCCGCGTGGCCACTTGCTCGGTTCGCATTATCACTTGTCCCCTTTTCGCCATGAGTAATAATTAATAAATAATCTGCAATCAATTGGGTATACAATTTTAAAAATCTGGTATGTGTCTTGTGTAACACTATTAGATTCCTTAAGATGCAACTAAGATTCCTATAGCTCAAGATAGTTTTTCTGGAGATGGCATAAAAAATCCATTATATCCAAAACTGATACTTTAAATGGCCACAAATTATAATACAATTGACCGAACGAGTTGACTACACGGTTTGTGGCAGTTAGCCCTGAGCTTGCATTCGGGAGAAAGTGGATTTGAACCCACTATTGGCATCCCAGAAGATGGTTTCCGTGGGTTCCTATTTTCACACCTTTATTTTTTTTCAAGCTGCTTTACGTCGCACCTACACAGATAGGTCTTATGGCGACGATGGGATAGGAAAGGGCTAGGAGTGGGAAGGAAGCTGTCGTGGCCTTAATTAAGGTACAGCCTGGTGCGAAAATGGGAAACCAAGGAAAACCATTTTTATGGCTGCTAACAGTGGTGTTCGAACCCACTATCTCCCGCATGCAAGCTCACAGCTGCGCGTCCCTAACCGCACGGCCAACTCGCCTGGTGACACCTTTATTAAGGCCACGGTCGCCTCCTTCCCATTCCTAGCCATGTCCTATCCAGTCGTCGCCTTAAGTTCCGTCTGGTGTCGGTGCGACGTGAAACATCGTATAATAATAATAATAATAATAATAATAATAATAATAATAATAATAATAATAATAATAATAATAATAATACATTTTCCCCAGGTGGTAACCAATCAACTGCAGTCAGGAACAGCACAACCAGACTATCGGATTTTGGGGAGTTTGGACTGAAACGCAAACAGAGGGAGTCGAGACCTGTGGCCAACTTCGCCCAAACAGCAAAAACCTTTTTTGGGAACACTAAACATAAATACTGTCATACTAGCAGGAAAATTGTGTGAACTAGAGCAAACCTTAAACGAACATGAAATACAGATACGAGCACTAGAAGAAACAAGACTGACTGACGAAAACACAATGGATTTCGGGAACTACAAACTCTTCAAAAGTAAAACAGACAAACGAGTTCCCAAAAACACGCCACTTTTAGGAGTCGCTTTTACAATCAAGAAAAAGATACTCAAACTCAATAACAAATGTGAAGCCTGTAAACGATAGGCAAATGACAATCACCGTAAAGTGTGCAAATTAAACATACACACCAATTAATGCACGCATGCCAATCAATGAGTACAATAAAACTGGCCGCGTAAAGGTAGACCAATCCTGGAAAACTCTAGAAGAAATAATATTCTAAATTCCTCGAAACCACGTCAAAATATTACTAGTTGACTTCAATGCACAACTAGGCAAAGAAAGAAAGCGCAGAAAAACAATAGGAAAATTCCCAGTACGTAAATGGGCCAACCAAAATGTACAAAGATTAGTCGAACTCTGCAGGATATTCAACCTTAGAATCAAGCCAGCGCACTTCAAAAAGAAACCATCAAAATAAATGACATAGAGGTCACCGAACACACTCATGGGCGAATTCCAAATTGTCCATGTAGCAGTCTCTTATCCAAACCACAGAGACATTATGAATGTTCAAGTCAGAAGGGGTGCAAACATAGACTCTGTTTTTTACAAGTTGTTTTACGTCGCACCGACACAGATAGATCTTATGGCGACGATGCGACAGGAAAGGGCTACGACTGGGAAGGAAGCGGTCGTGGCCTTAATTAAGGTGCCTGGTGTGAAAATGGGAAACCACGGAAAACCATCTTCAGGGCTGCTGACAGTGGGATTCGAAACCACTATCTCCCGAATACTGGATACTAGCCGCACTTAAGCGGCTGCAGATATCGAGCTCGGTGAACATAGACTCAGATCATTACCTGATAAGCATCAAACTACAGTCGAAATCTCAGAGATTCACAAAGAAGAAACGATTAATCCCAAAATTTGACTGCACAAGGATCAAACCATCTCTCACAGAAGAATTAGAGAGAAAGGAGGCAAAATATTGGCAACCACTCAAAAGCAAACTGATCACAACAGCACAAACAATAATTTCTCTGCAAATAAGAAGAGACACCCTTGGTGAAATGAGGAGTGTGAACATGCAATCCAATCCCGACAGAAGGCATACAACAACTGGAACAGCAAAATGACGGAGAATAACTACAAAACATTCCTGGCAGTGAGAAAAGAGTTTAATTGATCAGACAGACCAAAAGGAAATTTGAAAAGGATCAACTACTTGAAATCGAGAAAGACTTTCAGAGAAACAACCCACGAAATTTCTACAAGAACTTCAAAACTAAGCTCGTAGGATATCAACAACAAAGTCTCTGCTTCAAGAAAGAAAATGGACAGTTGGCACTAAACGACCAAGAAAACTGTGGTGGAACTCGCCAGGTATTTTAAAGAATTACTGTACTGTCCATGACCAACAAAAAGATTTTCTCCACAAGAACCTGAAAATACTAATCCAAATACATTGGCTACCAGATGAAGAAGAAATCACAAGACGGATCAAAAGACTTGAAAACAACAAAGCATTGGGTGGGGATGGAAACATAGCAGAAATACTCAAATCAGCAGGCCCTAACACCATAAAATAAATCACAAAAATCATGCAAGACATTTGGAAAACAGAACAAATCCCAGAAGACTGGAAAAAATGTATTAATTCACCCTCTTCACAAGAAGGGAGACAGAACAGATGTAAACAACTACAGAGGAATCTCGCTAATATTGGTTGCATACAAAATTCTATCCCATTATCTTCTTGATAGAGTACAACAAAAACAACAACAACAACTATAACCCAAATCGGAGAATATCAGTCAGGATCAGATTAGGCCGATCGTGTCCAGAGTAAATCTTGAACTTAAAGCTAATCCTGAGACATCAGAGAATTTGTAGCAAAAATTTAGTTTGCACATTTGTTGATTTCAAGAAAGCCTGTGATCAAATGGATCGCAAGTCACTCTTTCAAATATTGAAAGAACAAGGTTTAGACATGAAAACCCTTTCAGTCATAAAACCGACACTGATAGACATGAAGTCAGAGGTTAAATCCATGGGGGAAACCTCATATCCCTTTGAAATCAAAAATTGAGTAAGACAAGGAGATGGACTCTCACCCTTACTCTTCAACTGTGTCCTGGAAGAAGTGATACAAGATTGGCACATACAGAAATTGGTCCTCAAAATTCAACAACCAGTCACTTTAGGCAGAGGAAAACTAGCGATAGATTGCTTAGCATTTGCGGATGACCTGGCCATACCAACCCCAGACATTTCAACAGCCCAGAATCAGATTGAACTCCAGAAAGAAATTGCGGAAAAAGTCGGCCTTCATATATCTTTTGAAAAGACAGAATACATCACCTGCACAAACGTGCACCAAAATTCATTGAAACAAAATATGGCAAAATTAAACGAGTGTCACAGTTTAAGTACCATGGTGAAACAATTCAGGAAAATGGACTCGAAACAAAAGCCAATGAAATTAGGTGCCAAAAATGGAAAATGCACACAGACTAACCCAAAATATCTGTAACAAAAAAATGTATCTCCAAGCATACAGAACTGAGACACTACAATCCAGTAATTAAACCAGAACGTCTTTATGGATCGGAGACGCTAATTTTGAACAGGAAAGCAGACATTGAAAACATTGAGAAAAAGGAACGCAAAATCATAAGAAAAATTCTAGGCCCGAAAATCACCAACGGATAATTCCAAATTAGAGGTAGAAAGGAAATCAAACAATACACAAATATTCACAGTGATATTAGAAAACGAAGGCTAAGATTCTATGGTCATATTAAAAGAATGCATCCAGACAGACTTACCAAATAGTCGAATTCTATGAAAACAGGAGTAAGGTTAAAACAGACACAATGAAATGGATTGGCGAAATGAAAACCGATTTGAAACAGGCAGGAATTACACCAGCAAATGTCCCAAACAGGGTGATCTTCAGATCCAAAATTCGTAAATGCAAGTTGACCAAGAGGAAAGACCAAAGAAGACCGGAACAGCCTGGTCTTGAAAACAGAAAGGAAGCCCACAGTAAAAGAATGAAAGAAATATGGGCACAGGGGAAGGAAAGCACGCCTCTGAGTTCTTTGCGTATTCTTAATGGGCTTATTCACATATAAGAATAGTACTAATACTAATACTAATAATAATATAATACATTACGAGGCCTGGAATAATTGTTTGCAGTACTCACTTTCTCTGATGGATCTCATTTTAGATCTATTTTAAGAAACTCACGGTATTGCTAAAATTGTATTGACATGCTTCGTCAAATGTTAAATAAAAATCCTAGATACAAACCGTCTGTTAAATCGGCAAAAAAATTAGTGGAAAAACTGGCAGAAAGGAGGAATGTACTCAATAATAATAATAATAATAATAATAATAATAATAATACTAATAATAATTGTCTTACGTCCCATTGACTAAATTTGTTATGGTTTTCGAAACGGAAGGAGAATTGCAAGGCGCCGGGCTGTGCAACTCAGACGGTAGATCACTCGCCTTCTGAGTTCAAGTTGGTGTGCCCAAATACGCCAGCTTCGTGTCGGAAGATTTACTGGCACGTAAAAGAACTCCAGTGGGACAAACTTCAGGCGCTTCAGCTTCTCCGAAACCGTTAAAGTAGTTACTGGGACGTAAAGCCAATAACATTACTATATTAACAACTGTGGTGTTTTTCTCATATAGCTTTGACACCATGCGATGTAGAAAGGACATTTTCATTGTATAAAACTGACAGATGTAGGAGCTTCAGAAAATATCTTATGACAACTTTCTTGATATACTGCGCGAGATGGTAAAGATTTTCCACAAAACAAGTAGGCCTAGTTTATTTGGTTTAGTTAATTTGTTTTGCTTGTTGTGTGTATATTTTTAGAACATTTTTCGTGCATGGTTTACCATCAGATTGTCCATGCATATCCAGGCTTTTGTTATCACACATACATCAGTTGCACTTTGTACACGTGACTGTTGACCGCTGCCAAGCTCTTAAACGAAGCGAATGCTGTGCGTCGTACTAGTTTTCAATATGAGTAGCTTTTGCAGTGATTGCACGTTTTATTATTGATACGTTATAAAAATATGTTACTCTTTGGAGAGAAATAACCGACCAGTCTCAGTTCCGTTTCTTTTGACGTCATTACCGGTCCTGCGGTTACCGCAGGCGTCGCTTCCCCTTCTCATTCCCCTTGATCAAGCCACCTTCTAACTTTCCTGTCTGCATGCCTTCTCGATCGTGCATATCAGCACCTCTCCCCGCTCCTCCATGCTTGAGATCGTCACACTCGGTCATTCATTGTGTTTGCACAGCTGCGCCCTGTCATCGTCACGTGTAGCACGGAGATAGAATTGTTAGTGTTACACTAAGCCTTAACACTTCCTATTCCCGTGCAGTATGGATGTAGAACAAGAAACAACAGCTGTAGGTGCTGAAGACCGTGGAGCTTACGGAGAATCTTTTGATTCCTTCAATTCTGAGGAGCAGTTAGTATCTGTGGACAACATGCTCAACATTGGTGAGTAGGTTGAAATTATCTACCAGAGATGTTTACCTGACATTTAAACTGAGCTGTGTTGAAAGGGTTGAAAGATGTCTGCTGCATATCTAGTCTTTCTTTAGTGTTAAATACAGAACGCAACCTAAAATGCTATCCAATAATATCATAATAATATTATTGGATTTTCGTCCCTCTAACTGCTTTTATTGTTTTCGGGGGTGCTGGAATTGTGTCCCACAGGAAATCTTTTACGTACGGGTAAACCTACCGAAACGATGCTGGCGTATTTGAGCACCTTCAAGTATTACCGGACTGAGCCAGGGGGGAGCCAGCGCTCCTACCGTCTGAGTCACTCAAAATGGCAAAATGCCATTTCTTCCCAAGTATATCAAGAAAGTTGTTTTGATTAAAACTGAAGGTCACATGCGTCCTTTAACTACATGCGTGGTGTATGCATATCTTTCAAAATAGCCGCAAAAATTCAGGTTTTTATACAAAATAACGTAAATAATGAGGAGGATTGAGCGACGGGTGACAACATATCAAATGCATTGCCTCTGGTTTTCGCCCTTGCAGTCAGTGTGCTAATCTTTGTGGTCGTTGAATGGGGATGAAAAATTACGTAGTGACGAGAAGAACACCCCATGTTATATTCGACCGTATAGATGCAAACCAGGCAGTATGGCACAAAGCATTTGAAAAAATACGGATAAGAAGTAAGAGGTAATTAATTTACGATTCAACATCCCGTGATGAATCTTGCCAGTGATATCGCTATTCGAATGGGGCACTTTGTCAGAACAGATGAAGTAGGTTTAAACACACGTTCGTGGAATTGCGTTCCGTTATTTTTCGTGTTGAACTTGAAATCGCGGGTTAGAGGGTTCGTTCTTATCCTGATTTGTATGTCTTAATATATTTTATCATAGCTGTAGTTAATGGATGGCTTTCTCCATGTACTTATTGTACCCCGTCTCTGCATACTAAAGTATGTATAACGTTACGTAGGCTATTCCAGTGAATGCACAGTTGGACAGTGCAGAAAGTAGAATCCTAAAAGTGTTCTATCATTGTACGATCTGTCTCTTCTCAGACCTTTTCTGGCGCTACTTATTATGATTATTATTATTGCTAACGGTGCATCGAATGAGTTGACCGTGTCGTTAGGGTCGCGTAGCTGTGAGCTAGCATTGGGGAGATAGTGGGTTCGGATCCCATCGTCGACAGTCCTAAGATGTTTTTCCGTGATTTCCCTTTTTCGCACCAGGCAAATGCTGGAGCTGTAACTTAATTAAGGCGAAGGCCGGTACCTTCCCGATCCTAGCCCTTTCGCTTCGTTCCGTCGCCGAAAACCTCAGATGTGTTAGTGTGACATTAAACCACCAAAAACAAAATCCTAACGGTGGATCATCTTCTTTCAGGCCTTTACCCACTACTTCGAAGCGGCATTATATGTGGATTAAGCCTTGTTTTATGGCCGGATGCCTTTCCTGGTGCCAGCCCTACGTGGGGGGTGTATTCACTGTTGCTTGTTTCTGTGGTTGTTTGTAATGTGATATGTTGAATATAAATGAAGATATACGATTACAAACATCCAGACTCCGAGCTAGAAGAATTATCGAGACGCGGCTAAAATCCCTCGCCCGATCAGGAATCTAACCCATGTCCCACTGGACAGAAGGCCACTACGCTGATCAATCACGGAGAGGAGATGCATTTTCAGTTATACGTTTTCTGAGAAGTTTGTTATTTTTATGATGATTTATCAGTCTAGGGATTTTGTTTTTAGCCTCATATACCCTAGAGTCTTAGAATCGCCAGTTATAACTTGTCTCATTAAGGATTTTATAGTTATGTGTCTAGCATTAAGATTATTTGAAACGAGGATTCGTAATGGAATCCTCAGGCTTGAAATATTACACTATCTTCGCATTACATGGTGTGAGGGCGTGAATTGCCGCGAGTTCGGACTATGTCGGGATTCGAACCTAGGATATCAGAACGATGCAGATTAATAATTCATTGGTTGTACGTTCCACTAAATGCTTTTACCGTTTTCTGAGACCCAAGTTCGATCTCGGCAAAATCTGATGATATTTGAAGGTGTTCAGATACGTCAGCCTCCTGTCGGCATATTCACCGGCACGTAAATGAACTCCTGCGGAACAAAATTCCGACACCTCGGTGCCTCTGAAGACCGAAAATGCAGTGAGTGGGGCATGGAACCAATGGATTATTTTCAATGTATCTATAAAAGTATCCTTCTTCTGGTGAAACACAACAAAAGACCACTTATATTACTCGCGAGTGTACGCACATTGCTCGTGTCAGTGTCACCATAAGCCGCAGTCATTTCACGTGGACTCATTGTTCCACATTAACGGGTTTTCAAGCGGTTGGAAGTGTTGACGAATAATTCCTGCATTCAGTACCAGGATCAGATTCCTGTATAACTTTCTAACACATTGAAAGTGCACCACTGCCACGCGAATTACTTCAGAAGATCCCTAACTGAGGTGTTAATGGCGTGCTCGGTTCACCTGCAGAACGTGGCTTTGATTCCCGGCCAGGAAGTTGACTTTAGAAAGGAGATTTTCACTTCTGAAGAGGCACATGGTCCTAACGTTCACTCAGCTTATACCAACACTGAGTACCGGAACTCCTCCTCGTGAGCTACGCAGGACGACCTGCTGCTGACCTGCGATGAGAAATGGCTTATTTGCTACGAGTATATTCCATGGCGTCGTCACCATCGATTAGCTAAACATGAACCTATTCCGCAGCATGAGTAGCAGCAGCAACAACAACAACATAATAACAACGCATTAATGTAGGTAAATATGCAGAGAGAACAAAAAGTATTCGGTCACTGCAAGCTTCTTAGGCCGTTTACTCGTAGAGTGACATTATACTTATGTAAGCTTGAATACACAAGCACTCAAAATATCGGGCACTTATATCTTCATCAGGCATTGACGAATGTAAAGAAAGCATAAATAAGAACATTAGAAACAACAGGTAAAATATTCCTTCCTCGCGCGTCAAGTGTATTCGGACACTTATTTCAGTACTTTGGTAGATATCCTTTAGCTTTATTATCGCTTTTAGTCTGCGTTGCATGGAGTTCAGGTAATGTGAAGGTACTGTCGGAGATATTAGTTTCCATTCAGCCAGCAAAGTATGTTTGAGATCTTTGTTTTTAATATCTCTCTTTCTTATGTTATTCAAAAGGCTTCATATACCGGGTGGTTCACCAGCCCCTAAATTTTTGGAGACAGGCAATCCAAATAACGCGTAAAACCTAAAGATCCTTATAATTTATTTTTATGGACACCAAATAACTTGAAATTTCTCCTTATGGTCAAAAAGGCTCTCCCCTACCTGTGTGTAATCTGCAAATTGATCCATGGGCCTAGCTAAGGAAAACTACTATACGCAATTCCGTACTAAGGAACATTCTGCAAACATGTGATTTATTGCGCCTTGAAATAACACACATGACCGTAATACGATCGAATTAATAGGTTATACCACATGCTTTGTAACGTAAGGAAGTTAAATGAACACGGTAAACCTTCACCGAAGACTTAGATACGTATGGTAACTTTCGAGGTGGAACGGCCGTACTTAAGTACTAAACCTCAAGCAATCATCGTGTATGTTGATTTCGTAACTGAATCGTTTAAGGGTGGAGCGCAAGATGTGTGAGTATCGACAGCGTAGTGGTTCGAATTCGGCATAAGGCAAACATTTTGAACGACAGAGGTGCTCCATTTTAGCGGGGATGCAATAATAATACCTTTTTGCTATTGGCTTTAAGGGGTGCGCTCTGATTTGGCGTATTTTTCCTAAGAATGGGTGAGGGAAGGCTTGGGAATGAAATCGGCCTTGGTCTTTTATTAAGGTACCGGCCCGGCATTCGCCTGGTGGTGAAAATGGGAAACCGAGGAAAACCGTTTCAGGACGGCCAGCGTGGGATTCGAATCCATAACCTATCGAATGTAACGCGCACACAAATAATAATCCGCACCTACCAGGTCACATCACAGCACCTATTCTTTTTCCCACGATGTATTCCTATGTAGAGTACGTTGAAGTGTTGCTAATTTATGGAGAAAATGCTGTCGAATTAAAATGTATGCCACGTGCTCCGTAACGGTAAAAAGTTAAACGAACACTGTAAAGTGGTCAACATTTCGAACACTTGTTACTCTGAATATGGAAAGTACACTGCTTCCTATCTACAGACCATCACGTCGTAATCCAACCCGGTTACGTAAAATCGGATAAAAATGGTCCTTTTCAGGACCAAATAAAAATTCACTGGTTGGAACAGGATGGTATGCGGCCATATTAGTCACTGTAAACGGCGTTAATCGAGAAAAAAATAACTCTACGATCCTGTGATTCGAACCTACTACCACACAAGTCGCCTGATGCAACAGCAGTGACGCGTGCGTTAGCCACCTTCGCTACCGCCACACTCGGTACGTATCTAGCACGTTGTGGTCCTGATAGACACTTCCTGTCCAAGCTTAATATAGTGTTATTCGCAGCTGTGATAGTTTTCCACATTCATTATAGTTCAAATAATAGAAATAACACTGCCGCTAATAATTTCTGACATATTCGCGAGCATTATATAGGTAAACGGTATGGTTGTACTAAGGCCATAAAGAAGCACTTCCACAGCATTAGTACCGTGTGGCATATCCTTTTGCCTTAATAACTTCCTCGCATCGTCTTTGCATAGAAGAAACTACTGTCGGCGCAGAAAGTATGTGCGGTCGAGTTTAAACGCCAATAAAATTTGAACCAGGCCACCAATCTAAAATATAATCACACCACCGTAAAGCTTGTTTTATTCTGCGTTATGGTGGTAGTAGCATATTTTTATTATGTTTCTTGTCAAAGTTATATTAGGCGGAATGCAAAACATACCTATTTTCTTGCCTGTCTTTTGTAAACAACTACTTTGTAGTACCATTACATGAAAACGCACTGTCCGATCTTCATGAAATTTAGGTAAATTATGGCATGTACTATTCTAAACATATTTCTAAAGTCGAATTACTTTACACACTTTGGCAAAAATTTATTATTTTTGTAAAAGGTTGTCCGTTTGATACTGGGTGGTCTTCCGAACTCGAGAATGAGTTCATCAGAAAGGTCTGAAGTTTTTTGTTTCAAATCGTTGTATACCGAAAACGTGCAGTGGTTTCTGTATTTTATACCGATTTTTATTTGTAAGCGAGCAAGCGATATGCAGTCAGGCGTGTCAAGCAACTTGAGCAAAGTGTTGTCCAGTAAGCGGGCAACCCCGTTGCGTGAGCTCCCTTTCAGGATAAGATGACAAGCAGGTGAATCATGGTATTTTCAGACACATTTGTGGTGTAGTCATTTGCATTTATCTGGGCTTTCAGTATTAGGCTGTATTGCTCTGTCTGACTTAAACATACCTCCGAGGCCATGTTTTATGGAAGGTGAAACACGTACGATAGTAAATGCAATTAGCTTTTCCACGCTAGAAGGAGAAAGGCTACGTGAAAACCGATATCCTGTGTTTCAACGAGTGGCAGGTTGTCTTGGTATTTCGTCCCAATCAGTGTAGAAACTTAAAGCGGAAAATACAAAAATTCCTGCGCTGAATTATCGACCCCGTCTAAGAGGAAGAGGATATAGAGCGGACGGCCGAGTATGCAAGGCGGTCAGTTCACTATTGGAGTCAATGTTTGTTGCTGTTTCAGGGCATGCATGTTTAAGAAAAATACGACGACTCAGAGAAATTGGGCATAAAGTGTATTACACAGATGAGACTTGGTGCGGTCAAAATCACATGGTTAAATATGCCTGGCAAAAAAAAAAACGTAATAGAAGCGTTGAATTGTAAATCTTCAAATTACGACTATTATCGTGGTCATTTATAGGAGGTTTTTGGATGGAGAGGGGGCTTTAGAACCTCATATGGTGCCGAAAAAACTTGTAATTATACTAGATATAGGTAGGGAAGATGTTTTTTTTGGAAGGGGGGAACTCTGCTTTGTAGGAAAGAAAAGAACTGGAGACTATCACAAGGAGATGAATTTTCGGCATTTTGAGGAATGGTTTCGCAAGATTTTAATGAAACTGCCACCGAAGTCGGCCATACGATACTTGACCCGGAAACAAAAAACCCAACGATGGCTTGGCTGAAGACTAATATTATTTCCTGGATAGAGAAAAGGAACACTTCTCTGCCTCCCGATGCCTCCAACTTCAATATGTTAGCAAAAGCCGCCCTGATTGATCACGCTAAGCCTTATTTTGGACTTCCGCAAAAAGAAACGACCAAACTACGAAAGAATTGCGCCAAGATGTTGAATTGTTTGTGGTTCCCTGTCACGCATTGCGAGTTAAATGCCATAGAACTCGTCTGGGCTTACATGAAAAATAAAATAGCAAGTGTTAATATGGCAAATGCACAAGAAGAAAGGGAACCGTTGAAAATGTAGTCAGAGATCTGTGTGAGGAAACTTTACATTCCGTGACACCTGAACTTCGGCAAAGGTGTGTAATGCACGTACAGAAATTTGATAATTATTATTTGGAGAAAGATAATCTCTCAGAAAATACGCAATGACACAGTCTCTAATTATTGATCTTGCGGACTCGAATTCCGAAAGTAAATGATAATTTCCATTTCAGTGTTGATATATCAGATATAGATGAATAAATGACTTATTCAAACAGATGCTTACATTATAAATAGTAACCATTATACAGTACTGTATATATATTGTACATAATATTCTAAATCTACAAAATACGAAAAACAAACTATAAAAGTAAAATTTTTTACAGCTGTCGTTGGAGGTCCAGAGCCCTCATGTGGAAAGCGGATGGGAAGCTGTAAATATGCGACAAGTCAATTAGAAACTTTCGCTAACGTAACACGAGAGCGCTGGAATATAAGTGAACACGTTCAGGCTTGCGCTAACTGGCCGTATCTGTTAGTTGTACTACCCCTGGCGAAAGCAAGCTGATTTCACGCCGGAGCGCTCATAGCTCGCTTTCAAATAAAAATCGGTATAAAATACAGAAATCATTGTACGTTTCCGGTGTACAACGATTTGAAACAAAAACTTCAGACCTTTCTGATGAATTCGACCCCGATTTCGGAAGACCAGCCAAGTATCAAACGTACAGCCTTTTACAAAAACAGTAACTTCTTAGCCAATGCATGTAAAGTAATAAAATTTCAGAAATATATTTACAATAGTACATTCCATAATTTACCTGAATTTCATGAAAATCGGTCCATGCGTTTATGTGTAATGGTACTACAAAGTTATCGTTTAAAAAAAAACGAGCAAGAAAATAGGTACTTTTTGCATTCCACGTAATATAACATTCACAACAAACATAATAGAAATATTCAAATATCACTAAAGAACGCAGAATAAAACAAGCTTTACGATGGTGTGATTATATTTTAGATTGGTGGACTGATTCAAATTTTATTGGCATTTGAACTCGACCGCACATACTTTCTGCGCCGACAGTAGTGCCATGCATTGCTGTGTGTTGATGTTCTTCTGTAATGACTCTTTGTATCTCCGGTATGGATGTACTCTTGCAGTTTATGACCATCCTTTTCCAAATTGGCTATAAATATTCAATGCATTTAACTCCGCTGACTGAGGAGGAGTCTTGCGTTAATGGGGAACGTTCCAAATCAGCTTGGTTTTTACAAATTGCAAAGTACCGGGCGAGTTGGCCGTGCGGTTTAGGGTCGTGCAGCTGTGAGCTTGCATCCGGGAGATAGTGGGTTCGAACCCCAGTGTCGACAGCCCTAAAGATGGTTTTCCGTGGTTTCCCATTTTCACACTAGGCAAATGCTAGGGCTGTACCTTAAGGCCACGGCCGCTTCCTTCCATCTCCTAGGCCTTTTCTCTCCCATCGTCGCCCTAAGACCTATCTGTGTCGGTGCGACGTAAAGCAAATAGCATATATATATACACGCAAAGTACATTTAAGGTCATTATCGTGTTGAAACATGTAATTACCGTGAAAGCCCATTTTTCGGGCACTATATTTCACGATTTTAGTCAGTATATCCTTCCTTGTACACAGGTTTGTACGTTCTTCCTTCTATTTCCCACTCCTTGAACGAACATACAGGCCCGTAACAGAATGGAACCACCTCCATGTTTCACTGTTGGCCATTCTCCAAACTCTGCAGATTCTATCCGAATAAAAAAATATTTTTTTTTGTCTAAGTCTGACTGGCTGACTGATTGATCATCGCCGATCTAAAACTACTGGACATAGACCTAAAGAAGTTACATTTTAAGCATACATTTATATTACAGTGTAGGTGCACACTAAATTAGGATTTTTGGATATTCCGTCGCTAAGGAGTGAAAAGGGGGTGAGTTTTATAAATGAGCATATCTGTATCTCAAATGCTGAACAGTTTAAAGTCGTGGAAATTAGTATTTGGAATCTCCTTAAAAAATAAAGCAACACGTATTTTAATTTTGGGGAAAATCGACCTAAGGTGGGGGTGAAAATAACTGAAAAAGGAGTTGAATTCTGTTTATGAGGATATTTACGTCTCGAAACTGAAGATGTTACAGACGTGAGCATTGGTATTTGGAATCTCCTTTAAAAATAAATAAACACGTATTTTTTTGTTTTGGGAAAATTGACTAAAGGTGGGGGTGAAAATAAGTGAAGGAGTTGAATTCCTTTTTTAAGAATACGTATGTCTCAAAAACTGAAGATGTTACAGATTTTAAAATTGGCATTTGGAATCTCCTTTAAAAATATACACGTAGTTTTGTTTTCGGAATATCCACTTATGGGGGTGAAAAGAATTGAAAAAAAAGGTGCACTTTTAAAAGGAGTACATTTGAAGATGTTACAGACGTGAAAATTGGTATTTGGAATCTTCTTTAAAAATAAAGGAACATGTATTTTCTTTTTTGGAAATACCACTTACCGGAGGTGAAAATAAGTGAGGGAGTTGAATTATTTTTATGAGGTTACATGTATCTAAAAAATTGAAGATGATACAGACATGGAAACTGGTATTTGGAATCTCCTTTAAAAGAAAAGAAACACGTACCGTATTTTGTTGTTTTCGATTTGAGAGGACTGTTTCTCAAATGTAGAGTTTGTTCCATGTCGCATGTTCCAGAGTTAGCTCTGTCGGTAACCTGGTCATCTTAGCCCCAAAATGCAATACCAGAAACGTGGTTTACAAAGAGGAATTGAGGTAAATGAAACTCAATTTTTCGGTGAGATTTTATACATTAGTAGAGATTTTCAGATATTGTCTTAGGGCAGTACCGAGGAATAATTACTTTTAACTAAGAAATCCCCGCGAGTGAAGCCGCGGGTAATAGCTAGTCGGACCGTATGACGCGATCCCAAAAGTCTTGACATTTTCAAACATGCTGTTCACGAACGCCAGTCCCTTCGATCTGCTTGTTGCTCTTCTTGGGTTGAACTCGGCTGCGGTAGCCATTTCTCCAAACACGACGTATCATCTGGTTAGAAAGTTCCTTTTGCAGATTTTTTTACAAGAGTGCGTAGTTTTGGTACACTTAAGTTGGGGTCACGTCCAATTTTATGTAAAATATACCTTTCATTCCTTTCACTTAATTCTCTCCCTCTGGGTTTTCGGTTTAAAAAAATCTTCCACGTACCCTCATATTTGAATTTATTAACATGAACTGAATTGTTGAATGCGTTTTACCATCTATCGTACATATTTGCATTAATGACTTCCCCTTAAGAGCAAGCTGGACAGTTATTTTCTTCAGATCGTCTGAGAGCGCTGTTCTCTTCACCATCTCGCACCATTCATTGGAGTGTAAATAAGCAAGCTACGGGTAAGTCTGATGTATAAAAAGGGCAGCTTGATGCTGAGAGTTGAGACTAAGGCTGATGACACACGGAGCGGTTTTTGCCGACTGTGACGAAACCACTGCCTGCTCGAACTGCATCTAAAATGACTGCTTATAAGCAGTCATCGGGTGTGTATCGAGCAGGCAGTGGACAGAACACATTAGCGAGCGTGACGTTAGGTGAGGAAGCTAGCTAAAATTACTGAAAAATAAAGGATTGTTCTTATTCTTATTCCAAAAGTCTACTTACTCTATATGTCCTTTTACGTGTATATTATTGAATTTCAAAGATACTTCATGATATCTAATACAAGAATACCTACCAATGATGCAATCGCCGCGTAAATTCAGCCACGCCCGACTAGAGCGAAGCATCAAGTCGGCCGTGATTCAGCTGAATGTATTAAATCTATGGCGCTAGAGTGCGCACAAAGTCTTCAAAACGCTCGCTGCACCGCCAGCTACACGACAGGCCGAGTCGGCAAATCTGCCGCCTGTTGGCGAGCACCGCTCTGTCTGTTTCATCCCATCTGATACAAAAGAAACATGCGCCGACTCGGCGGCCGACTCGGCTGCCGACTCGGCGAAAACCGCTCCGTGTGTCATCAGCCTAACTTGCAAGTGTACGAATGGAGAAGTTGTAGAGGAAGTGAAGTTGTTTACGCTTTGTGAGATTGTTCATGTGTTTTCTGAATGTGATGTGCAATATTTGAGTTCAAGTATTAAAAAAACAGGCGTCATACTTTATCAGGTTCCTATCAGAGTGTAAACAAATATATCTATTTATTTGACAAAACAGCCAAATTGTATTCACATTCCAGCTGTACGAACAGAACAGCTGACTATATTCTCAAATGAGGAGCATCTTTTGAAATCGTATTAAGTGCATAGGTTATAATTTTACAGGAAGTTCAAAAAAACGTTTTACTTCCTAACCAAGTAAGACATGTCAAAATTCTAAACGGCAAAATCTAGGTATTGAGGTTATGTTCCCGTATCAGTCATGATTCAAATCATTTCGCAATACATGAAGGCGTCATTCAAATTATAAAATTTCACTTAATACGTTTTGAACCAATACTTAACAAAATACGTTTTGATACAACCTTTTACTCATATGATACGATTTGAAACGTTCATTTTATTCCAAAGATTATTTACTTTATTGTTAGCTACAGCGCATCATGCACAGTAAATTAAGTTATTATTAACACGTTGTTAATACTACATGGATGTTTACAGTCGTGCAAGTAATTCTTCTTCCTCATGCAAACATTCACAGTCGTCAACATGAGTCGGCCTACCAGTATCTGACGTTGAATCGATGTTTAGTGCTGAAACATAAAATTGCAAACTGTCGAACTCCTTCCAGTTGTCTCCAAATCTGGCTTTCAGCAGGTTCTCGACATCCAGTTTTTTTAGCGTCAGGTAATGCTTTCGTTTTATCGATTACGGGAGGTTCATATACCTGGCCCAGCCTTATGCCTCGTTTCAGAAGGGTTACGAATCGCTTTGAGGGGTCATCAAACCTGTAATTCGGTTCCATCCTTACTGTAACGTGGTACTGACCACTTTTCTCGCTTTCCTTCAGAATCACCCTCTTCATTTGTTTAATCCCGTCCAATTTCTTAAATTTCTTGGCGAGGACCTTGTAGTCCCTTATAACCCATTCTTTTCCTAGATGTTTTTTTTTGCTAGGGGCTTTACGTCGCTTTCCTAGATGTTTATCAGTCCCCACAGACTGATAGATCTCTCGGTATTCCTCGGGAGTAACGATGTCAGAGCACTAACGAAGAAACTTCTCTACAACACCAAAAAAAACCCTGTCTGCTGGTAAAAAGGAATGTCCTCTGACAGGAAAGATGACAACAATCATGGGAATGTTAGCGGGTGCTTTAGTTTGTAGCCAGTAAACTAGAGCATGGATAACATGCATGTTCTTGTTTTGTCCTACACATCCGTCTGCGAACAGCCTGATACAGGTGATCGATTTATCGAAATATACCTAATCTAAAAACGCAGTAACAGCTGATGACACCACGTTTGGTCCTCTTCCAGCCTCGGTCCCACTCCATACATAACATTTTGGATTCTTAGGCAGTGGTTGTACCTGTTGCAAATCAAAGCAGAAGAGCATTGTGTCAGCAGGTCGTTCCCTCATAAGTTTGTGAAAAGCCTGTAAGATAATTTTATGTGCTCCCAAATCAGCTAGTAAACGGTTCTTTTTAGCACTATCTTTTTCAGATTTAATTTGAAAGAGCATTCGAGCGCAGTAACTACAAGCATCCGTGTATGTTGAACTGTGTACGGAAAATATTCTGGAAGAACCACTTTTTCACTTTCAGGTCCGCGGAAGCACTCGCATTATACATTTTGTGGAGTATGTTTATGTTCAACTCTGCTGGTAGATAAAGCCTCTGACTTTTATTCCTGTTGTAATGCGGTTCCCTTCCTCTTAACTGAGAAATAAACGCAATCACCTTTTCTTTCTTTGCAGCAAACAGGCCACTGTTTCTATTCCTGCCTCCCTTCTCTCGAACACCTTCACCATTCTTAACAGCTTTGGATATATTATTAATCCTGGTTTGGCTTATCCCGAACAATTTCTGAAAGAATTTTGAGCAGACCACCTTTGCTTGATCACCAGTATTCACCCAGAAAAGAAGAATAAACGACTAGTATAGCTACGCTCATAAGCTGTATTCTGTTCTTGTACGTTCAGTTGTTCTGTGCATTTATATCAACTTTTTCCTTGCAACAGAAGGAAGATGAGAATAAAGCCCCTCATTATTTATTCCAATTGACAGCTTACTGAATTACTCAGCTGTTCACTGCAGATAATGACGTCGTAATAATAACATGGCACTGTAGCACTTTCTCCTGAAATCTAGTAGCAGTATTACCTCATACGACACAACAATGGAATTCCGACTGCGCTTTCCTGTATATTGCTTTCCAGTTCTTCGTTGTTTCGGAGATGTAACTTTTATCATATGGCTCAGTCGGCGATCATTTTCCACGTGGTTTGGTACGCTGTAAACTATATTTTTTGCTTTCGCCAGGTAGAATACTGGTATACTCCCACACTTGAATCTGCCTGCCTTGTGATTGCATGGAGCCTCGAAATTAGTTAAATGTGGATCGCGATTCGAGTACCTAAAATAAAAAGACGTCCACGTAATCATTCACTTTGTTGTAGGACAGCACTAAATATGGTAAGAAAAACTTACGCATTGTACGAAAACATGCGTTTATGCAATCTTTCCCACGCAAAAAGCACATCTAATACACCGACGTAACCAATTTCAATAATAATGATCATTCTTAACTTACAACAGGAGTGTTTACTTACCGAGCTTCCCGATCACACTGTCGTTCAGTTTTTGCAACTCTTATTCGCTTTCTACTTCCTTTCGAACGCTCTCCTACGGGTAAGTGGCCCTCCATGGGGATCGAAAGTGAACGGGCATGCAAGCAATACCACACTGTCAAGTACGATATAAAGATTGCGGGAACAGCCAACAAAAGAGCGAGATAAATGCTGGCTGGGAAACATTATCGTGAATATAATACGTTTTGAACCGTTCGCCGTGGTGCACATAATACGATTTGTTCCCAGTCATGTTTTTCAGCACTGAATTCCTATGGGAAAGAATACGAAATGACCCTCTCTAACCCAACAGTGTTAAAGAGCATATCCTAATTGGCGGGAAACTGCATCAAAACGTATTCTGATCTCGACTGCATTTTAATACGTTTTGAAACGATGCTCCTCAAATATTAGTTAGGACTGCGAATGTCAGACAGCTCGCAAGCAATTTTTATTTGTCCTGCGGGAAATTCCCATCGAGGAACAACAAACTTATCTCGCCAGGACCAAGAAAGGTGGATGTTCGACACCCTTGTGCACCTTCGGATTCCCTTTCCAACACACACCCAGCCTTTACTGGCAACTGGAGACCTACGTGTGTACATTGGCATTGCAAAATACTTGATGAAAACTGGTGTAAATATCTAAAGAAACAAGTGTGCTTATGTGAAGTATGTTTTTATCTTTTTCGTTCTGTTCTAGACCATTTCTATCATTCTGTATATATTTTACTTCGGTTCTTCAAGTGTGTTTCTCTTTGCTGTAACATTTTAATCATTCTACATTGTTGATGGTCAAATATCGTAAGGACGAAGGCCATGACCAATATATAATTTTAAAAATGTGACGAGGAAGGACGGAAATCTTCGTGAAACTTTCTGAATGCTACTATTTCTAATGGTTCTGTAACTCCACTCTACAACTTCCTATAAGTATGTAACATTAACACGGCAGCTGACTTTCTATTTTATTTAAATTGATGTCATTCTTGCAGCTGTTAAGGAATTCGCAATGGGATACATTTTCAAATTGGAAGCTGTTTGTATGTTACGTCGACAGCCACATTAATATACATTTATTTAAGGAAACTTTACAGAAAGTGTAAAGAGACTGTCAAACTGCGTTTGCAGGTATTCTAAACTGTATTTGCTAGATTCCAGTCACGAGCGAGACATCGGGAAGTGCAGACGTGTGAGTGAGCTGAGGTGTGCAATATGGGAATAACGCTACAGCAATACAGGCTAAGAATTGGAAGATGGCATGCTGCAAGGTGGTGTTGGAAGGAAGGTGGAGCTGAGAGAGGGAGAGAAATTAGTGATTATAAAGGACTGTTGGAGATTATGTTGTGTGCGACGGTTATTGCGACGCTGCTGGTGGTAGGAGGTATAGAAAAGAACCCGGGTCCAAACCAGGGACCATTCGGTTGGGAGGAGCTTGAAGAGATCAAGAGAGTGGTGAAAGAAGCGAGCAAAGGAGAAGAAATAAAGGAAATGATGCAGGAACACCGGGCAATCCAAATGAAGGAGATGAAGGACTTAAACATTTTTATAAAAGAAGAAATTGGAGGAGTAAATGACAAGTTAGCGGAGATAGATGAGGTAGGGAGCTTGAAAAAGAAGGTGGTGGTACTGGAAGAGGAATTGACAGCAGTGAAGAGAGAAGTGAGGTTGGCGAGGAACGAATCAGCAAGAAAAAAATGTGTTTGTGTATGGTGTACAGAATGAAAAGTGGAGTTAGTATTAAAAGTGGTGGACATAGTTTCGAATAAAATGAAGATAAACTTCTCCGAAGATGATGTGGATGATATATATAGAGTAGGAAGGAACAAGGGACATAGGCCGGTGAAGTTAAGATTAATTTCAACCCTGATGGCCGATATAATTCTGAGGAATGCTGGAAATTTGAAAGGATCGAACATTTGAAGGCTGAGACAGAGAAAGAAGACAGGATGCGGTTGGATGTGTATAAGCGGCATATGTGGCGGGCTAGAGCTCAGGGATTGCGAGCCAAGATATTGGGGAGGTGTCTGGTAATTTCAGGCAGAAATTGGTCGCGATCGTGGGCACAGGAGGAACTGCTGAGGATGGAAAAATGTGAGGAGGAAATGAGTTGCAGAAATCGAGAGCTGGGCGACATCAGTACGGAGAAGGAAGAGAGAAGACGGGACTGCGGTGTCAGCGGTCAGGTGGCGGAGTGCAGAGTTCTTAGTGAGTCAGAACAACCCAGGAAGGAGTGAATCAACAAGTAAGAAAATAGACCGAAGTGAAGTGGGTATAGGTAGTGAAGAGATGACGGAAAGGGAAAGGAGTCAGGGTAGTGACTCAACCTCCCCGAATAAGAGAAATGCAGAAATAAACCTGGAGAGAAATCAGGCGTTGAATAAGGCGAGATCGTTTACTTTAAAAGATCTGTGGGGTTGGGAAGAAAGGGGGTAAGGGGAGAGGGACGAGGTGGAACCAAAAGGAAGAATTACCAGAAGTAAGGGGGGAAGCGGTGAAACGCATAAGTATAGAGGGGGAGGAAATAAATAACTAGAGATGGTGATAGGGGTGCTGAATATTGAGGGGTTGATGGGGAAATTAGGGAATAGGGAAATTGTGGATTTAGTGAAAGATTTTGAGATAATTGCTCTAGTAGAGACGTGGTTAGGAAAGGGGGTTGAAATTACATGGGACGGTTATAGAGTAGTTAACGTGTTAAAGAAAAAAGTAGGGAAGAGGGGCCGAAACCCAGGGGGCATAGTAGGTTTAATAAGAAATGAGGTAGCTGAATGGGTGGAGACGTTACAGACTAGGGTAGAAGGGGTAGTGTGGCTGAGAGCAAAAATGGGGAAGGGGCAGCGGGAGCGATTTGTCTGGCACTACTTTATAACCATCCAAGCGATTCAGTTTATGCAAATAATCATTTTTTGACGAACTGATTGAAGACATACACTCAATTAAAGGGATGTATGTGGAAGATGGGGTGATTTTATTGGGGGATTGGAATGCGAGAGTGAGCAATAGGGTACCCGTGTACGGGAAATAAGTAAAAGTAGACGGGGAACTGCAAAGAAAGAGTAAGGATAAGGGTGTAAATAGGTATGGAGAAAGGTTATTAGAGTTATGTGCTATAGAATATTTATTTATTTTAAATGGGTGGATGAGGGGGGGATAGTGTGGGAGAGTTGACGTATATTACAACAAATTGAGGGAGTGTAGTGGATATAGGAATAAGCTCAGAGCGTTAAGGAGAATAATAAGTTTTGAGGTGTTGGAATGTGGGTTAACGGAACATATGCCTATCAGAATAAAATTGAGAACTTTGGTTGCTGATGAGAAGGGAAAGATTGAGGGAAGTAGGGAGAGATATAGGAATGGAGGTTGGAAGTATGTATGGAATGATAATACTAAAGAGAAATTGAGATGACATTAGAAAGAGGAGGGAGATATATTAAGCGTAGGAATTGAAAGGACGGCAGAAGGGAGCAATATGGATAGCGTGCTAAAATTAGTAGAACACCCTCTATGGAGGGTGGGGAAGAAAGTGAGGAGAAGGGTAGAGAGGAAGAAGAAAGAAATGAATGATTGGTTTGATGAAGACTGCAGGAGAAACGTGAGGTTGTAATGAGAGCCCTAGCGGAGTTTAGGAAGGAGGGTGAGCAAGATGAAAGGAAGGAATATTGTAAATTGAGAAGGGAATATAACGAGGTATTGAATGAGAGGAAACGAGGATGGAAGGAGGTGGAAGCTGAAAAAAGTAAATAGATATTGTAGAGAGAAGAAATTTGAGAGGATATGGGAGTCAATAAATAAGATCAGAAGAACGAAACCGGTGGGGAAGGGGGAGAAAACGAGTGGGTTAGGCATTTTAAAAGGCTTTTAGAAGGGGAAATTGGGTAGAGAAATAGACAAGTCATATATAGGAAGGGAATTGGAAGTAGTCATTACAATATTGGATGGGGAGATAACAAGACAGGAGGTAATTAGAGTATTAAAATCCGCTAGACCCAAGGCTGCAGGAGGTGTGGACAGTATTTCCAATAGTGTATGGAAGGAGGTTGGGGCAAATGAACCGATGTTGAGGGGGATTGTGAAATTCTTTAATAGGTTGCTGGAAACGGGGAAATTTCCTAGAGAATGGAGGAAGGGGGTATTATGCCCTATTTATAAAAATAAAGGAGCTAGTAGCGATCCTAACAACCATAGAGGAATTACTCCTAGAATCGTTGTCGAAGGTGTACACAAAGGTTTTGGCGAATAGGATAACAAATTGGGCGGAACAGTACGGTAGGATATCTGAGTTCCAAAATGGATTTAGGAAAGGAAGGAACACAGTCGATAATGTTTGGATTCTGGACACTTTGATTACAAAGTATGTGAGGATAGCAGGGCGTAAATTATAAGTAGCAGCGATCGACTTAGAAAAAGCCTTCGATACGGTCAGTAGGGAGGCGCTATTTTTGAGATTAAGGGAGGTTGGAATGTCGAAGAAAATGAGGGTGTCAATAGAAACAATTTATGAGGAAGTGTTTGTGATGATTAAATTGCAGGATAGAAGGATGAGTAAGTGTTTTGAATCGAAGAGCGGGGTGAGACAGGGGTGTAAGCTATCCCCGATATTATTTATATTATTTATAAATAATATTTTAGAAGGTCATGGTGGAGAGTCATGGCAATGCCCTTGGATAGGGAAAATGCAGGTTCCGGGGTTGCTATTCGCGGATGATCTATTGATTTTGGCTTTGACGGCAAGTGGGTTGCAAAAAGGGTTGGACAAGGTAGTTGAGTATACTAGGAAGTGGTCTCTCAGAGTAAATGTAAAAAAGACTCGGATAATGGTGTGTAGGAAAAGGGGTGGAAGAAAGAATAAGGAAGTCTGGAGGCTAGATCAGGAAGAAGTTAGACCAGGGGGAAAAATTGAGTATCTAGGTGTAATAATTGGTAAGAATGGTTCTTGGAAAAATCAGTGTAGGAGGGCAAAACTTAAAGGAAGAGGAGCGCTTGCCGTAGCGGGGGTATTAGAAAAGAAATTTCCAGATGTTAAATACAAAATTCAGAAAACGATGTTTAAATCACTGGTAATGGGTAAAATGCTATTTGGGGTGGAATTATGGGGAATGGAGTAGGGCAGGGGTGAACTAAACCAGGTGGTGGCGAAATTTAGCAAGATCATGATGGACCTCCCTAACTGTACAGCCAATGCCGGTGCCAGATTAGTCTGTAAAGAATCGATAGAGGTTGAAATAGCTAAGAGGGTGTTCAAGTATTGGATTAGATTGGAAGAAGGGAAGGGTGGGGCATTACTACAAGAAACGTTTAGTTTTCAGAAAGGTATGACGAATGAAGGTTACTGGGTGAATAAGTGCAAAAAATTGTTACATCAGATTGGACTGGGGGTATATGGAGAGGTCTGGGGGGTTGGTAGGAATAAACTGGTATGGGAAAGGGTAAAGGGAAGACTACTAGATATTGAAAGACAGAGCTTAATAGGGGGATGTAGAGAGAGAGTCTCTTTATCAGTATTAAATAAAACGGTGGAAGTAATAAACCCGAAAACGGAGTTCGAGGGTAGAAGGGATAAGAGAGGTTTGTATTGGTGGGTATTGGGTGTTCCGAGGAACGGGGGGTGGTAGGTAGTGAGAATAGTGATAGATGTGTGTTATGTGGAGAGAAGTGGGAGGACCTGCATATTTTTAATCAATGCCGAGCTTTAGAGGAGATTAAGATCAAACTACTAAGTAAGAAGGAGCTGGATATAGTAGGGGAAAGCTATAAGATGGCATCTTGGTTATGTAGAGTGTGGGAGAAAGGAACGAATATAGCGAAATTCTTAAATGTGGCCAGAGCTAGATTTATAAAGAAAGGTGATCTGCCTGGGGCTAGTTGTTGGGAAGTAGATCGGGAAGTAGTAGGATGGGAGGAGGTGGCAGATTAATGACTTGAGGAATACGAGAGTAGATGTGTTTATGAGAAGAGTTGGTAACAAGGGAAAGCCTGAGAAAATTAGGTAAGAGTTGAGAAAAGGGGAGGTTGAGTAGGCTTGAGGGTAGTGTAAATTTAAGAAGTTGGTATATAGTTTAAGTTTATTGTGGATGGTTGAAATGAAGCTTAGGTGGAAGCTAAAGAAAAAAAAAAAGTAGTGAGATGACTGATTGAACTAATGGACTTGGAATGGAGTACTGTCTGTTTGTGTGTAAATTAGATGTGGAAAAGAAGTGTGTTTGTGTGAGGAGGGAGGATAAAGAAGGTGTATGTAATAGTAATTTCGATAGTTTGAGTGGGACTGTAGTTAAGGAGAAAATGTTGGCAGTATGGAAATTATGAAAGTAGGTCATATAAAAAAAGTTAAATGGTTGTAGATGCCTTGATGAGGGTTGTAAAATGATGGATTCTTGATGTTTATGTACTAAGTTTAATAGGATGGAAGAACTGGGATAAGTCTAACAGCTTGATGTAAGTGTGGTGCTGTAGATTGAGAAGACTGAGTGAACAAATGGACTTGGAATGGAAACTGTGTTTGTGTGTAAGTGAGGTGTAAAAAAATGTTACATTGTTTTAGGTGCGTTAATGAGGGATGTAAAATGGTTGTTAGTTGATGTTTAAATCTTATAAGTTGAGGTGTAGTGGGCGGGAATAGTGCGAGAGAGGAGAAGGTGAGGTTTCAAGGGAAGAGGGAGGGGTTGGGACTTGACCCACCCCAAAGAAGTTAGGCTTGAGCATGTCTGCACGGGAAGAAAAAGGAGAGGGAAGATAGTGAGCTGACAATGAACAGAGAAGGTGTGACGTACATAGCGGAAGTGTGTGGCAGGCCATGTGTTGGGTCTGGTTTCCGCCAAGCTGGCTTGTCACACATGGTAGGGAAGGAATACAGTGTCAGCAAGTGTAGGTGAGATATGAGATCAGTTCTCACGTGGCGAGGCTGGTGGCTGCTGTCGACGGGCTGCTGGGCATGTATTCCATACCAGGGCTGACGCAGCGACCAGTCTACTAAATATTTTAGGTGGTAGGTAGGAGTAGGTAATGAGGGTAGTTTGTAGTGCGGTGGCTTCGTGCACGTATGCTGGCTATCCTTGTACTTGTAGGATGATACTGAGTAAATGTAGAGGGAGTTAATTTAGTTAAGTAGTTTTCGGAGAGATGTAGTGCCTATAGTTTGTTTGTTTTTTGTTTCGCTTTCTGTAAGCCGATGGTGTACACTAGAGTGGGTAATAAAGATATGTATGTGTGAATGTATGTATTTATTTATTTGCTAGATTTAAGTTATTCGGCAGTAACCTATCCAATTATCATACATTTAACTATATTCTTAACATTTACGATTTAAGATAACTGTAATACTTGCCCCACGCTTGGACGTCATTTGTAACTTAACTGTAACGATTTTGGCCGCTAAACTACCTATATTCTACCATGACATAATCCACGGAGATCCGTTTCTTCCAATTTTGGTAATGCACAAGAACCTCGTTTATCCGGCCCTCTTTAATCCGGATCTCCGGTTTATCCGGATCGAAAATAATTAAACTCTATTTTTGCTTGTACAGTATTTCTTTTGCGGGGTCGATTCTTCTTGAATGTCTTTTCCGCCAGGGATAGTTAAGGACAGGAACTGGAAGTAAGTCGGCTGGGGTCTATCAAAGGTACCGTCCCGGCATTCGCCTGGAATTGAGAATGGGAAACCGTGGACTCTTCTGAGTTCCTTGACACATTTGCACGCATTCCCGGATGCTCGGAGGTAGATGTGAACGACGTAAATGACTGGTTGTAAATTGACTGTAATTCACGCTGCGGCATAATGACAGATGAATAAATTATTGCCTGCTGTTCCTCGGCAGGTAATGACGAGAGTGATGGTGAATTCGGAAATGAAACAGCGCTCCATCAGAAGAAACAATGACCCATGGAGATGCAACGATCCAACTGGACAAACTGATGGCCTATTTAGAATCCCAGGCTGAAACCACACCGGCAGAACTGATGTTAGTAAAACGTCTTCGTGATCGTGCTACGCGCGAACTCTATACAAATGTAAAACAGAAAAAGCTCGCACATTATTTTAGTGCGTAAGAGAGTCGTAAATGTAAGTTTTCTTATATTTTTTGTACAATTGAAAAAAAGGTATTACTGTACAGCTTATGTTAATATATTATATAACGTGTACTGTATTTGTTTTTAGTTTTTCTGGATTATCCGGATTTTTTATAATCCGGATCAGTTCCGGTCCCACTTAATCCGGATAAACGAGGTTCTTGTGTAATCATACATATTTTCATAATAAACGAAGGACTGGCGAGTTTTCCCCTAATACATGAACATATCGATACAAATCTAAACCTGAAATAAATACATGAGAAATTAGGCACTGCGATCTTCTACCATTTGTAATAATATTAACGACGGCGAACATTAATACCGGCAACACCATTATTTCGTACAATATTCATTCATTCATTCATTCATTCATTCATTCATTCATTCATTCATTCATTATTTATTTATTTACCATAAAACTTTACAGTATCTATGGAAGACCAGGGGAAAAGGACAGGCCCCCGACACGTAGTGCCCCCTGACCTTTTGAAATAATTACCTAAATCCTAAACTAACAGTCATATTACACCATTTACAGGTAAAGTAACAAAGTGTAGTAGTGTTTACATATTTCTTATTTACACAACCTTTCACTCCCTGGTTCTTTTTTCCACGTATTCACACGCATTTTCTCAGCGCATGTGCTTCCTTTCATAACATTTAACTCTATTTACCTTTTTACATTTCAAATCGGCGGGGAGGTCGTTCCAGGGATTGTTCCACCGACAGATGGTACCCTCATTCAAATCACCTTTGTAATACTGTACCATTTTAACCACTCGCTGATTATAACATAAGTATAGTCATAAATGTTTACTTTTCAAAAACTCTCGTATCTTTTACAAGACTCATCTACTCCTTGAAATCACGCCGGAGGCTGCAGCAGTTCAGCAACTCGTACAAGCAGACACAGAGTAACCAATAAATACTGGAACTTAGCTCATGAATACTGCACAACAGGCAACACACACACACATGCATATATACATACATACATTATCATTATGTAGACTTTTATGCCTTTCAGCGTTCAGTCTGCAAGCCTCTAAGAATTTACTAAACGTCGCCACAATCCTCGATTTGCAAGTAGTGTTGTGGCCTCATTTAGTTCTATACCTCTTATCTATAAATCGTTAGAAACCGAGTCTAACCATCGTCGTCTTGGTCTCCCTCTACTTCTCTTACCCTCCATAACAGAGTCCATTATTCTCCTAGGTAACCTATCCTCCTCCATTCGCCTCACATGACCCCACCACCGAAGCCGGTTTATGCGTACATCTTCACCCATCGAGTTCATTCCTAAATTAGCCTTTATCTCCTCATTCCGAGTACCCTCCTGCCATTGTTCCCACCTGTTTGTACCAGCAATCATTCTTGCTACTTTCATGTCTGTTACTTCTAACTTATGAATAAGATATCCTGAGTCCACCCAGTTTTCGCTCCCGTAAAGCAAAGTCGGTCTGAAAACAGACCGATGTAAAAATAGTTTCGCCGGGCTGAGTGGCTCAGACGGTTAAGGCGCTGGCCTTCTAACCCCAACTTGGCAGGTTCGATCCTGGCTCAGTCCGGTGGTATTTGAAGGTGCTCAAATACGACAGCCCCGTGTCGGTAGATTTACTGGCACGTAAAAGAACTCCTGCGGGACTAAATTCCGGCACCTCGGCGTCTCCGAAGACCTTAAAAAGTAGTTAGTGGGACGTAAACCACATAACATTATTATTATTATTATTATTATTATTATTATTATTATTATTATTATTATTATTATTATTATTATTATAGTTTCGTCTGGGAGCTGACTTCCTTCTTACAGAATACTGTTGATCGCAACTGCGAGCTCACTGCGTTAGCTTTACTACACCTTGATTCAATCTCATTTACTACATTACCATCCTGGGAGAACACACAACCTAAATACTTGAAATTATCGACCTGTTCTAGCTTTGTATCACCAATCTGACATTCAGTTCTGTTGAATTTCTTACCTACTGACATCAATTTAGTCTTCGAGAGGCTAATTTTCATACCATACTCATTGCACCTATTTTCAGGTTCCAAGATATTAGACTGCAGGCTTTCGGCACATTCTGTCATTAAGACCAAGTCGTCAGCATAGGCCAAACCGCTTACTACATTTCCACCTAACTGAATCCCTCCCTTTTGTACCTTTCAGCAGATGATCCATGTAAACTACGAACAGCAAAGGTGAAAGATTACAGCCTTGTCTAACCCCTGTAAGTACCCTGAACCAAGAACTCATTCTACCATCAACTCTCACTGAAGCCCAATTGTCAACATAAATGCCTTTGATTGATTTTAATAATCTACCTTTATTTCCATAGTCCCCCAGTATAGTAAACGCACACATATATATGTATTTAATGGAAGAGTCCCTGACTGACTCTTTATTAATGACCTTGGACCGTGCCAAACGCAACCTGTATACAAGGTGTTTGGAAGATGAGTACAAATATTTTTCTGCTAGTTATTGATAGGGCCATGAATACTTACGACGTCAAAATAATGTCCTATTTAAAAAAAAAATGAAAATACAAAATTTGATGTTTGTAACCCAGGTAGTGTTTAATGATGGACGAATTATGGCTTGGCTGACACACATTACAGTATTTTCCAGTGTGAAAACGTTCGATTCGTGTATGTGGAATGTTTTCGTGCAACTAATGCGTGCATACTGCCTGAAGCTGCAGTGCAGTAAAATGATACGGCGTATTGCTTTTTGTGGCGGGAGTGTCCGAGGACATGTTCGGCTCGCCAGGTGCAGGTCTTTTGATTTGACGCCCATAGGAGATCTGGGCGTCGTGATGAGGATGAAATGATGATGAAGACGACGCATACACCCAGCCCCCTTGCCAGCGAAATTAACCAATGATGGTTCAAATTCCCGACCCTGCCGGGAATCGAACCCGGAATCACTGTGACTAAAGGCCAACACGCTAAACATTTAGGCATGGAGCAGGGCTGCAGTGCAGTGATGTCCTGAGAATTGTCTCTCGCATATTACGCTTGCATACTTCCTAAGGCCGCTTCACCGAACTTTCCTGGTTATATTTAAGACTTGATTTCCCAATGTACTGTACACATATATGCAAACAGTATCTACTATGGACATGTTTCTAGTTTCTTCATTTAACGTACGAACTGAATAATTTCATTGAACATACAGTACGTAATGTATACTGTACATGAAGAGTGGAAATTGTAAAGGTTCTAATTGCTATTTTTAACATGTTACAGGAGAGAGAAGAAACATCTTAACTTAAACATTTTAGTATTAAATTGCATTTTAATGGTTAGGTCGTGAAACAGAACACACATAGTCTACTTATAATATCTGGTATAGAATTCTATATTTTAATGTTACTCTGAATAGAATTAAACATATTCAGGAAGGTTCTAAGTCCCTTACTTTAGTTCCCAGGTGTTCCATGTACCAATATGTTTTTAGGTCGTTCTAAGTACCAACTAACAGTGATCACATAATAAAGGTTAAACGGAATGACGGAAATCAGCAGAAGTAAAATGAAATAACACAGATGCAGCCAATTGTTGACAAACTATGATTATTGTTCAGTGGCTGCGTAATAATATTTTTTCATAGGGGGCCTTTGCGTATTCAGGTAAAAAAGGTGTCATGTTTTGGAGATTTATCTTTGCTTGTGGTAGGAATGATGGAGGCAGAATGTGTAACGTTGTTTCCCCTATATCACTAGTATGTTTCTCGTTTTTCATAATCTTCATCTCATGTTCATCTCATTTACATCTCAGCCCAGTTCTCAGAATCATTGAAGCATTTCTTGAGTCAGAGTATTCCTGGAAAACTCTCTGTCACTCTGATCGTATTCACTTTCGAAATTTCACATGTTGTGTTCTGCATGCATCAGCAGAATTCTTAACATGAAGGAAATTGTCTTCCTTCATTTGTAATACTTCGACAGTTTTTTCAGCACTAGCAGTTCTCACATCATGCAAATCTGTTGGGATGTGTAACTTACAGACTTTCTTCCGCTTTTCAGTTAATCATTTTCAATCATGGTCACACCTTACGAAGCTGTGGCGACTTACAAGGAACTTATGTGTAACCACCATGGAAGTGACCATATTGTACTAAAAGTAACACGAGGAAAATAATGCCACCCTTTTTGTCGTGGGCAGCACAATTGTCAGACCACATAAGTTCAAGTTCTCTCTTCTTGGTCCCCTTCCATTTACTAGCTTCAGAGTGCATGACCCGTTTTCATTGGCTCCACGAGAGGCAGTACTGCCATCCCACATACACAACACACTGTCATCAGACTCTGCACCGACAATTCTAAAATTGTAGCAGTTGAGTTGTCTGCCGTAGTACATGCCACTGTGTGTTAGATTTGGGACCACTAACACCTGGTTAGTTCGATTCCCGGCAGAGCCGGGAATGTTAACTATCATTGGTTAATTCCGCTGGCACGGAAGCTGGGTGTATGTGTCGTCTTCATCATCATTTCATCCTCATCACGACGCGCAGGTCGCCTCCGGGAGTCAAAACAAAAGACCTACACCTGACGAGCCGAACATGACTTCGGACACTCCCGGCACTAAAAGCCATACGCCATTTCATCCGTATGAGTCACCACTCCGAAGAGAAAGGTGGTTTGAATGTTACCGATCCCGGTTCGCCCGTTGGCGCTTCTCTGTCGGTCGTATTTTGTATGTGTTTATCTGTTGAGATTGGCGGTTATTTTGAGGTAATGTATGTTTTTGTGTTACGTTTTATGTGTGGTAGTGTGTTGGAGGTATGTTTTAGTGTATGTTGTGTATTACCAGAGACAGCGCATTATTCGTGTTGATTTGACTGACACTAGTATTCTAGTGTTACGATGTGGTAATCCTGGACGGTGACCCATCCAGGTACTAGCCACACCGGGTGTTGGTTTAGGGGTTGCAAATAGCCGCACCGTGAGATTAGCGCTACTTAGTTATGCGTTCGCTGTAAGAAGTTGTTATGGGTGTAATTTTGATAGGCAGCTGTATAATTTCGGCATTTGGGCTCGGCTGTATGCTAGGCCCCAATGCTGCGGTGTTTTTACAGTAAGATTGTATGAGAACGTTTGGCTGGAGTGAGTTCTTGGTGGAGGTGGTCTTTCTTGGCTGGAGGGGGTGTTTTACTAGACTGTAGTCTGATTAGGCATGTTACTCCTGCTGAAGGTCAATGGCTGAGGTGTCACTATTTAGAAATCTTACATTGTAGCTTTCTTCTACCATTGTATTAAATGCATACATACATACATACATTATCATTATGTAGACTGTTATGCCTTTCAGCGTTCAGTCTGCAAGCCTCTGAGAATTTACTAAACGTCGCCACAATCCTCGATTTGCAACTAGTGTTGTGGCCTCATTTAGTTCTATACCTCTTATCTTTAAATCGTTAGAAACCGAGTCTAACCATCGTCGTCTTGGTCTCCCTCTACTTCTCTTACCCTCCATAACAGAGTCCATTATTCTCCTAGGTAACCTATCCTCCTCCATTCGCCTCACATGACCCCACCACCGAAGCCGGTTTATGCGTACAGCTTCATCCATCGAGTTCATTCCTAAATTAGCCTTTCTCTCCTCATTTCGAGTTCCCTCCCGCCATTGTTCCCACCTGTTTGTACCAGCAATCATTCTTGCTACTTTCATGTCTGTTACTTCTAACTTATGAATAAGATATCCTGAGTCCACCCAGCTTTCGCTCCCATAAAGCAAAGTTGGTCTGAAAACAGACCGATGTAAAGATAGTTTCGTCTGGGAGCTGACTTCCTTCTTACAGAATACTGCTGATCGCAACTGCGAGCTAACTGCATTAGCTTTACTACACCTTGATTCAATCTCACTTACTACATTACCATCCTGGGAGAACACACAACCTAAATACTTGAAATTATCGACCGACCTGTTCTAGCTTTGTATCACCAATCTGACATTCAGTTCTGTTGGATTTCTTACCTACTGACATCAATTTAGTCTTCGAGAGGCTAATTTTCATACCATACTCATTGCACCTATTTTCAAGTTCCAAGATGTTAGACTGCAGGCTTTCGGCACAGTCTGCCATTAAGACCAAGTCGTCAGCATAGGCCAGGCTGCTTACTACATTTCCACCTAACTGAATCCCTCCCTGCCATTTTATACCTTTCAGCATATGATCCATGTAAACTACAAACAGCAAAGGTGAAAGATTACAGCCTTGTCTAACTCCTGTAAGTACCCTGAACCAAGAACTCATTCTACCATCAATTCTCACTGAAGCCCAATTGTCAACATAAATGCCTTTGATTGATTTTAATAATCTACCTTTAATTCCATAGTCCCCCAGTATAGCGAACATCTTTTCCCTCGGTACCCTGTCATATGCTTTCTCTAGATCTACGAAACATAAACACAACTGCCTATTCCTCTCGTAGCATTTTTCAGTTACTTGGCGCATACTGAAAATCTGATCCTGACAGCCTCTTTGTGGTCTGAAACCACACTGGTTTTCATCCAACTTCCTCTCAACGACTGATCGCACCCTCCCTTCCAAGATGCCTGTGAATACTTTGCCTGGTATACTAATCAATGAGATACCTCGATAGTTGTTGCAATCCTTCCTGTTCCCTTGCTTATAGATAGGTGCAATTACTGCTTTTATCCAATCTGAAGGTACCTTACCAACACTCCACGCTAATTTGACTACTCTATGAAGCCATTTCATCCCTGCCTTCCCACTATATTTCACCATTTCAGGTCTAATTTCATCTATTCCTGCTGCCTTATGACAATGGAGTTTATTTACTATCCTTTCCACTTCCTCAAGCATAATTTCACCAACATCATTTTCCTCCTCCCCATGAGCTTGACTGTTTGCAACACCACCATGATGATTTCCTTTTACATTGAGAAGATGTTCAAAATATTCCCTCCACCTCTCCAGTGATTCCCTGGGATCTGTTATGAGTTCACCTGAATTACTCAAAACACTGTTCATTTCCTTTTTCCCCACCCTTCCTAAGATTCTTTATTACTGTCCAGAAAGGTTTCCCTGCTGCTTGACCTAGCCTTTCCAGGTTATTACCAAAATCTTCCCATGACTTCTTTTTGGATTCAACAACTATTTGTTTCGCTCTGTTTCTTTCATCTACGTACAAGTCCCTGTCTGCCTCGGCCCTTGTTTGGAGCCATTTCTGATAAGCCTTCTTTTTACGTTTACAGGCTGCTCTCACTTCATCATTCCACCAAGATGTTCGCCTTTTCCCATCTTTACACACAGTTGTTCCTAGGCATTCCCTTGCTGTGAGCTCGCATCCCGGAAAGAGTGGGTTCGAATCCCACTGTCGGCAGCCCTGAAGATGGTTTTCCGTGGTTTCCCATTTTCACACCAGGCAAATGCTGGGGCTGTACCTTAATTAAGGCCACGGCCGCTTCCTTCCAACTCCTAGGCCTTTCCCATCCCATCGTCGCCATAAGACCTATCTGTGTCGGGGCGACGTAAAGCCCCTAGCAAAAAAAAAAGAAGCGACTTCAGCGATAATCACTCCGCGATAGAGGCTTAGCGATAATCGTAAAGGACTCTTCTACTAAGTTCGCATGTTGTCATTTTCTTACACGTGATAATCGCTAGACACGCTAGCGTCGATCGTTGAGCGGCTGTAGACGCCTGCTCTATCATCAGTCATAATCGCAATCGCTAGCGGTTTTTTTTTCGTGAATTCAGCGTGTTCAATCATTAAAAAATGTCTTATCAGAATGCAAAGCTGCATTTTTCCACTGAAGAGGATGAAAAGTTCAGAATCGGAGCGAAAACATCTAGCATTGTATGATACGCAACATGAACTCTACCGTGATACCCGAGTGGAGGACACTCTTTGGAAAGAGATTGCAAAATATGCGGAAAGAACAGGTAAGTTTAATAACAGTCATATACCAAATAGGTTGCTTTTTAACACAGTTCACTAAAGAAATTAAGTTAATAATCGGTTATTGTACACCCTTCGAGCGGGGAACCAAGAGATCATGACATTAGAACATTAGATTACCTGTGATTAGTACCATCACGCGTGGAACACCATGAGTCGACTTTTCTTGCTGTTAGTACCAGTATGCGAGGAATACCCTGGGTCTGTGGGTGGGTCACTATGGGTGTACAGTACCGGTCTATAGTATCCACCACTATTACGGAGGCTCCTCTCGGTCCAGGTTCGGTTGGAAAACCCCAAGGAGAAAAAAAGAGACTATCCTCACTGGGGTGTTCCAACATCTGGTTGTGGACTTCATGGGTCAGCGTTTCGAGGAACACCATGGGCCTGGGCGTTGCCTGTGATGGAACCACTATATGAGCGACGTCGTGGGTCTGTGTTGCCTGTGATTAGTACACGCTATGTGAGGAACACCATAGGATAGTGCGAGTCCCTGTTATTAGTACCACTGTGTGAGGAACACCATGGGTTTTCGTTGCCTATGAGTGGCGCCTTTATGTGAGAAACACCGTAGGTCTGCGTTACCTTTGCCTAGTACATTACCTGTGAGTAGTACCACAACGTGTGGAACACCGTGAATCTACGTTACTCATGATTTGTACCGCTACATGAGAAATACTATGGTTCTACTTTACTAGCGATAAGTACGCTTATGAGGGGCCGTTGACCTGGATTTTGGATCCCTTTAGACAACAAGCATCATCGATTCAGAATTGCGCTTTGCAAACAGTCCCTTGGTAGTGTATACCATGGTTATATTTTGTTCTTGTTTTTTAGAATTTGCTTTACGTCGCACCGACACAGATAGGTCTTTCGGCGACGATGGGACGGGGAAAGCCTAGGAATGGGAAGAAAGCGGCCGTGGCCTTAATTAAGGCACAGCTCCAGCATTTGCCTGGTGCGAAAATGGGAAAACAAGGAAAACCATCTGCAGGGCTGCCGACAGTGGGATTCGAACCCACTCTTTCCGGGATGCGAGCTCACAGCTGCGCGCCCACTGATGTTTTATTATTTTGAAGTACACTGACTTAGCAAGTGTCATGGGATAGTCACCTAATAGCGTGTGGGGCCTCCTCTGGCCCTGCGAACTGCAGTGAGACGCCGTGGAAGTGGGTCGACAAGTCCCTGGTAGTCCTCTGGACGCAGCTGACACCAAACCTTTTGCAGAGCGGCCGCCAATGCTGGTCTGTTCGTGGGTGCAGGATCCATGGCACGGAGCCTGCGTTTCAGGACATCCCAGATATGCTCGATAGGGCTCATATCGGGGCTCCTGTGTGGCCATGGCAGTCGTTGGACCTCCGCTGCTTGTTCCTGGAACCATTCCCGGGTGACGTGGGAGCGATGTGGCGGCGCGTTATCATCTTGAAACACCGCAGAACCGCCTGGGCGCTGGAAGGCCAAAAATGGGTGGAGATGGACTCCGAGCAGCTCAACATACCGTGTACCATTCAAAGTCCCTTCCAGAACAACTAGGGGGCCCATTCTATACCAGAAAAATGCACCCCAGACCATAACAGAGACACCAGTGCCCTGGACCACGCCTTCGAGGCAGGCGGGATCCATCGCTTCATGTGGTCTGCGCCATACACGGCGCCTCCCATCGGCATGGTGCAGTTGAAATCGTGATTCGTCTGACGATATCACGTTACGCCGTTGTTCCAGTGTCCATCCCTGGTGACTGGCGACAAATGCGCGTCGTTGTGCCCGATGACGTTGGGTTGACAGTGGCACCCGTGTGCGGCGCCGGCTCCCATACCCCATAGAACCCATGTTTCTACGGATTGCCCACTGGAAGACGTGTCTAGCACGGCCTGTGTTGAATTGAGCCGTGATTTGTTGCACGGTCACTATTGACAATCCGTCTGAGATGTCGCCGGTCACGGTCATCGAGGGTGGCTGGACTGCTGGTCGTTATATTGCTGTGGACGGTGACACACGCATTCAACCTTTCACGATACACCCTGGGCACGGTTCATCGTGTGAAGCCGAATTCCCGCACCACTTCCGATCCGTCGCGCACCGACCACCAAACCCTGTTCGAACGGTGTCAGCTCACGACGACGTTCCGTGTTACACCTGTCACATGCACAGCCACTGTTCACAAGGTCTCCTATACAACTGCCGCTGGCACAGGGGGCGTGTGGTGCGCAGACAACACACCTGCGCATCAGTGCTCCGCTATCCCATGACATTTGCTCAGTTAGTGTAAAATATATGGTAGTAAATTTGAAGTACCAGTGAGTTAATAATACAAATGATATTAAAGGAAGAGGAGCTTAATACAAATGAATATACACATGGTCTCTTGTAGATAGCCCATGTCTAAATTCTGACGCATTAGCATTAAAGTTTATAACATACTGACCCCTTTTAGGTCCTTCGTAGGATACCTACCTTCCTTACGTATCATCAAATCAGCATGAGATCTTTCTCTTGGGTCGTCTGTGAGTTCTTCGTCACTTGCGTAGGTAAGATGCGGGTTTCAGTAATTTAAACTATTTTCTTTAATGAGAGGACTCTGGTTAAAATAAATGGATATTTATTGATCGTGTGCGATAAAGTCCAAGAAACTTATGACATTTTTATCATCTTCAAACAACGAACTCAGTCTTGTCCGTTAAAACAAAATACCAATAATAACGGTGATGAGAGACGCTGGTTTTGGAGACCATAATTGAACTGCATTAAGGGCATCCTTACTAGAAACCACCGTTTTAATTTACGAATGAAATAAGGAAAGTCAGGAGATCCCTAAGATCGGTTTCCATGTGAGACTGCATGTACCACCATAATGATTGGTAATGATCCATCCCCCATAACACGAGCTCTGGACTCTTGGTATAATCAAGGGAGTCCAATCGGTATGTGCCACACCGTGGTTGTACGGCATGGACCCTTAATTGAATCGATGTGACCTGCGACTATGTCATGGACCGACATCTACCTTGATGATTTACGTTAAAGTCATTGTGGGTGATGACCGCATGAAAAATGATGCTATACTAGCAGATGGCCCTAATCTAAGTCACTGAAGTTGATAACCCCATGACCATCCAAACTTCTAAGATGAAGACTGAACACAATTATGTTAAAGTAGTTGATGACCAAGGTTTCCACATTAATAAATCCCCAGCACATCTGATGCTCAGCAAATCAAAATCAAAATAAGAACAACAACAAACGCTCACAACACTTGTGGCAGTAAAGTCCCATGCCATCGGACATGTCCCCTTAATCGTTACGTTAATAAGTTGAAATTTCCCAGCATATGAAACTAAGATTTCCAGAATACAATTTCAAGTTAGTCACTTGGTTTTAAGCTAATTCTCAAAATACGGTTCCACTAAATTTAATAAATTAATAAATGAAGTAATCTCATAATCCTAATTAACAACAAATTTTATCTATCCCGGACGATTAATTACATTTGTGTTACCACTCGGATCTGTATATCATAAACATTCCTTTTACGGAAATATTGATCTAGTATTGTTTATGCTGTAAGGTTTCTTCAACGCAGCTAAAAAGCGGAATAAATTGTCATAATTACCAGTACCATTTATTTCATGACGTCACTCAAGTTTACATTATAACACTAATCATTATTAAGAAACTAACTTGGATAATCCTAACCTTGAATCCTATAATCTGCATAACTTGATACATAACGCAAAATAAAACATCGCATGTCAAATCGCTTATAACGCCTACGGTTATCCCTTGGACTAATTCCGACACCACCTTCGATATGATTTCAGGCCGATGGGACTCAAGTGCCGTAACGTATCTCACCCAACTCTAAGGTGAATGGACTACTCCACCCCATGTGCTCCACAAGCATTACCTCATATCACAAGAACCTACATTTGTGCCTTGGAAACCAACAACAACACAACACAATCTCCCATCACGAACTCTATGGATTTACAGCTACCGTGACATTCCAATGAAATAATCGCAAAGCTTTGTACAACCCTCAACACCAAACAACACACTACCGATTCTCAAATTTGGACATCCCTGAATATGGTTATTTCCAACATGCCGTACAATCGTGTTATTTCCGTCGCTTCGATAATGAATTCAAGTCTCTACTAAAACGACTCTGTTCTAAAATATGAAAATGAAAACCTACAACCTCTTTTCCAGTTAATGACCGGGTCAGGGATGGGATGAATGAAGCCCCGAACTTACGGCGAGGATATGAATTGTGCCGGCTGCCGAGGCCTGTCGCACTCCCCTGGGGCAATAATTAATGACTGACAGATGAAATGAAATTATATTGGAGAATGTTGCTGGAATGAAAGATAACAGGGAAAACAGAGTACCCAGAGAAAAACATGTCCCGCCTCCGCTTTGTCCAGCACAAATCTCACATGCAGTGACCGGGATTTGAACCACGGTATACAGCGGTGAGAGGCCGGCATGCTGCCGCCTGAGCCACGGAGGTTCATTCTCTTCTAAAATAACGAAATTAATTCCAAACATTTACTACAAATGACAAATCTCGGGTACAGTTTCTTTCTAGCAATAAACTGGCTCGACTGTCTAACAGCTGGCTTGAATAACGGGAACACAACCCTCCCTCGATATCTCTTACCCAAAACACACCATGTTATCTTAACCTGCATCAAATGAAAACCTCGCCTCGCTGGCAATTTGCATGAAATATTATTCTTGACTCACATAGGTCATGCGAAGAGATTTTATTTTGAAACGTCACTTGAAGTATTCTTATCCATGACGGTCCTATGTTTTCACGTGGAATCCTAATTATGGACTGACCCTGTTCCCATATCATTAAATTACACAAAATAAATCCTCGGGTTCCCTACAGTGAAATTCGCGGCATAAAGTCTCTTCAACATTACAGGATTTCAACAACCTGATGCATATTCCTTCCCATTTTCGCAAGACTTACACAACTTGCTGTCACAAATTCTCTACACGACAATAATATGGAATGTCTCTATTGATTGACCCACTACGATGTTACATTAAGCACTCTGTGACAAACTAAACATCTCTCCTCGCATATCTGAGATTGACAACGCAAAATTTCCGAACCGAAACTCACAACTTGACCTACAAAAATCTTACCGTTATTTTTCTCTCATCAATTCTACACAGATTTAACAGACATTTGGAATAGCATCCCCTGTAACAAATCACTCCAGTCTCGCCTCGTAACTCTCCTTGACAAAATATACATCTCCGAACACACGACGGTGTTCATTTCGCAACAGCTGACTTCACCATTATCGCGCACTCGTTCTGTCTAAATGGTAAACCACGGATTACGCTTACAGGAATTTCATCTTTACACTGAACTGAATTTTATAATGAATTAATGTCTTAACTTTGGCAAACAACAAATATAGAAAATAAACACACGGAACTGCTACTTTGATTTAGACATTATATTTGTTTTACATCATCAAATCTGCTACTATACAACACTTCACACGCTAGTTTCGCGACTTTCCGATTATCCGAGAGACATTAAAACTTACCTTTTTGTCACATTCCTCTCACATTTTTTATGAAATAAAAGGGTGACCAAAATGCGTCACAGATACACAAATAACCTCATGAAAAAAATAAATGCACTTTATATCAAGGTAATTTACATACCTGTAGTCGTACGTCGTCTCCAATCATAACAAACCCACTAGCCTCTCTCATTCTTTATCTAGCCATCTCGACAGATATTGGCTTTAAAAACAGGTTCTTCATTTCGATTATTTTTTAACAACATTCACCTGAAGATAATAACATAAACAAAAAATGCCGTTCACGCGTTCTCTTCCTCGCGAACCGAACACGTTCGTCAAATCACCGATCCGCACACGCAAAAGAGTTAAATCAGTGATACCGTACTTCTAATTTAACTGCAGGACTTCGGCATTATAATCACCGTCTGTTGCATGGACGTGAATTTACATGACGTTTTCACATCGGAATACCGTTAATTTGACAGACAATCTCTCTGAACTTGGAGATGACGTTAAATAGCCACCTTTGGCCAAACTGCTTTCCCTTCTTTGCAAGACTTAATCTGCACAACCGATTTTTAATGTTATTCTGAGCAGCGTGCGGTCGCTTTAAATTCACTGAACACAATGCGGGATTGCAAAATGGCGCATCGTTCTTTTGTAACATTTAATCCCACTCCCACGCTATCAGCATTTACTGCCAAAAATTTACAGACACTTTTTCCACCCCATACAAATGTAATTATAGCTGATCACGACGTAACACATAATTGTTAATTCAAAAGGCGCAATATTTCTATTACTTATAATGGCCGTCAATTTTCTCTCAAATTTCTTCATAAAAGCTAATTTTTCTTTTGATACACAAAGTGAAGTTTTACTACATATTTGTATCACATCAGGAACTTCGTCATGCATCAGACTACTCTCGTCTACACTATGCAAGCTTTCATTGGAACTTTCATATTTTGGTACTATATTCCTAAGATGAGCATCTGAATGAGCTTTACTGACGTGAATCGCAACAGACTTAAGTTTTTCCACAAATGTCACAGGTATTGAATCGACTATTCCCATTTCTGGAACTCACCTCAGAGGATTGGACTAAAGTAGGTGCAGGTTCGTCTGACATCACGGAAGGGAACTTAAACAAACAGTAGCACCAGTAGCAATGTTCATCAGTTAATCTACGAAGGTTGGAACTTAAATAGTGGCAACTATTCATTTACAACAGATACAAAAGAGTTACATGTTAGCAACTTCACTGTCCCTCAATGTAGTCAGCAGCGTTCTGTATAGTCCGTTACCTGCGATGTGGAAGTCGTAGCATACATTTTGCTGAGCCTGTTCTGTTGATGGTGCGAATGGAGCAATCTACTGCCTGTCGAATCTCTGCAACAGTTCTGAAGCGAATGCTCACGAATCGCCTGGTTTCGATCACTGTCCAGTAACGCGGCAAGAACATGCACTTCTTCTTCACTCGTAGGACGACCTGCCCGATGAATGTCCGCCACAGTTTGCCAACCATCGTTTAAGGCTTTTACCCAACGCGCCACTGTTCTGTAAGGCAATGCAGATTCCCCGCAAGCCTCTTGAAGACCTTGATGACACTGTCGTGCTGTACGACCTCTGGCACCTTCAGTCTTGATCCTACTCCGTTGTTCCTGTTTGGAAAACATACTGACAACGTTACGTTAGACCGCTGGCTCACAAATGACTGTGTTTCTCTCGCTTGTGCGCACGCAGGTGATGTGAGAAGGGCGAGTCCATTTGCTCTGAGGTAAGGTAGGTATATAACCACCGTGTGCTATCAGCGACAATATTAGATTCCGTTGCATAGCGTCTCCACAGCAGTGTTGCCACTGTTTAAGTTCCAACCCTTGTACATATTCAAAATAAACTATAGCATTAGTAGCACAGTCCATCAGTTACTCATATTCAAAATAAACAATAGCACCATTAGCACCGTCCATCAGTCACTCCACATATTTAAGATAACACAGTATCACTTAGAGATCATTTCTTTAAGTCCTTTTCTCCAGCAATACAATCGGATCAAAATGTAGTCCACTATAAACGAACAACCCTTAAAAAAAATGATTATTTCCCAAATTTGTTTGAAAAGCAGGCGAGAGTAGGTGGCATGTTAACTATGTGAATATATAAGATCTACCAAGGATCTCGGTTGTCAATTTCCGCTTTGTAGAGAAGTGAAAACTATAACCACTGGCCACGGTGTTTTCCTTTTTTTGTTTGATATCTCGATTGGTATGACCTTTAATGGAAAGGCTGTTACGGTATATGCTGTGCTGATGCACCATGTTTGTTAGGGAATGGTTAAGATTTTACATAGGGGCCATAATTATTGAGTGAAATCGTGAGAAGCCAGCCACAGTTGGAATCACCGCCAGTCATTGGGATTTTTGAAATGAAAACTTTCGTCGTTGTGATCTGGATTCTTCGTGAAACTGGATGTCTTGTGACTGTGATTTGATTACGATATCAATAGTCACGCAAAACTTCAGGTTTACTTACTCATTCACTCACTCACTTAGATTTGCCGCCATTGCCGTGAACAGAATCTCATCTTTTCAAAGGGAAAAATCACTGGAACGTGAAGAGAGTCGGATTTTTAAATACTGTAGGTGTGCTGTTATATACTTTATTATTCCAGTTTTGGTATTGCTTTGCGAAATTTTGATTTAACTAGAGAGCGATGTTGAAAGTGTATTTCTTTACTAGCAAACCAGTTTATCATTTCACACCTGGAAATTGCTGGGACTGTACCTTAATTAACGCCACACTCTTTTTCTTCCCGCTCCTGGCTCTTTAATATTCCATCGTCGCCATCAGATCTTTGTCTATGTGACGTGAAGCACATTGTTAAGAAACAGTTTATCATGTCCTCGACACAAAATTTTGTGAGTGAGATAAGCTCTGCCATCGAAATTCGATTTAAGAGTACGGGATTCTTATTTTCATTCTGTCAGTGTATTTAATTTTGCAACTTGTTAGGAAATATTCTAGTTCCTGATACCCAACGAAACTTACTTGTCAGTTCTAGCGTAGTTAGCCCTTAGCGAGGTGCGCTAACAATCCCTTGTGTTATTTTAACTAATCAGTAAGGGTTCTAATAAATGAAGGATGTCTTCGTATGTAAACTTTTGCAACATTCCCTCGTATGGTTTCCTAAACCCGTTGAGCGATTGAAAATTCACCCCGTTTGTGGAAGTCTTAGTCCTGTAGTTATTGTTATTCATCGTAACGTTTGTCCTCGTAGGTGATCAGGATATCCAAGCCATACATTTTGGTAGCACTGTTCTTGAATGTGGTGGTAAAAGCTGCCTCGGGTTGGAAAAAACTGCATGCGGTTTCCAGCAACTTACCTTGAACGAGAGTAGATCGTGTTATGTTTCATGCCTCCGATAGCTTGCAACATGTTTTGTGAACCTTCTGTCAAGTTGTGAAGTGTACACATTGTGAAGGCGCTACTTTGAATTTAACTCGCATTTCTTAGAAGCTCTCGATATTGGGGCATTATCTGGTCCTCAGCAGAGCCTTGCGTCATACATTTACCTAAATTTTGATGTGGAATGTGTGGTATCGTTAGACAAGTAGACGTATTTACGAGTATGTCTACACTCTTTTACTAATCGGTACGGCACGTGACGAATGAGAAGCATGCTTGTTGTAACTTCTTAGGTGTAAATCTACCAATCCTGATCATAAGGCTCGGAGTTTGTGGTTTTGTGCGGAATTCAAATCACTGGGTCGCCCTTTGATTTTCCGAAGTCTTGCTTGGCATATTCATATTTGAACCACATTATCTTTGTTGAAAGCTAGCGAAGAGTCACTGAGGCACCTTCCACTTCGAAGACGACTATTAAGAGTGTAATAGGATTGTTGGGTATGCGGCTTCAATCTTATAAGAGTGTCAGGGTGAAAACAGAGGTGGAAGTTACAGTCAGTGAAATAGATGTGATGAAGGTAAATAATGCATGATGAATAATTACGGTCCTGTTAAATATGAAGGATCTTAACTCCTGACCTAACTTCATGATCTACACTTCTGAGACATCGAATTTTAAATAATTTACATAAGTTATTCTTCAACATATTACAAGGAGAGAAAATACACTGAAGAAAATGGAAATTGCAACACCCAGAAGGAGTGGTGCTACATTGCTGCAATTGAACATGCAGGACGAGTGCAAAAAATATATTTAACTAAACTGTGTGGCCCAGTTTCCGGATTCACCCATTCCCCTCCCTCATGGAAAATGTCTGAGGTAATCATGGCACCTAAGACATCAATCATCCAGGCGTTCCTAATAATTGCCGTCCTATCTCCATTCCTTCCGTGATTTCTAAATTTCTTGATACTCTGCTCATGAACAACGAGTAGTTCAAATTCGAAAGTGGATATTCCACTTCCCTCCAGACCTGCAGAAGAAATTACATAAGAACTACTACGACTGGCGGCAACTATCGTAAACTGGAAGGGACCTGTGCCTACAGCAAGACAATGCTCCAGACCATCGCTTCCGAAGTGTGGTTGACTGCCGAAGAATCATCGTGAGTTCGAGGGAAACTGGAGCCGTGACGCCTAGATGGATGCGCCGAGGGATGACGAAGACATCGGACTGCTGGCCGAGTGGAAGAGCACCCATGTTCCAAGACTTGGATAGCCACATGCCAGTAACCTGAGCACCAAGATTAAGTCGTACGGTTCACTGTGGGGTTCGCTGGTTACCAGGGATGGGTTTACCTGGAACGGTATCTCAAAAAAACATTTCTTAACAGTTAGAAATAACTACTGCTTCAAAAGCGGTCCGGTATTAAAGCTCTCTACAGAAGGTCGTTCGGGATCTCTGGAGACGATGTTTGAAGGGTAATTAGCTTATGAAAAGCCATGTCTCCACTGACGATCATGCTCAATTAGAAATCTAGCATTTCTACCTATAGCCCGACAACGTAATTTCCATTGCAGTAAACTCTTTCGCAGGGCCATGTGTATCTTATGCCACTCCTCCTGACAGGCTTTCCAGAGGCCATCCATAGTGCGTGGACGTCTCTTTCATAAGGCCCTTTATAGGAGTCCAAGTGCACAAAAGTCTATGGGTGGCTCATCGGGTACCTTCACCGGAATGTCATTAAAAGGAATTGCGCGGATTCCATTTTCCATCTCCATTCTCTCTAAGAACAGACGAGTCGAACGACAGGTGGGAATGGATGCTTTATCTTCATGTACCCATACCTGATTTTTCGCCCTCTCATGCAATACTGGGATATCTGTATCGTAATTGGGTGTTAAAACCTCGCAATAATATTATGTGGAGTTCACCATCACGTTATTAGCGACACGGCAAATTGTTAAATCGCCATTGTAGCAGTATTCAGCGATGATCGTGACACTCCTTGGAAAACTTTGCCGGCATTCTTTATACTTTTTTTTGTCTCTAGTGTACACATATCCTTCGTCTGTCACCACATTTTTCCATCTGTCCCCTGCCAGATAGCCCTCATACAGCTTTCTTGCGTTAGTGTGACATTCCGAAATGTGATGAGGCAACAACTTGTGCATTCGGCCTTATGCCGCTTTTCTAATTGCAGGTCCTTGTTGAGTATGGAGTTAACTGTTGAAACAAATATCCCCAAACAAACATCTCCATGCGATAGTCCTTTGAGGGGCTGGGGAACCACCTGAGACAAGGGCCTTCACTTTCCTCACCACTTCTGGTGTACGGCTGGTGGCTGGTCGTGGATTTGCATGTTTCTTCTCCCCTGGAATTAAGTCCAGTCTGCCTTTGCCTAGTTTATTCAATACAGCACTGACCCCGTTCTTTGCTTTCAAGAAATCACGCTTTTTGCGCATTCCTTGGATTGCAGAATAGCTACATTAATGTCGGAAAGGGCTGTTAGGTAGCCCTCCCAGTAAGGGTCAATCCGCTTCGGCATCGTTGCAGCTAATGTGACAAAACTGTACACACAAGTTCTCAGTACTGACGTGAATCATCACTCCCCGTTTTGACTTGCTGTAGTTGATTACAGCGCCACCAGCGGCCTTCAGACTCGTCGCCAGAGATCCCGAACGACCTGTAACATTCACTGTGCTAGGGAATATGGGACCAACCTGTAGTATAGCAGCAGCGTGTCTGCTGTTTACCCGGATGCTCCGTGTTCGATTCGGGGCCAAGGCAGGGATTTTTACCTGATCTGAGTGTTGGCTCTTGGTCCACGTGATTTCACTTGAGGAGCTATCTGAAGGGGAAATGTTGGCCTCTGTCAAGACTAACGGCCGAGAGGATTCTTCGCGCTGACCACACGTCATTCCATAATCTACAGACCTTCACAGCCTGAGCAGTGGTCGCTTAGTATCCCAAAGGTCCTTCGGGGTCGGTAGCGCCAGGGGACTAGGGAAATAAAATATATGTAACGATTGCAAGGTGGACGTAAGTAGTCTGATTTAAGCTTCATAATTCCTTGTTATGTTAAATGCACTCTACCGGCAGATAATTGACCCACGGAAAAATAATAAAGCCGATCAGTTTATAAAATCACGAAAAATAAACAAAAATTAACTCTAAACTTTACAATTATGTATGCTCAAAATAATTATCGGTTTATAGAAACTCCACGGGAATTGCTTAACAGGAACATGAAATTTTAACAATAATGAGAAATGCAACAAAAATTAACCCTACCTAGTTTTACAATAATGTAAAATACAAACTTACATAACTTGTATAAGCACTTCTTCCTATACATACCGCATTTTACGAACTCGCTGTTACAGAAAAATATAACTACAGAGAGTTATTCTTTGCCGTCTTCATAACTCTTGTAAGGATAAAAGTACTCATCAACGACTAAACACTGGATAGTAAAATCGGTGCCAAATTAAACCCTATATGGACCCATAGGCATTTAAGCTCTTCGGGAATTCCTTAACAAATACCTCCTACCAACTTATTTAATTTCATCCCAAATTTTTAATAAATTGGCCAACAAAACTAAACATTATCAAATCATTAAATTTGTATCAACATTCCAGTTACATCAGCGGACACCAGTATTACATAACATAACCTGTGACAATGAAGTTCGGTGAATGAAGTCAGAACTGTCGATCCGGCAGTACTGGCGACACACAACGCTGCACCTGCGTAGCAGTAGGTTTTGACCACTTACTGCCAACGTTGTTCAGTTGAGCATCGTGTGTGTGCCGTGTAAGGCCTGTTTGACACAGGGCGTGTTTAGTGTGTTGGTTCTGAACTGCGAACAGGAACATGAACGACCAAAAGATCAATGTACAGTTTTGTTTTAAGCTTGGCAAGACACCGAAAGAAACACATGCGATGGTGGTACGTATTTATGAAGATCAAGCACTGTCCTTGAAGTGTGTACGAGTGGTTCGTCCATTTTCGAGGATGCCGGGAAAGTGTTTGACAACCCCCGCAGCGGAAGACCGGCGACCGCCGTCAGTGACGAAAGCATTGAGAAGGTGAGGACATTAATCACGAACGATCGGCGATTAACTGTGCGCATGATAGCGGATGAACTGCAGATTAACCGTAAATCCGCGCGACAAATCGTTACCCAGAAGTTAGCGAAGAAGAAAATGTGTTCTCGTCTTGTGCCACATCACTTGACTGACGATCAGAAGCAGGCACGTTTAGAGACTTCACAGGATTTTGTCGAAACGGCGGATGCGACACCAAATTTCTTAAACTGTATTGTCACTGAGGATGAAACCTGGTGTCTCAGGTACGACCCTGAAACGAAACGACAAAGCATGGAATGGCGTTCTCTGGGATCCCCTCGCCGGAAAAAGGTCAGAGCTGGAAAGTCACGCATCAAACTCGCTTTGAAAGGAAAGAGATTTGACGATATTCCTGACATCCAACGAAACGTGACGAGCCTTTTGAACACCATCCCGAAGGAAGCCTTGTTACAAAGTTTCCAGGACATGTATCGCCGATCTCAGCAGAGCATAGTTATGGGAGGGGGCTATTTCCAAGGACAGTAAGGTCATTGTCGTGCATTGTTCATCTGTGTTCGTAGTACAGGACTGTTCACCGAACTTTGTCACATGTTGTATTAACATTGTTTAAGGAATATAAAACAGCACCATAGAACAGAAAAGATTTGCAAGTTGTCATATTCAGTAGAAATAATGGCAAGAGAATTTAGTCATTTTCCAGCCACTGAAGTTCGATGACAACCCTAGGTAATTTTAATTCAAAATGTGCGTTCAGCAGAAGCATTTGCTATTATGAGACTCCTAAAAACTCTCAACACTGTCATGGCATTTGGAAACCTTGACTGTACTTTGTTTCAAAAAATGAGGCTGTAATAAGGCCGAAGAAAATTTGGACAGTAAAGCTGGTCGCTGGGGACATTCTTAAGTGTCAACTACGATAACAAGTGTCGAGCTGCAAGCGTCTTACCATTCATATGCACAATTCATGAACTGTATGAAAGACAAGTGGACCGAGCTCGATGGCTGCAGTCGCTCAAGTGTGGCCAGTATCAAATTCGGTATATAGTGGGTTCGAACTCCGCTGTCGGCAACCCTGAGGATGGTTTTCCATGGTTTCCCCATTTTCTCACCAGGCAAATGCTAGTGCTGTACCTTAATTAAGGCCATGGCTGCTTCCTTCCTGTTCCCACGGCTAGCCCTTTCCTGTCCCATCGTCGTATTTAGAACTATCTGTGTCGGTGCGACGTAAAGCAACTTATAAAGAAAGACAAGTAGTATTCGCACGTCAGTCATTATTTTAAGAAACTCAGATCGCCACTGTAATTCAGAAACTATTCGGAAATTTGTTTGTAAACTTATTCGCAGTTCGTCAGCCACAATTTAGTATATGGGGTCTAATTTGATATGCTGCCTTGAGGCCCCAGCATCGCGGGGCCCTTAGGTGGTAGCCTACTCTGCCTATTGGGTAATCCGGCACTGAATAAAATACTTGTTACTGACGAGGTCCTTGCTCTATTCATAACTCCTGTAATGCTAACCATTCGTGTTAACGATTCAATACTGTTTACAGAAGGCAGTTACTGGTAACGAGTACGGCCGCGCGCTACCCTCGTTAGCCCAGTATACGTGAGTATTGCCAAGCCGCTGTTATTTCAGTAACTGGATATTCTCTGTAATCACCCCTGTGGGTGGGGGACGCAGACGAATGATACACCCACGGTATCCCCTGCGAGTCGTAAGAGGCGACTAGGTAACACCCACTGTGGGTGGGGGCTCAGATGTAGAATACCCCTGGTAACCCTGCCTATCGTAAGAGGCAACTAAAAGGGGCGACCTAGGCGTGAACACGGATTGTGGTTTGGTACAATGTGTTGGACCCCCTGTGGTGGGAGGGGTTGAATACATCCGCAGGTAATCCCTGCCTGTCGTAGGAGGAGACTAAAAGGGTCATGTGGCCATCGGTCTCCTTTTTATTTTTTAAGGGTTAGTTGTAGACCGATTCAAAATTCTCGATGTGCATGCTGCTCGGAGATTGGCCTCCTACGTGTGCGACTACGGCCGAAAGCCCGACGGTATTTCCAAAACTCACCTCGGTGGGAGCGCCATGTACCCGCGCAGTAGTATCCGTCTGACAACACAGGTCCCCGCACAGCCGAATGCCAGAGGGACATATTATTAATTTAAAAAATGTTATATTTACTTATTACTCTGTACACGCTATGGACATGCTATTGCGGGTGATTGGGGGAAGGGAATCCTAGTGCTCATTGCCTCAGTCATCCCGTATTAGGCATCGTCTAACATCGGGCCCTAGGCAATACCTGCTACGACCAGGTGGATATTGCCTTGGCTGTTTGGTTCGGCTACACAGGCCCCTGATCGGAGTGGGTGGCATTCGTTGAGGATGATATCGGGCATGGCTTCCAAACGTCTTCAGCCTGCCCAAGGTGGTCCCTCACCGGAGTCTTTAACTTTGGATTCCTTGACGGGTTTAACCCTGTGGGAATAAGAGCAGCGTGAACGAATGGGATCCAGCTTTCCTAGGTTACTGGATGCTACTAGAACTGGTGGGAGTGGCTGCAAGCTGGTCAAGTCTGTTTTGTTTTGTAGACGAATAGAAGGCACCTACAGCGAACGGGAAGACCTTAAAACATTCACAACGGTAGTTTGTTGCTAAAGATGAGCACTGCCGCGCAAGCTGATCGGTTGCTCCACTGCGAACACTTTGGCGCTATTCCCGTCAAAGTGGAGGAGCACAAAACCTTGAATCTGTTTCGTGCAGTTATCTTCCACCGCGACCTCACCGTGAACATTGACGATGAGGTGGTTGACATGAAGCACCGTGGCGTGACACGCGTCCGCCGTATTACTTGCAAAGTCAACGGCGATGACGTTGCCACGGGTGCGTTCATTATCTCCTTCAAATTGTCAGGGTTACCAGAAAAATGTCATGGTAACAACCTATCACTTCGATGTCAGGCCGTACCTCCAGCCTCCCATGCGCTGTTATCAATGCTAGAGGTTCGGGCATATGGTATCTCGTTGCTCGAATCCGTCTGTGTGTGGTACATGTGGCCGAGGAGCTCGCGGCACTGAAGAGTGCACACCTTCTTAGAGTTGCACTAATGGCCCTCGTCTTCATTCACCCCGAGATCGGAAGTGTCCGGTATATCTTGGTGAGAAGAAGTTCCAAGAGATCAAGACTCTGGATGGTCTTTCCTACCAGGAAGCGCGCCCTAAGTTCAATTCTATGAATGCACCCGCCAAGACACTACACTAAGATAGCAGAGTCTTCCAGGTTCGTAGTTTGCATCATCTACAACTGTTGCGGTCGCTGCGCCCAAGGTGGCTGTTGCTCCCATGAGCAAAGCCGCAAAGAGTAAAAGCTCGAAGGGGGGACCACCGCAACTTCGACCACAAAGAAGTCTCTGCCGGCTGGGGCTCCTAAACCGGCACAGCAGGGGAAAAGGCCAAGTTTCCGCCACCAAGAGATCGGCGATAGCGGTGTCCATGCCGGCGGAGGTGGCATCGTCGACCAAGGTTGCGACAATATCTCCCAGACCGTCTAAACAAGAAAAGGCGCAGAAGAGGAGCGCCCTTACCAGGCGCTCCCGCATTTCTCCTGCGAAGGGGAAATCATGCTCTCCATCTGGAGGGTATGAATCAACGCAAGCAAGTACGCCTGTTCCTAAACCTGAGCACTCCCCTCGTAAGAAGAAATCCCGTCTCCCAAATACGTCGAAGTTCTGGTCATCAGTCCCCTCGTCCGTTGTCAGTGAGATCGACGTCGAGCTTTCATCTACATCTACGGATGTAGACGTTGATATTAGTGCTTAGGTTTTAAAGCATCTCGCCGCTTATAACCTAACACACTTCCCTTTTAGTCCACACTAGTCACTGGCACACACTGGCACTGTACAGTAGAATTGTGACTGTTATGATGGGGATCTTGGTGAGCTGCGCTAGCTAATTGCAGAGTTTTCGGCTAGTATAATCTGCATTCATGAAACTAATCTGAGACCAGGTCATCATACGGTCTTGAGAAAGTGTCGACTGTACTTTACAGAGCATCATTATGCTAACCGGATATTTGGTGCCGATGCCATTTTTGTCCGTTCTGATATCTTCAGCGAAAAGGTTCCACTAAGAATCCCGCTGGAGGCTGTAGCAGTTCGCGTTCCGCTGCCTGTTATAGCAACAGTGTGTAATATTTAATTTCCACCAGGCCAGGCTCTTCATATAAATTATGTAATTGTTCTTACAGATCAGCTTCCACCTCAATTCCACTTATTGGGCGATTTTAAAGCCCATCACCTTATATGCTGCTCTGAAACGCCTTGTACCAGAGGAAAGTAGTTGGAACTATTAGTAAAAGAGCTGAATTTATGTATTTTGAATACAGGATAACCAACTCATTTTAGTGTATCGTAGAATGTTCCATTGCAAGGAATGAAGCAGAACATTAAGAAAAAAGCAGCTTCACACTGCACTCCACGGATTGGTAGTGACACACAGTATCATTGTGTTTCGTTAGTGCAGTTCTGCTCGTAGGTTCCAGCTATTCTTAAAATATTGGCTTATACCACCAGTAAACCAAGATGGCGGTGGTGATGTTTATTGTTTTAAGAGGATGTACAACTAGGCAACCATCCCCTATATAACACTAATCAGGTAGAAAAATGGAACGGATCGCACAATTCGAAAAATGAAGGTATCGTCCAATGAAAGAGAAAAGCCACGAAGGGCGTGGAAATGAAAGACCCCTAAGCCTCGCAACCTAATACCGTGAGGGTCGGTAAAGGACATGTGTTGAACAAGGGAGGTCGGATAGGTTAGATGAAACAGAGGAGCCTGGCACAAACAAGTGTAAGGAATGCCAGGACTTAGCTCAGTGCCCCGCGGTCGCCAACCCACGCTCCCAAGTTGAGAACACCTGGGGCCCCTTTTAGCTGCCTCTTACGACAGGCAGGGGATACCGTGGGTGTTATTCTACCGTCCCCATCCACACGGGATAGTAAACCAAGATTTTGCTAGTCCATCTCAACAAAGATTTTTAAGTGAACAAAAAATAAAAAAGAACATGTAGGATTATAGTGTGCAAAAAGCGGCGAATAGTTGACGCTTTAACTCAATCACTTTCCGCTAAGAAAATTTCTTCTCTCACATGATTTTCACTTCTTTTATCCATTCTCATATGTATCAAAGTCACAACAAGGAAATTATCAAGTGTCTATCGAACATATGGATTAATAGCCGGTTGTAGTCAAGCATTAGCCTACTGCTAGGAATAAACACAAACAAAGAATATATGCAACAGACTAATTCTAACCTCCTTTTGTATCAGCTGACTATTGAACTAATATTATAAGTGGAGATATTTTGTTAGTCGTGTACAAATCTACTGTATATGAATCAGAATTTGGTTAACTAATAATTATTTTTATGAGTTCTAATATTATTAGTTAGTTTTATGAAACAGGGCCCAGAGGAACATGGCAAAGTGATGAAATGAAATGGCGCATAGCTTTTAGTGCCGGGAGTGTCCGAGGACATGTTCCGCTCGCCAGGTGCAGGTCTTTTTGATTTGACACCTGTAGGTGACCTGCGCGTCATAATGAGGATGAAATGATGATGAAGACGAAAAATACACCCAGCCCTCGTGCCGGTGAAATTAACCAATGATGGTTAAAATTCCTGACCCTGCCGGGAATTGAACCCGGGACCCCTGTGACCAAAGGCCAGCACGCTAACCATTTAGCCATGGAGCCGGACGGCAAAGTGATTTTGTTACACGACAATGCGCCGTCTCACACAGCAAAACCAGTGAAAGACACCTTGAAATCGCTTTAATGGGACATCCTTCCGTACCTGCCGTATTCTCCTGACCTGGCGCCATCTATCACCTCTTCGCATCAATGGGGCACGCACTCGCAAAGCAGCACTTCAGCAATTTCGAGGAAGTTGGAAAATGGCTCGACGAATGGTTTGCCGCAAAATTCAAGCAGTTTTTCTGGCATGGTATTCTTAACTTACCTGAAGGATGGCCGAAGTGCGTAGAAGCCGATGGCCAATATTTTGAATAAACAAAAAAAATGAATTTCCCTTGAAAATAACGTATTTTATTTACCGCAAGAACCGGCTAAAACTTTATTTATTTATTTATTTATTTATTTATTTATTTATTTATTTATTTATTTATTTATTTATTTATTTATTTATTTATTTATTTATTTATTTATTTGCCGGTCCCACGGTATAGGGGTAGCGTGCCTACCACTTACCCAGAGGCCCCGACTTCGATTCCCGGCCAGGTCAGGGATTTTGACGTGGATCTGAGGGCTGATTCGAAGTCCACTCAGCCACGTGATTACATTTGAGGAGCTCTCTGACGGTGAAATAGCGGCCCCCGTCTAGAAAGTCAAGAATAACGGCCGAGAGGATTCGTCGTGCTGATCATAGTGTGTGGCGCACGAAATGTCATACATTGAAGATAGTTTATAAAATGTGCAAATTCTGGGCTCAGAACCATGTCTTTTGTGAACAGAAACCTTATATCATGCGTGATTCGACCGGCGGCAGCACATGTCGCGCATGCATACCGGCTAGTGGTGGGGACAGCGGTTCGGTTCGGAACAAATACTATGACGTCATTACTCGTTCAAACCTAGTACAGAACAGAGTACAACTTTATAGCGGTAGATTTAAACTTTATATTGACCTAAGCTATAGTTTACATTTATAAAGAATATTATCAATTATTATCAGTGGTGCTATGCTCCGTATTTTCTGTTGGTTATTTGCACAATTTTTATAATGTAATATAAATTTAACACATAACATAACAAACAGTGTTACTACAAATCTGCGCTTAATATGAGACTTATCAAGTAGACATAGATATTGAAATAAACATAAAAATGAATAAATAAAACAAATATTAATGCATATTGATAAACGTACCGTATTCCATAATGTGATAATTAACGAAACGAACTCTAGTTATTTGAAACGTGCCTAAAATCATACAATGTCAAACATTTCATTGATAACTATGTGTAATTAGTTGAATGACAAATGTGTTAAGATAACGTCAGTAATGGAAATAAGCAAAGTATACAAATGAACTCAATTCTTCATCCTGTGACAAGCATTAAAATCAGACACAACACGTTGTACACCAGACTTCAGCGCGTTTTGCAGAAAGCGACGACCTTCGGTCTGAAAGAATTTGTCCAGCACATGAAAAGACCTATGCGGGCACAGATATAGCAGGTACGCGAAGGTAAGCAAGAGCAAGTTCACTTAAGAGTCAATTAATGTTGAATTTTCACGCCCGCATTGTAATCGAAATTGACTTTCAACCTATTAGGTCGTGTTACTTACATTTAGTACGTGTTGTAGAGATGTTAAGTACAGAACATAAATGGCCAACCGGACACCGGTGGTATCCGAACCCACAACCTCCCGATTTCGCGCCAGTAGCTCTACCAATTGAGCTATGGTAGCCTAGCTCATCTTTGTTCTGTTGGAAAGGATCTAAGCTACAGTAACTGCATGTCTTCGCATACAAAAGTAGCAAAACTCCTATGCAACTTATTTCTTGCAAAAAAGATATTCAGGGTGTCCCCAAAAAACACTGACAAAGCTTAGTATGTTGTGCGGGATGGCGGACTGATTGTTTTTCAAGAAGGAGCCCCTGTCCGGAAATGCACGGTTTAGGGGCTGGAGAGCGTCGAAATCTGAGACTGTAGCCATCTTTGCAGTGCGGATGGACGACTTCATCCTAACAACATTCCTGTGCATGCGCTACATTCCTCCACACAGTCCTTGCTGCACATCTTACTGCGTTACTTGTGTACTGTAGTCTGCCTGTGCAGTAACGATGTTGACAGCTGTGCTACATGTACCAGTTCACAGCTGCGGTAATGACCGACATGGTGTTTGCATACGGCAAAGCAGATTGCAGTGGTAGAGCTGCTGCAAGATTGTATGCGGAACGTTTACTAAACAGAGGTACCCCACATCATTCCACGTTCGCGGCCATCGAGGGATGACTAAGAGAAGCCGGACAGTTCCACGTAGGTAGTAAGAAGAGTATGGTGTATGACACTCCTGTAACGTCAGCTGAGGACCTTATCGCTCGAGTCCACGGAGCGATTGGCATTTTTCAAAGACAACCGCACGTATTGGGTCAAGTGCGTGAGGATCAGCACCGCCGATGTAGGCTATACTGTACAATGGCGTAGGATGTACACAGTTCGAACCCCGTTTGTAATGAGCCCGATGTGCTACTCATGTTGGGTTTATTGACGACATGCGGAATGCACACCCATCTCACTCGTCGATGAGCTACAGAGTCCAAGCCAAGCGTTTCTGGGTATGGGTTCCTATTTGAAAACGGATCTGTTTGCCTTCCCGCCCAACATACTAAGCATTGTCGGTGCTTTTTTTTGGGATAGTCTGTATATATAAGAAAACGTACAAATAGAACAGACGTCTCAGTCTATAATAATAATAATAATAATAATAATAATAATAATAATAATTTGCTTTACGTCCCACTAACTACTTTTCACGGTTTTCGGAGACGCCGAGGTGCCGGTATCTAGTCTCGCAGGAGTTCTTTTACGCGCCAGTAAATCTACCGACACGAGACTGTCGTATTTGAGCGCCTTCAAATATCACCGGACTGAGCCAGGATCGAACCTGCCATGTTGGGGTCAGAAGGCCAGCGCCTGAACCGCCTGAGCCACTCAGCCCGGCCGTCTGTTAGTGATGGGTCGCGTGATGCAAAGCACTCGATGCATTCTGAGCAAGCGATGCAGTACGTGCCTCATGATGCTATCTCGATGCCGTATGGTGACGTCAGGCCCATAAGCCCTTTGTCTCGAGGCAGTGCTGGGAAACGTATCGAGAGCTCTCGATACATTTCGAGCAAGTGATGCAGTCCATGACTCGTACCGGTAATCCTATCTCGAAGTTTGAATCGGGACATCATGCGCATGTTATTCCTCGACTATACTACCCCTGCTGATCAACTAATTACGCCTCCGAAAATCTTAATAATTAGTTAGTGGGGCGTAAAGCAGATAATATCATTATAACAACTAATGACGATACGCCCACTTCTTTTTAATCTACTCGCAGTCAACTTAGTACGTGTACTTCCTGCATTTTACTTATGCACTGTCCGCTTGGACGGCGAAATGGTTAGCGTGCTGGCGTTTGGTCCAAGGGCCTCCGGGTTCAATTCTCGGCTAGGTAAGACATTTTATTCTTCATTGATTAGTTCCTATGTTTCGGGGACTGGGTATGTGAAACAAATAGTAATGAAGAGTGTGACATATTTTTAATATTTTATTGAAACCATTCCTTTTACGACGCATCGAGTTGTGTAATTATTTGAACAGAAAGGAAAATATACCGGGAATGGCATAAAGATTCTCGTGTATGTGTGCATGTGTCTGAAAAGGGACTCGTTCTCGGGTTAAGTTTCCTTCTGGACTATCGATACTTTTATATAAGTATGGTAACAAACTGATCGTTTCCATGAAAAGGATCATTGAAGACCAGCCACAATATTATCCGGCCTGTAGGCACATACACAGGATGAAGCCGAACTCCGTCGACAAACTTTCGGAAATTGTTGAGGGAAACCTTCTGTGAATATTGGTAGAAGGTACCCGTGGTCTCCGGTGGCTCGTTATAGAGTAGAACCGGTAATTAAATTATGATTTATTCGGTTTTATAACCGCAAACAACCTTATTTCTGTGGAAATATCTTCACAACAGAGAAAAAGTCTGCAATATTCAATAACCAAAACGTACAACACAAAACCCAGAGTAGCAAAGCCTGTAATATGTAATAACCAAAACGTACAACACAAAACACAGTAATGCGATAATCCTCTGTAGAAACACGTACGTTTTTATCACAGTGTGTTCAATATTTTCTGCCAGTGTACTGTTTCAAAGGTAACAATTCCATGTCGTTGGCTTCCAGCACGTTAAAGAACTCCTGCGGGACATAATTCCCACACCCCGGCGTCTGTCAAGAACTAGCATTTAGGACGGACGTAAAACAAATAACATTATTATGAGTACTATTTTCAGTGCAATACAGATACAAAACTAACTGATCTGATGACATGGCCACGAGGTAATCAAGTTTGTTTACATTATGATTGCTGTATATCGCATGTGTTCAAGTGGAAGAGATTATTTTATATATTGGTTATTTTGTATGTTCAGTAACGTTACAATTACTTCTATTAGCGATTTGGTTGTTTCTGCACGAACAGGCGTGTGTTTGGTAGACGAAACTCCGATTGCAAAACAAAAACAAACAAAAATATTTGAAAAGAAGATTCGAACCACCACAAAACGTAGCGGAGGATAATACCCAACGATGCTATTTACCCAACTGAGCCATACTAACAGCTCGAGTTCAATGTTTGCTAATCATTTCTGTTGCTACCATATTCGTCCTGGCTGAGGTCCAATTGGAGCGTGCCTCGAGATGCATCGAGATAATGACGTCAGGCTCGAGTATCTCAAACGAGAGTTATGCCCATCCCTACGTAGACCTCGAAGATGCATCGAGAGTGGTGACGTCAGTCTCGAGCATCTCGAACGAGAGTTTTGCCCACCACTACCGTCTGTCTGAACAACAGCACAGTGGTGTTGTGAGTGTAGCCTGGCTGGAAGGTTTACTGAAACACCCGCAGCGCTATACGGAGTATTCGAGTTACTCTACAGTTCTACTCGCTCCGTTCCCATCACTAGTACCGGCTTCCAGTTACAAAGCATGGCGGACAAAGGGAGGTTGACGCGTGAACAGGAGATGAAAACAGTGTTGTTTTATGCGGAAACAAAGTGTGTACCTCGGTCTCAGGAAAGGTTTCATGTTCATTTCGGTACCCGGTTGGCACCCTGCCGGCAGACGTTGTGTAAACTGGCCAGCCAATTTGAAGCCGATGAAGTATGATGGAGAGAGAACGAGAACGGGCCCGTCTCAAGCCGGTCTGCTCATCGGAGAATATTGCCGCTGTGATAGCGGCTGTGCCTCGGACCCCTTCCAAATCCAGCAGTTCAGCTGGGCATTTCTCGTCTGTCAATTCGGAGAATACTGCAGTCTGAGGTTGATCTTTACCCTAACAAAATTACTTAAACCCATTAACTAAAGGAGCATGACGAGCATCAGTGAGTACAGTTGTTGCGTAGACTATTGCAGAATGTGATCTCGTACTGCACAACACATGGTTCACTGATGAGGCGTACGTTTATCTCAACGGTGCTGTGAACAAGGTTTTTGGCGAAAGAATGGTCTGATATTGTGCAAGTTGAAAGGCTTCGTGTGATATTGTGTGTGGGGGGGGAGTGTTGCAAGTCATGGAATTGCCGGGCCAGTACTTTTCAATGACACAGTCAACAGTGTGCGTTACATGTTGCGAAAAAGTTTCCTTCCACAACTCCTTGCAATAAGACTACCAACAGGCACAAAATTGTTCAAAGATGGAGCTCGGCCGCACACAGCAAATGTTGTTCTGTACTTAGTGCATGAACATTTCGGCCACCGTGTGTTGTCCCATCGATATCCCGAACGTTTTCACTGCCACCACAGCCCCGCGACATCTTCCTTTTGGGGATATTTGAAGGATATAATCTACCGACACAAACCAGAAAATTTACTGTAATTGCAAGCGGCTGGTCCGCATTTCTTTTCCGGCGGCTGAGTGAGAACAAGTAGAGTGCTCACAACATGTAGGTTCGTCTCGAAGCTGTTCTACGCCGAGAAGGCGGCATATTGAACATGTCCTGCATACTGACTAATCATGAACATTTCAGTGATTGTTGCAGTGCGATTCTGTATTAAATATGTTGGATATTAAATGTTCTGTAAACAATTTCCAGTGTATGATATTTCATGCGCCACCCTGTACGACGCCTTTGGGCTGAGCAGCGGTTGCTTGTTAGGTCACCGCCCTTCGGACTGTTGCGCCATGAGGTTTGGGATTTTTATTTATTTATTAAAAGCTTGTCAATCTTCTTCTTCTTCTTCTTCTTCTTCTTCGTCCTTGCCTTTTCGCAATTACTTGGGTCGGCACTTCATGTGGATTAGGCCCAAATTTACTGCCGGATTCCTTTCTTAACACCAACTCTTTGTGGATGGAAGTATTCACTACTGCCTGCTTCTGGCCGTTGATAGAGTAATGTGTTCTATGGAGATGAGGATTCGTATTAAGACGAACACAAACCCCCAGCCCCGGACGCCATAGAATTCTCTAAACACGGCGAAAATGCCCGCCCCGATCGTGAATCAAACCGGGGTCCTTTGAACCGAAGATCACTGTGCAGTCCATGCAGCCAAGGAGCAGAACTTAGTGAACCATGTAAATATTGTAAATAATATCGAATTTAACCCTTGGTCTAAGAAGCTTTTTTTTTGCTGGTGGTTTAACGTCGTACACCGAATGTTTTCGGCGAGACAGGGATGGGAAAGGGATAGCATTGGTAAGGTAACTGCTGTGACCGTAATTAAGGTACAGCTGCGGAATTTGCCTGGTTTGAAAATGGGATACCACGTTAAAACATCTGCAGGGCTGCCGACGGTGAGATTCTAACCCACGACCTCCCGAATACAAAACCTCAGCTACGCGACGCTAACCGCTTGGACAACTTCCTCAGTAGGAAGCCTTTTAATATGTAGGTGGGGCTCGCCCCTTTTCTCTGGACCTTCCATATTTCTGTAATCAGAATTGTGTTCAATAAAATAGGTACTACTTAGGTCGACATACATACATACATACATACATACATACATACATACATACATACATACATACATACATACATATTCATTGTAAATGGTTATGCCTTTCAGCGTTCAGTGTGCAAGCATCTGTGAATTTACTAAACGCCGCCACAATCCTCTGTTTGTAACTAGCTCTGTGGCCTCGTTTAGTTCTATACCTCTTATTAAATCAGTAGAAACTGAGTCACCATCGTAGTCTTGGTCTCCCTGTACTTCTCACGCCCATGACCGAGTCCATTATTCTCTTAGGTAAACTATGCTCCCCCATTCGTCTCACGTGACCCCAGCACGGCAGCCGGTTTACTAATCGACTTCATTCCTAATTTGGTCTTTATCTCCTCATTCCGAATACTCTCCTGCCATTGTTCCCATCTGTTTGTGTCAGCTGTCATTCTCGCTGCTTTGATGTTTATTATTTCTAACATATGAATAAGATAGCCATTTGTTAAGACCAAGTCGTCGGCAGAGGCGACCTAACTGAACCGCACTCTGCTACGTTATACCTTTCAGTAGTAATCTGTATGTGTCGAATGCCGTTTAGCCCCGGGAGTGTCTGAAAATATGTTCGGCTTCCCTGGTGCAGCCCTTGTAAGGCATGCCCTCCAACGAGGATCTTTGTAGTGGGCGATAGTGTTGTGAGTGGTATGTGAGTTGCAGGAATGTTAGGGACAGTACAAACCCTCAGTCCCCGAGCCAGGGGAAATGATCGCTTAACGTTAAATTCTCCGGCCCAGTCGGGAATCGAACCCCGTGCCGTCTGAACCGAAGGCAACTATGCTGACCATTCAGCCAAGGATCTGGACAGTAGATGGTCCATGTAAACTATGAACAACAGTGTCGAAATATTCCAGCATTTTGTAACTCAGGGACGGCGAACCTATGACCTAGTCACCTAGGTGTCCGGAAAAGTGCGAACACGGAAATTTGCAACCACATCATTAAAGCGGAAATTTGCGCACACTTCGGATTATTACTTCCTGACTAGGGTTTCCCAAGTCTTGGTAAATATTTCGTTGCCGGAAATTTGCGAACACTATCTTCGGAAAAAAAAAAAGAAACCATACATGTAATGTAAGCGACCTCTGTAAATAAATCTATCTTTAATCCGTACAACGTATTGAATCTGATTTCCATCACACTTTACACAGGCTTTAGATTGTCAAAATGATAATGATCATCTTATTCTTTTGGGGTGTTGAAAATCAGCCTTCATAGGTTTCGTCATTTTTTTCATACAGTACATTTGTCGTTTATAATCGGCTTTAATACGTATATATTTACATGTGCGTTACCGTAATTCAGTCCAATTTCTGAATGTATCTTTGCATCTTGACATACTTTTATGGTTTTCTCAATCCTGTCTCCAGTTTCAAGTATTTCCTCTTTCTCTTCTTCCCTTGAAGATGCATTTCTAACCTCGTGTACATGCATTTTGTGTGTTCCGCTTCCTTCTTCAAACATTCTACCAGCATGTTGACTCTGGGGTGGCGGATTCCAACGACAGTATTTAATTTGTTGCGCTATCCTTCTACAACACTCGTGATTATGTGTCCCTTACCGTAGCAACACCACATTTCGATGGGGATCTCTTCATTTTGTAACCATGTATCTACAAAGTAGCCAAAAAACTCGAAGAATTTTTGGTTGTCGGGAGCTTCCGCATGAATCTGGAGCCATCCGTCATCTACGTCCTCCGGTTTCGAAAATGCCGGTGCCGCACACATGGTGACGTGAAGCCTTAACTCTTCATTCTAACGGTATTCCTCCTGTAGACCCAGACTTTGAATTTTTATCCATAAGCATTTCTTCATATGGAAGTGGCAGCCACTCACTTCAGTTGAGGAAAACTTGATGTGGAGCCGATATTGCAGCTGCCTCAAAATCGACTTTGACTTTACTGGGACACCACTGTGAAACTACTTCTTTAATAAGGAGGAACAGGCAAATGTATTTTTCTTTCTTCTTATTAGGGAATAGGGCAAATACCACAAGGAACACATATATGTATCGTCAGGCCTGTCTGCTAGGTCTGCGTGAACAGTGTAGACTTGTGCAAACTGTTTGCTTCAGCACCTAAATGTACTATCCATAATAAATTGTGTACATGTTTTTAAACATTATTTTCCTTTGTCTCCGCTGACAACTAGGGTTCTTTCTTCTAGTCCGTCATCAACAAGGAGAGAACTGCTACCATGGCCATTTTCAAGTTTTCTTCATTGAGAATAATGTCACCACGTTCTTTTGGCTCTTGTTGATTTCCACGCTTGGTACTCCGCTGATTTCGCAAGGTCCTCTTCATCGATTTGTCAGAATGTTATAACTTGAAACGGCCATATTGATTAATTAAAACATTTCTGACCTTACGATGCATTTAAAAATCATTAAAAAAACAAATTTTGTAGAGCTTATTACGCTCTGTAAGTTTTGTTCAGTCAAAATTTGCATCTAAGTACCATTTAAAGCTAAAAATCACACAAAAAACACTTTTCGTCAAGAGAGTAGAAAAACACCAACAATTCTTCCGGATGTACAGGCTGTGCCAAATAATAGTACACTATTAGTATTAAATATATTAATTTTCGTAAATATACATTACGTATTGTTTATTTGTTGACCTATAATTGCAATACAAAATTCATTCTTGCTTTATTTTACCGTATGGCACATGCACTCTATATTAATAAAATACGAAAGTTTTGGGATAAGGACGTTTGTTTACTAACCTTTATTATGTAGGTTTCCTATTTCATCGATGTATACCTCACATAACTGTGTCGTTTCTTCTCGAGCCCTCTTCTTGGCATTACACACTTGCTTCTTCACTTCTTGAGCGGCGTCATCAGGTGGTCCTCACAAATGTTCGGATCCATAAAGTGCTTTCTCATTCTTCGACAGCATCAAAGTGAAAAAAAAAAGTACGGGTATGCCTCCGAACCGGCGGCCGCACCGGCCGCAGCATTAGTTAAAAAAACTACCTGGTAGATGTTTGTGATATGGTATGGGAGGTTGCAAATACAATGCCAGTGTTAAAATCGGAAAGGTAATCCAGGGTATATGGGATTCTCAGGAAAGTGTTCGCATATTTCCGGCAACGAAATATTTACCAAGACTTGGGAAACCCTAGTCAGGTAGCAATATCCCTAGTGTGCGCAAATTTCCGCTTTAATGATGTGTTCGCAAATTTCCGTGTTCGCACTTTTCCGGCATCCGTCACCTAGTGACACGCCGCACAACACACTAACATATTTGAATGTTTTTAACGTGTAATAATTAGGTCGAAAATCTTGCAACATAGCATATCTCAACGTTACGCTTGAATATAGAAGTAAGTAACAATTTTTTGACATATTTTTAGAAGTTTTGTTACTTTAAGGAAAAATATATCTTATTCCTAAAATTTACCTATTTAAAAAATGTAATTTTCAGTTATTTTTGCTAAATAAAACCATGAAACATTCAGTCGAATGCATTTATGCGTAATGCAATCTAATACATAAACGAAGTAAAATGAGGGGTTTCATGATCATTTTAAAGGAAAATAACCGATGTCACACTGGGCAGTAAAAAGTAATAAACAAGACCTTAACTGACACGTCAGTCGGTAATGGTTTGCATCTCTGGTCCAACCCGTGTAACTACCTTGAAACAAGAACTCATTCTGCCATCAATTTTTACCGCAGCCCAATTGTCAACATAGATTGTTTTGATTGTTTTTAATAATCTGCACTTAAACTCATAGTCGCCGAGTACGGTGAGCACCTTTCCCCTCTGAAGAAGAAGAAGAAGAAGAAGAAGAAGAGGAAGAGGAGGATGATGATGATGATGATGATGATGATGATCCTTCCTTTGTTGTAGTGTTGATCGTTGATCATTTGAAGGAAACAGTAGCAACCATTTCATTGAAGAATTTACAGAAAAGAAAATAATGAACGGAAGGAGGTCTCGTAAGCCCTCTGTCTGCTAGCCTTTAACAATGAATTATGTTAGTCGGAATTTCCTAGTGGTGATGTCACCACCTACAGAGGAAGTACAGGCTACCGCTAAGTTGAGTCACCATTAAGATGTATTATGATGTTTACTTCTATGATCCCACTCTTTTAAGGACTTAAAGGACGAAGAAGTTGATCATATGAATAGTATTACAACTGATACGTACCAATTGCCGTTTTTTCTTCTCCTTCTTCTATCGCCTTTTCCCACACTTGTGGGGTCGCGAGTGCGAACTGTGGCGCACATGTGGATTTTTTTACAAGTTGCTTTACGTCGCACTGACACAGATAGTTCTTACGGTGACGATGGGCCAGGAAAAGACTAGGAGTGGGAAGGAAGCAGTCGTGGTACAGGTACAACCCAAGCATTTGCCTGGTGTTAAAATAGGAAACCACGGAAAACCATCTTCAGGGTTGCGAACAGTGGGGTTCGAACCCACTATCTCCCGAATACTGGATACTGAACGCACTTAAGCGACTGCAGCTATCGAACTCGGTCGCATGTGGATTTGGCCTTATTTTACGGCCGAATACCCTTCCTGACACCGACGGCCCCGGCCGCGTCCTTCCCACTTCCAGCCCTTTCATATTCCATCGTCGCCATGACCTATCTCTGCAGGTGCGACGTAAAGCAACTTGTAAAATAAAATCTAGCACAACGCCCAGTCTCCGAGCTGGAGGAATTAACCATACGCAGTTATATTCTCCGGCCCGTCCGAAAATGAACCCGGAACCCTCTGAACCGAAGACCACTACGCTGACCTTTCAGCCAAGGAGCCAGACTTTGAAAATATGAAATAGAAAAAATGCACGGTGAGTGTGTAGCATCTCGTACTCTATTTGAATAAATAAACGCGTCCTCTTGTAACTAGAGTAAAATGTGTTAATTGCATTAAAAATAACGCGCACGACTGAAACTTCGTCCAGTACTGCTGCTGTCATTAATTTATTTTCATTGAATATCTACTTTATGTTCCAATGATTACAAACAAACCAAACCAAACTAAACAAAATCAAACACCATCATTGCGTTACAGTCCTGATGGGCCTTGGCCTACCAAGCGACCGCTGCTCAGCCCGAAGACCTGTAGATTACGTAGGTGACGCATGATCAGCGCGGCAAATCCTCTCGGCCATTATTCTTGGCTTTCTACATCGTGGCTGCCATCTCACGGGGTCGGAAGTTGCAGAGTAGGCTTCGGCCCACAAGTGGCCACGGCTGGTCCGTGGTGCGATAGCTCTGCACTCCGACCGACCAACCGAGCAGAGGAGGTTTGACCATTGTTCTATTGTAGCTCTACGACTCTGTATTCGGGTGAAGGAGAAGAATGATCCCCACCGTCGGCCGTCCTGAGAATGGTTTTCCATTCTCCTGCACTAAGGCGAATGCCAGGACAGTTCCTAGTGTATGCCACGGCCGCGAACCCCCTCTCCTCCGAGCATCTCCCTCACAGTAACAAATCTCCTGGCCTGAGAGACGGCGTCACCGTCTAAGAGGCCCACCTCCCCCTTCAGGGGAGGAATGAAAACTATTTAGTACTAGTATCTCACCGTCGAAAGCTTTTCAGTGGTAATCACGTAAGCTGAGTGGATCTCGAACTCCAGTGTTTACACTATTGTAATCATATTACTGCGTTCCTCTCCAATATTAAAATTTACACGGATATACAGTACTGTTTCTCCTTTCTATCATTAGTGAAAATCATTCGCAGTAATTCTAAATTTTGTGGTAAGGACGAAACATTGCATTTTTGTTTAAATTCTTTTTCAGGAAATACACTGCCGTAAAATAATAGTACACCCTCTTAGAGTTTTCCAATTCACTCAAGATTTATTGTTCAAACAATACATATGGAGTACATGAAATGATTATATTTCCAGATCAATACCTCAAGCGGTACTGAGGTACCAGGTGTCGATCCTTGCTGAAACACCCGTATTAGTACGTGGTATGTCCTCCACGGGCAGGAATGCACGCGCTGATTCTGGCACCCATTCCATCATACAGATGGCGAATACTGTCTTGGGTTACATTATGCCACGCCTGTTCGACCTGTTCACGTCGTTCTGCAAGGGTTGTGAGGTGACGAGCCGCACGTGTCAGTTGTCGTCCCATCATATCCCGCATGTGCTCGATGGGAGACAAGTCCGGAGATCGTGCTGGCCAGGGAAGTTGCTGCACGTCTTGCAGAGCACGTTGAGTTTCACGCGCAGAGAGAGAGAGAGAGAGAGAGAGAGAGAGAGAGAGTGGAACAACACATCACCTTCCTGTTGCAAGAATGGTAAATGAACGGGTCTTACAACATTCTGCACGTGCCGAGCGCTGGTCAGTGTTCCCTCCACAAACACCAAAGGTGACGACAGTTGCAGTTTATCGCACCCCAGACCATAAGGCGTGGGGTGGGGCCTGTATGTTTTGGACGAATGCACTCTACGAGACAGCGCTCAGCAGGTCTCCGTCGTACGCGCAACTTGCGTGCAGGCACAATCTGCTTCAATCGCTGAAGACCACGGCCCCCATTCCATTTTCCAAGTGATCCTCTGCACCAGTCGAGCCGTGCACGTCGATGCTGGGGCGTGAGTGGAAGACGGGCTAGAGGTGTGCGTGCCCGTAGTCCCACTGCCAGTAACCGGTTGGCAACAGTTCGTGTTGACACTTCTGGGCTCACAAACCCTCTTATCTGTGCTGTGGTAGCTGTACGATCTGCCACTGCTGCCCTTACAATACGACGATCTTGGCGGACGTCTGTGCTGCGTAGACGTCCAGAACCTCGCCAACGGGCGTGAGAATGTTAACGTGACCATTGCAATCGGCATTATTGCACAACTGACTCAGGACGTCCAACTTATGTGGCAATTCTCCGAAAGGACCATCCCGCGCCACTCGGAAGGTCACAATTTGACCCCTGTCAAACTCGCTCACTTGGCTGTAGGAAGCACGAGTGCGTCTCCATGGCCTGGCGGCTGTTTGCTTCACACGTTTACATCACACTGAGCCTTATGACTGTAAACATTTCCTATTAAAGGGTACACGCAGATGGCGCTCTGGCAGCTATGTCACTACGCTATCTGTTGGCGGACGACGTTGAAACCATTCTCAGTACATCTACTATCCCCCAAGTGGCATCTGCCGTCATCGGATCAAAATCGATGTCGTCTTTCCAGGTGGACTAATTTTTTATTTCTGGCTGTGTATATTAAATTTGTATATATTGGTTGCAGTTGGTTGCAAAGGAATTAGAAATCATTTGGAAAGGCACATTAACTCAGAAGTCTGTTATTTTCCTTTATGCCCTGTAGGACCATCGATAGCAAGGTTTCCGTGATCCCTTGGAACATTTCGTTTATTTTGAAAGGTATTCAAAGTGATACTATGATATTAATGTGTAAACATTGTAAAACAAAAGTTGATGAAAAGGCGCGATTCATGTGGAAAAACTTTCCAATAAAGGGCATTTAAAACATGTTAAGCTAATCAGTGCACGGGATTCTGTTCCGAAAAGACAGTGCAATAATTTTGAAGAAAGTCTAGGCGCAGGAAAACATGAAAGAAGAAAAAACGAGTTCGTAATGGACACAACGAAAATGTTCATAAAAGGTAAGCTGCATTTTGTCATTTGTATATTAATTATGCTATTTAACAGTGGCGTAGCGTAAAAATGAATAGCAGAAATAGCATCGTTATAATAATAGCATTTTTTTTAGGCTGGCACGAACGAGATACTTCATAATCGTACCACTGTTAGCTCTGTATTTACGCCCCATATCTCAGTAACATGATCAAAGGTAACTGCAACGGGCATAGTTTGCAGTTCCGCAGGGAGGGCGTGGATGAGGAAGTCTGTGCAGGGGTCTGGAGATCTCCCCACTGCAACCAGGTTGAGGCGGGAATATGTACCAAAAAGCGCCGCGGAATCTAGGACCAACATATTGAAGATCTTACAGACAGACCGGTCATATTATTTTGTGATGAAACTACCGATTTTAATGGTAACTGTGTATTTATTGGAACTATAGAAGGGAAATCCGTTCTTAAAATTTATCCTGGTTCGTGTTCATTTCTAGAAGCAGCAGATGCCACCAAAATGAGCCAAGCGGTAGTAAAAACAATTAATGATTAAAGTATAAATTATTGAAATGTAAAAACAATTTGTACAGACATTGCCGCTTACATGTTGAAATGTATTAAAACTCTTCAAGTAATAATAGGCGATCACATGTTGATGTCATAAATCTAATCTCTTGGGAGAAATAAGGCAATTAGTTCAGAAAATTTCTATAATTCAGACAAACGTAAAAATTTTGAAAATCCAGGCTCCTTCGCTGCTTTGAGTTGTAACTTGATTACACAACCTATATAATGAATTAATTAATACACAACTTATATTACAATGAATTAATTAATACACTTCTCTCCCAGTCACGGATGGCCAACTGGGGAGAGCGTATTCATTTATTGTACTCCAAAACATTACATATATAAACGTACTAAAAACAAACAAACAAAAACAAGAAACAAAAAATCCAGATATTTTCCAATTCGTTCAAAGTGAGATAATGTTAGTGTATGTTGTATACCCCATTATTATACATCCTTATCATGAGCGAAGAAAAACCGCGAACAGACCCCCCCACCCACCCACCCAAGTCACGGACAACCGCAACCAGGGAGGGGGAGAACATCCGCCCGCCGCAACCATTGCACTCACATGCTACCAGCATTATTGATTATGGCAAATCGAACATATTTAACTGCACATGACCGATGAAAACAAAGAACGGACACCCCCACCCCCCCAGTCATGGATAACCGCCAACATGGGGGAGCGACCGTCCGATCATCGCATCCATCGGCTATCATACGAAGGTTATCTTTACCACATATGAGCGAATGAAAAAAATAGCGAATAGACACCCCCCCCCCCCCTCACAGTCACGGATAACGACCAATCGGGGAGGGGGGTGGGACACCCGTTGGCCGCAACCATTGCACTCACATGCAACCAGAATTATTAACAACGGGAAATCAAACATTTAACCACATATGAGTGATGAAAACATTTTTTTGCTATTTGCTTTACGTCGCACCGACACAGATAGGTCTTTTGGCGTCGATGGGATAGGGAAGGCCTAGGAATTGGAAGGAAGCGGGCGTGGTCTTAATTAAGGTACAGTCCCGGCATTTGCCTGGTGTGAAAATGGAAAACCACGGAAAACCATCTTCAGGGCTGCCGACAGTGGGGCTCGAACCCACTATCTACCGATTACTGGATACTGGCCGCTCTTAAGCGACTGCAGCTATAGATCTCGGTCTGATGAAAACAAAGAACGGACATCCCCCTCCCTCAGTCACGGATAATCACCATCATCGCTATCACATGCCACTGGTTTTGTTCGATTTCAAAATGCAACACATTTTGACATTGATACCTCATTCAATTATAATTTACAACCACAGACATATTCTTTAATAGTTACTTAGATATATCTTTGAAAGTATGCAACCTTACCCTTATGAGGTATTTCCTGGATTTTAACTTAGTTGTACAGTCCAGGATACCTCTTCCTTAACTACATGTAAATTTATCTGCTTTCTTTACATTTCTTTCCCCCAAAAACCTCTAATAATATTAAATAACTTTGCTGTTTTCCCAGGTTTCTTCCGTTCTCAGTTTAGTAGTTCAGCAAGTGTGGAAAGTTCCTGTTCATTTAGAATTTTATCCAACTCTTTCTCATCTATATATTTCTCTCTAATATTTCTCGTTTCTTCACAGTCCTTAAGCCGGCCCCGGGAACGATTCACGGATTTTTACCTCCCGTATCTGAGGGGTGGTTCGAGGTCCACTCAGCCTACGTGATTACAATTGAGGAGCTATCTGACGGTGAGATAGCGCCCCCGGTCTCGAAAGCCATGAATAACGGCCGAGGGGATCCGTCGTACTGACCACACGACACCTCGTAATCTGTAGGCCTTCGAGCTGAGCAGCGGTCACTTGGTAGGCCATGGCCCTTCGGGGCTTTTGTGCCATGCGGTTTGGCTTGGTTTTTACAGTCCTTAATCAGATGTGCAACTTCCATATGTGAATTACATAAAATACATTTATTTTCGTTATTTTTTCTCTTAAAGCTTTATTTTTATAAACTCCCATCAACCACCAGATCATTCCTCTCATTTCCCTTTTTGTTAACATCTGTGCCCTTATAGTCATATATTCACTTATGTTGCAAAATTACCCCCTGTGTGTAAGGGACGCAGACGAAGAATACACCCACGGTATCCCCTGCGTGTCGTAAGATGCGATTAAAGGGGCGACCACGGGATGTCAAATTAGAACCATGAGACTACTTGTAATTAGTACCATCACGCAGGGAACGCCATGGGTCGCTTTTATTTGCGCGTAGTACCACTATGTTAGGTACAAAATAGGTTTGTGATTGGTGGGGACAGTGTGTGGCTCAGGATGCATTTTACAGTACCTGAGATTCGTACCCCCATATGAGCAACTCCATGGGATGAGCGACACCATGGTTCTGCCTTGCCTATGCTTAGTATCCCCTGTGGTTAGTCCACTTGTATGAGGAACGCCATAGACTTGCGTTACCTGTATAGGTTTGCGTTGCTTGTAAATAGCGCCGCAGTGTGCGAAACACCATAGGTCTGTGTTACATGTACGAATTTCATTACCTGTGAGTAGTACCATAATGTGTGGAATACCGCGAGTCTACACTACTTTTGATTAGTACCGCAACATGACAAATAGCAAGGTTCTATTTTCTTAGCGCCGGGCTGAGTGGCTCCGACGGTTAAGGCGCTGGCCTTCTAACCCCAACTTGGCAGGTTCGATCCTGGCTCAGTCCGGTGGTATTTGAAGGTGCTCAGATACGACAGCCCCGTGTCGGTAGATTTACGGGCACGTAAAAGAACTCCTGCGGGACTAAATTCCGGCACCTCGGCGTCTCCGAAGACCTTAAAAAGTAGTTAGTGGGATGTAAAGCAAATAACATTATTATTATTATTATTATTATTATTATTATTATTATTATTATTATTATTATTTTCTTAGCGATAAGTACCATTATGAGAGGATGGGTTTTGGACCCGTTTCGACTACAAGCATTATCGATTCGGTATTGTGCCTTAGAAGCAGTCCCTTGGTCAGTATTACTATTATTTAACGCTAGATTCTGGGAATGTGGGGCATTGCGGGTCGGATCCACTGATTGTTTTACCTTCATATCAATCCATTCATTCTTGGTCCTCACGTTTTCGAATCTGGTCAGTGGAGGATTATGGATTTTTAAATTTTTATAACATTTCGTACCACTAGAGATCGATGACCTAGATGTTAGGCCCCTTTAAACAACAAGCATCATATCATCATCTAGTTTGCAAAATTCTATTAGTGTTCTCTTGCTGTTGCATTCTGACCTTATTATTTGTCTTTCTATATCTTTCAGTCTTTGAACGACCTTCTTATACAATCTCCTGTCATCCCTTGATGCATTGCTTTCCCAGTAAGATCCCATTCCTATATATTCTAGAAGCTTTTTTACTCCATCCACCCAGTAGCCTTCGTTTAGATGTTTCATTTGGTGATAATAAGCTATGCCTAAAATTTCACCATCTTTCCCCGTTTTAAATCTCAACCAATACTTGACTATTCGTTTTGCAGTATTAGCCCGTATACTCACCCCTTCACACATCATTCTTACTCCACTATTCGCAGTACAGTTTGACAATCACATAATTATTTTGGAAAATTTACTAACGACTACCTGTAAGGCTACAATTCCATGATCTGTTCCCCAAATTTCCTCTCCATACATTACCTTAGCTTTGACTACTGAATTAAGTACGTTTTTCTGTACTTTGTATTCTATGTTAGGCATCATTTTATCGAATATTTTTATACTAGCCAAAGCACTTATTCCCTTCATCTTTGCTCCTTTTATTTGATCTGACCATCTACCATTGCTGCTTATAATCGTCCCTAAATATTCGACTTTTTTAACCATTTCTAACTTTGTCTTACCCATCCACCACTGTTCACCCTTAGAAAGCTTGACACCCCTTTTACAAACCATTACTCTGGTTTTCTGTGGATTAAGCTTTAAATTCCTCTCTTTACAGTAGTTTTCTATCTCATCAATACTATTTTGCATCTTGTTGGGTGTTGATGCGAGTAGAATGATATCGTCCGTAAAGGTTAGGCCTGAAATATCTTGATACTCAAGACATGGAGAAGATCCTTTCTCAAATCCTTTCGACTGGAAAATATTAATAAACAATAAAAATAATATAGTTGACAGTTTACACCCTTGTTTAAGACCCAATTTCGAAGTTATCTCCCTCATTACTACACCATCTGTAGCTTTGACAGTACATTTAAATTCCGAATATATGTTATCAATTGTTCTTATAGTTTTCGCTGATACTCCGGTCTGCCCCAACTTGTGGTCGACAGCTCTTCTACTCACCGAATCGAATGCTTTCTCTAAATAGATTACTGTAATGTACAACTTGACTCTATTCTTCTTAATATATTTATCTATTATTGTTTTTACTACCATTTTACTGTCACTTGTCCTCATTCCCTTTGTACATCCTGCTTGAAATCTCTATAGGATGGAGCACTCCTCTGCCCAATTCATTAATCTTTCTGCCAATATCCCTGTGTGTATCTTGCTTAAAGAATCTAACAACGTTATCCCTCTATAATTACTTGGGTTAGATTTGTTACATAATCTAAATGTCAGGTTTCGTTTCATTTGGCAACTTCGCCATTATTTATTTGTTGCCTGGTTTTGTCGTTCAGTCCTTATAGTTTTTAGAGTCAAAAGGGAGGAACCTCTGTAAAGACTCAATGGAATAAATAAAGAAATACTTGGGTTGGATATTTCTCCACGTTTCTTATGTACAGGACAGATGATTTCTCCTTGCCATGATTTAGGGAATCTAGCTCCCTCAAAAATCTTGTTAAATATTTTGATTATAATTGCCAGAATAAAGCTGTTTTCGCCTGCTTCCTTCCAGATTTCATTGTTTATACCAGAAATTGCTCCTGATTTTCCCTTCCGCCCATTCTCTAATAATTCCTTTACTTCGTCAGCTGAAATGTCCTTATCTAAATTTCTAACAGCCTATACATACGAAAAACATACTCAACTCAATAACAGATGTGAAGCCTGAAACGATAGACTAACGTTATTCACCGTAAAATACACACATGCTAATCAATGAGGGGAATAAAACGAGCTACTTCTAAAAGTTGTGCGTTTTTGAGAATTCGTTGTTACATGTTTTACTTTTGAAAAGTCTGTAGTTCCCGAAATCCATTGTGTTTTTATCAATCAGTCTTGTTTCTTGGAGTGCCAGTATCTGTATTTCTTGTTCGTTGAAGGTTTGTTCTAGTTCATACAACGTTGCTGCTCATATGAGAGTATTTATGTTTAGTGTTCCGAAAAAAAATTTTGCTGGTTGGGCGAAGTTGGCCTAAGGTCTCAAGACTCCTTGTGTTTGCGTGTCTGTGTAGACTCCCCTAGAATCCGACAGTCTGATTGTACTGTTCTTGACAGCAGTGGATTGTTTACCACTCGGGGAAAATGTTTGATTTCTGCGACGCCTCATTGTAGGCCTACTTGGTTATCACGTGTTTTGGACTTAAGTCCTGATTTTAAGACCAGAGTTGTTAGTTTCTGAACATAGGTATCCAGCCGCACCTGTGGTGATCAGACGCTGACCACTTTGCCGCTGGCTGCAAGTCAGACATGAAGTGGATTTAAGTTGGTTCTTCCGTCCTCTCAGCCATGGGGTGTGTCATCTTCTGACTGTTCTTCAATGCTGTTGACCATATTTCCCTTCTTCTCAGTTGACTCGGTTGATTCGCGGGTGCTAATTTGGCTAAACCTTATTCACACCTGCATGGCATATCTGCAGGAACTTACCCTATCAGCCATTAGGACGCGTCATGTCAGGGTTAAGACCCCCACCCCAGTGTCTCACGCAGTGTTATGTCTAGCTCTTACTCACTTCAGATCTAAACCCGCTCGTAAGTTGACCTGGCAAGGATTATTATTATTATTATTATTATTATTATTATTATTATTATTATTATTATTATTATTATTATTATTATTATTTCGCTGTAAAATGGTATTCGTCTGTTCGCTTCATGAAATTTAATTGGGAAGTACTTAATGGCAGTAAGTTATTTGTAGCTGCTAGTAATCAAGGAAACATTGTTGAATGGCGTGGTTAGAGTTCACGGTAGATTTCTGCAACCCCTGTTACAGGTCTTCTTCCTTAACGCATTTCAGCTGTTTTATAAATTTTACCGGGATGATGCCGGTGACCAGCACTACTTTGGGATGCATCTCATTATTGTGTGGTTTCAAAAGCTAATCCTCTCCGCATGTTTCAAGTATGTGTTTGTATTTTGAGAGGGGGTGTCCGGCTCCATGGCTAAATTGTTAGCGTGCTGGACTTTGGTCACAGGAGCCCCGGGTTCGATTCCCGTCAGGGTCGGGAATTTTAACCATCATCGGTTAATTTCGCTGGCACGGGGGCTGGGTGTATGTGTGGTCTTCATAATCATTTCATCCTCATCACGTCGCGCAGGTCGCCTACGGAAGTCAAATCAAAAGACCTGCTTCTGGTGAGCCGAACATCTACTCGGACACTCCCGGCTCTAAAAGCCATACGCCATTTGAGAGGGGGTGGTTAGAAATGGTGTTTTTAAAGCGTTCCTAATACGTGTATCACGTACCGTGGCCTTGTTATTATATTGGTCTCGAACGATACTAGAAACCTCCTTGGCTTAGGCGGCAGCGCGCCGGCCTCTCACCGCTGAGTTTAGTGGTTCATATACTGGTTATTCCATGTGAGATTTGTGCTGGACAAAGCGGAGGTGGGACAGGCTCTTCTCCGGGTACTCCGGGTTTCCCTGTCATCTTTCATTTCAGGAACACTCTCCAATATTTCATTTTCGTCTTTCAGGCATTAATCATTGCCCCAGAGGAGTGCGATAGGCTTCGGCAGCCGGCGCAATTACTATCCTCGCCGCTAGATGGGCTTCATTCCATTCCTGCCCCTGTCAAATGACTGGAAATAGGCTGTGGATTTTCATTTTCTAACGATACTATAGACCAGTTACCTGGTATAATTCTTCCACATGGAGTTTGTTATGGTTGTTACGGAGATTCCGTGGTGGACAGAGGTGAAAGTAGGTGCGAGCATGAATGGGTGGATATTCAAAAGATGGAAGATTAATTTAAAACTTTAAAATTGTCAGTTTTATTTCCTTTCTTAACCTTTTTTGTTTTATTTTCTCTTTTCAGACTTTAAATTTTACAATTTGCTAAGAGAATAACAAAATCTTAGGTACAAAAGTGAGCTCGAGACGTAATGTTAGAAATTCCTAGAACAATTAAACAACATTAATTAACCGTACGAGCTTGAAGCTCCTAATACGCCACTGTGACAAGAGCGACCACTGCTCCGTTCAATAATAACTCTAGGAGACAGAGTTCCCAAAATATGGTACCTTACAAAAATTATCTAGGCGGCTACTATCTAAACTTTATTCCAGCCTTTCAGAGGCACCTTTCAACTTTTATCTTAGGAGGAAGAGCGTCTTTACACTACACAAGTACAGTCTAGGAGACAATTCTCCTAAATTTACATGTTCCAGGCCTCTTAAAGGCACAATCTACATTTTACCAAAATCAACAGCATTTACTGTCTTAATCGCTCAACAAACAGCTTTATCTAGACACAAAATTGGAAGGAGCTGTTGACTTTAATAGGGGTAACAAATACTCGTTCTAAGTGGCCTTATTTAAACACAAAAGGCTTAAGTTATTTTTTTTTGCTAGGGGCTTTACGTCGCACCGACACGATGGGATAGGAAAGGCCTAGGAGGTGGAAGGAAGTGGCCGTGTCCTTAATTAAGGTACAGCCCCAGCATTTGCCTGGTGTGAAAATGGGAAACCACGGAAAACCATCTTCAGGGCTGCCGATAGTGGGATTCGAACCTACTATCTCCCGGATGCAAGCTCACAGCCGCACGCCTCTACGTGCACGGCCAACTCGCCCGGTAGGCTTAAGTTACTGCCCCCCCCCCAAAAAAAAAAGCAAAATGTTAGGAGGCGAACACTTGCACTCCTTCGAAATTCACCAGAACATAATTAAAACCCTATGTGGGCTGAAGGCCCGACGTTACAGAGGCTAAGCCCTTACTACGGAGGTGACTAGGTGGAAAAAATATTAAAGTTACGGAAATTACGAGACACACTCACTATTCCTATTGGTTAATTTAATAAATATCAGAAAATGTTGATTGGTAGAAAAATAAATGTACAAAATTTATAATTGGCCAACGTGTTACGTTGGCTGGAAGAGATAGAAGTGTTGATAACTTTTGAACACCAAAGATAAACTATAAACAATTCAGTTTAGGAAACCCTAACATACAAAATTAATTTGAAAATTAATAGTTAATCTTCAACCCAGAGGGCGCAACATAAGTTGACAGTAGCGACATTTGTCGAGAAATGTTCCAACTATTTCCAAAACGAGTTTCAGATTTCCTGTTCTAGATGGCTTTGTACAAGGCGCTAGTTTTAAATGCACGGGGTGGGTGTACCTCCGATACAATGGTCATTATTGATGAGGAATATTTTCAACGTCTGTTATTCTACTGCTCATCGTATACGTCTAGCACCGGGCTTACTAGTCGACTTGTGTTGGCACATATGTGTGTGACGTCACGTGGAATCGAATCCTCGCATACGGCGCGGCGCGAAACTGGTCCGAGTTTCGACTCGAACCAGTTGACGCTCGCTATTTCATGCATCAGTCACGCACGTTTCTACATTCATGTTCATAAAGAAGAGAACACCTTGAAATACTAGGGATAGGAAGTTCATATTCACAGAGCATGTTCATTAGTATGTTCTGCAGAACCGATTAACATTTCAGTGACCTAGGTTCAACATGTGTCCTGTTGCCTATTAGGCACTAGGTCCTCGGTGGGCACTGATAACTTGTTCCATGCGTGATGGCATCGACGCGTATAAGGTGCGAATGGCGTCCTGGGTTAAGTCATCCATGCTGCATTTACCTGGTTCAACAGTTCATCTTTGGTGGTTGGCATTGGGTCACAGCGCCGCACCCGTCGTTTCACCGCATTCCACACATTTTCGATTGGCGACAAGTCCGGTGATCGGGCGGGCCTGGGCAACAGTCTGACATCCTGTGACAACAAGAAGGCGCGTGTTCGTGCAGCAACATGTGATTGCGCATTGTCCTGCTGAAATATGGCGTCCGGGGTGTCGTGCAGAAAGGGTATGGCTACGGGTAGCAGGATGCCATTCACGTACGTCAGACTGGTCACAGTGCCCTGGACACGCACCACCTGCGATTTGTGGTTGTACCCAATAGCACCTCACACCATAAGGCTTTTGTTGGTGCTGTATGTCTTGTGCGAATGAAGTCAACGTGATGCCGCTCCCCCTGTTTGCGGCGAACCACAATGCGGCCATCATTTTCAAACAAACAAAACTTGGATTCGTCCGAAAACACTATCGGCTGCCGTTCCTGTCCCCAGTGACGTCGTTCCATACACCATTGCATTCTAGCATGTTTATGCACATTAGTCAAAGGTAGGCGGAGAAGTGGACGTCGCACCGGCAACCCAGACCGTAATAAACGGCGTCAGTCTGTCACTCCTGATAGTGTACGATGTGTTACACTGTTCCAGTGTTCCGCCAAAGCCGAGGAGGACGCAGATCTGTCCTGCAATGCCATTCGGATGGGTGTCGATCTGCTCGGGGGGGGGGGGGGGGGGGGAGTGCTGGGTGGTGCGACCAAACCCACCTCGTCGTGTTCTACGGCCTCATGTGAACCATTATGTACACACCTGTTGCACTGCCGACACACTTCGTCCCACACGAGCAGCAATTTCCCGGATGGGTGCACCACGTTCTCTCATGGCAATAATGCGCCCTCTTTTAACCTCACTCGTTTGACGGTACGGTTCCCGCATACTTCTGCGAGGCACCCTGCACGTCTGCTCAAGTCACACTGATCCAATACCATGGGTTTATAGCGACAACGAGAGCCGCAGGCACATTTTACCAGTCGGTAATGGTGTGCCGAGATATCGATGTGGACCTTGAACCTGATGGCCGACATGGTTCAAATGCTAATCATTTCTTCAGCACATACTAATGCACATGTTCTGTGAATATGAACGTCCTATCTCTACTCTTTCACGGTGTTCTGGATTTTATGAACAAAAGTGTATATAGAAAAGATGGGTTTCAACCATGTCAGTAGTGAATCTTTAGCAATTGTCGCGTAAGTGCGGCCAGTATCCAGTATTCGGGAGATAGTAGGTTCGGACCCCACTGTTGGCAGCCCTGAACATGGTTTTCCGTGGTTTCCTATTTTCACAACAGGCAAATGCTGGGGCTGTACCTTAATTAAGGCCACGGCTGCTTCCTTCTCACTCCTAGCCCTTTCCTGTCCCATCGTCGCAATAAGACCTATCTGTGTCAGTGCGACGTAAAGCAACTAGCAAAAAAAAAAAAAATCTTTTGCACTTAGCTTGTATCATTGAGTCTGGAGCTGACAGTAGTGTGGGTATTGTGCAACATGAGGGATGAGCAAAAGGTTTATGATGAGTTTTTTAGTATCGTGGAAAAGTACAGGGAAATTAACGATTACACTATGAGCGGCTATTGAAAGAAATATGATTGACAAAGTGTGGGCAGACAGAGCCGCAGCAGTGAAGGAGAAATTGTTCAGATTAGTAATTAATTATTTTTTTTTGCTATGGGCTTTACGTCGCACCGACACAGAAAGGTCTTATGGCGACGATGGGATAGGAAAGGCCTAGGAGTTGGAAGGAAGCGGCCGTGGCCTTAATTAAGGTACAGCCCCAGCATTTGCCTGGTGTGAAAATGGGAAACCACGGAAAACCATTTTCAGGGCTGCCGATAGTGGGATTCGAACCTACTATCTCCCGGATGCAAGCTCACAGCCGCGCGCCTCTATGCGCACGGCCAACTCGCCCGGTGATTAGTAATTGATGCACATAGCTGAGTTAATTGATAAATACTTATTCAGAAATAAATCTACATGTACATACAAGTGGCCTGCTTCATTAGTCGATGAGATTTTTTCATAAATACTTGTTGTGTCAAGGTAAAGCTACTTCGCTGTCCAGAGTGTGGTTTACCAGTATGAAGCTAAGTGAGATAGATTAAATTTCATAGAGATGTCCTCCACTTCAGCTCGAGCTATCTAAATGGAGCTATACTCCTGAAATAGAAGCTAAAAGCATGGTTGCGGTAAGAGGTTGCCTGTCATCAGGCACTTCTTACACCACCGTGTTACTAAGTTCACTTAAAATAAAGTGCTTGACGAATTTTTGACCTAGAATGTCAATCGCAGTAATCTTTGTAAATCGTTGGGGAGAACTGTCACTTCAGTTGTTTATTAACGCTGGTATATGTGTGAGAGAACAACCGGTATTAGGTTGCAATCATTATCTGACATGGGTGTGATACTTTTTGGTGCTAAATTATTCATTCGGTGTATATCGATACCTCATTTTCCTGGACCATTGGAAAGATTTTAAGAAAGTTACGAATGAAATTGATCGTCTATAACAGACTGTAGGGTTGTATCTATATGTGTAACGTTTGTTTCTTATCCGGAGGTGTCCCCATGTTCGATTCCAGACTCATCCAAGGATTTTAATCTCGATCTGATGGCTGGAACGGGGTCACTCATCCTCTTGACATCATCTGAGGAGTTTGCAGCATACAGAGTCTACGATTCCAAGCAATACGTTTGAGGAGTATTTATTTATTTGTTCGTTTAGCTAGTGGTTTATTGTCACACTAACACTTGAACGTTTTTCGGCCCCAACATTTGCCTGGTGTGAAAATAGGAAACCACGGAACATTATCATCAGGATTGCCGACGTGGAATTTGAACCCACTATCTCACGAATGCAAGCTCATAGCTACGTGACCCGAGCCGTGCGGCCAGCTCGCTCACTGAGGAGTATTCACGTGGATAACGTAACACTCCTATATCTAGGACATTTGGCTGAAAAGCAGACGGCTTGGCAAGCCCAAAGCCATCAAACAACTGTATGTGTAATTGTTTTTTATGTTTTACTTTATTATCTATTGTAATAGCCGTTTGGAACTGGCGGTATTCTATTACGGAAGCATTCAGCACCTTGGCTGAATTGTCAGCTTCGCGTCTTTCGGTACATATGGTCCTAGGTTCGATTCTCAGTCGTATCCGGGATTTTAGTGCACATGTGCTGCACAGTTCGCACTCGCGATGTGACCAGAATGCAGGTAACGCGGTGGAAGAAGCGATTTTGTAAGTGAGTATACTGCCCGTTGAGAGAAAGTTATCGAATCATCGAGCAGTCCTGTTGCCCCGCCCGCCATTCTTTTACCCATAAAAATGGCAATAGAGGGTGTCATTGAACTGGGAAGATTTTTCCGCGAATATCATTGGGCATTTATTGGTCCTCGAATCACAGGTGGGTCTAAAGGGTATATAAACCCTAATCAATATTTTTCTGCACCAGTTGTCGGCTTGTTTCTCCATCTACCTTTCCGTTTTGAACTAACTTACGTGGTGTTTGCTGACTTTGCGGGTTGCTTATGAAGTGATTCGGGATTTACCCGTACATGGCGTATAAACATGAGCACATACTTTGTGGAGAAAAAGTGCATTATATTCCATTTTAGCCATCTAAAACTAGGAATTATAAAAAAGCATTAACACAAACCACGTTGCCTTATCACCTAATTCTTTCCACTAATTCCTTTACACATTAAAAATTACTTTGCGTTCTGTGGTTTTCCATTCTGCTACACAAAGGCGAATGCCAGGACAGTTCTAAGTATAGGCACAGTCTAATATATACAGTCGCGAAGCTCTAATAAGAGGAAGGTTCATGTATGTATGTATGTATGTATGTATCTTCAGTCCTTAGCCCTAAGGCTGGTTGGATCCTCAACAGCTCTGCCATCAGCTGTCATAGATGGCCTAGGCAACACTGAAGAGGCGTACTAGGGAAATGAGGAGTGAGGTAGTTTCCCGTTGCTTTCCTCGCCGAGCCAGAGATAGTAATGGCATATCTAGCCTATGCTGTGAGGCAAATGCTGGGGCTGTACCTTAATTAAGGCCACGGCCGCTTCCTTCACACTCCTAGGCCTTTCCTATCCCATCGTCGCCATAAGACCTATCTGTGTCAGAGCGACGTAAAGCAAATAGCAAAAAAAAAAGCATATGCTGTGAGGAAGAGAAGCAGAGTATATTTTTTCAAAGGCCATAAACAGTGAGGTATAATTCACTCGCTTGCCGCGCGCATTCGCCAATCTGGCAGTCTCACTCTGTGTATGTGTGTAGTTCTATCTAGCGTTTTACTTTCTAAGCGGATATAATGAAGTTTGTATTGTATAATCACGCCGTACTTCTATATAATTGTAATACATGTGTAATTGTTCCTTTTGGTGAACATTTTACTGTATGGTATTGAACGAAAAATCTTCAAAAACGATTATTATCGCAGTTAAGTTGGTAAACTGCCAGCCTTCACTATTCTGTCGAAATTCGCTCAGAGAGCATCAAAAACTAACTTTGTGGCTATTTTTTCAGTTTTGTTATCTACCCCTACTATATTGTCCAGACTCCCGGTACTTTTTGTTTATACATTTTTGTGCCCTCCCCCAATTGCCCCTACTGTGTTCCTCCCCCAAACTGACGACTTCGAACAGCCGGGGCTTCGCATTGCATGTAAATAAAACTGTTTCTTTATTCTCTTGGTCGCAGTTCACCACCCGTAATTCTTGAGAATCTAGATTGTGGAGCTCCCTTTATTCTTTTCGTTAACGTGGCGACCGTTCAGACATACTAACGATGGTGCCACTCAAAACCCGTGGCACAACAGTCCGTTGAGTGCGTTGGCCTACCAAGATGACTGCTGCCTAGCCAGATGACCTGTGGCTTGTGGCTAGTGCGGTAACATTCTCAGGTGTATTGCTTGGCTTTCTTGGCAGGGGTAATGTTGGTGCTAGCAAAATAAAAATGTACAAATTTGTAAAAAGTATTGGAAGGTAAGCCTACATAACATGGGATATTACTCATTTAACTCTTTCACACGACACTCGCTCAGCGGCACTACCCCTCACTGCAGGGATACGTATTAACAGATGCTCGGCTTGTGGACATTTTAAATCTTCAGCAGGACTTAACTTCTAACAATTCAAGAGGTGCAAATGATTTTAATATTACTACTACTACTACTACTACCAAGCTCGACAGCTGCAGTCGCTTAATTGCGGCCAGTATTCGGGAGATAGTAGGTTCGAACCCCACTGTCGGCAGCCCTGAAAATGGTTTTCCGTGGTTTCCCATTTTCACACCAGGCAAATGCTGGGGCTGTACCTTAATTAAGGCCACTGCCGCTTCCTTCCCACTCCTAGCCCTTTCCTGTCCCATCGTCGCCATAAGACCTATCTGTGTCGGTGCGACGTAAAGCAGCTAGCAAAAAAACTACTACTACTACTACTACAATAACCGAGCTCGATGGCTGCAGTCGCTTAAGTGTGGCCGGTATCCATTATTCGGGAGATAGTTCGAACCCCACTGTCGGCAGCCCTGAACTGAAGATAGTTTTCTGTGGTTTCCAATTTTCACACCAGGCAAATCTGGGGCTGTAACTTAATAAAGACTACGGCCGCTTCCTTCCCACTCCTAGTTCTTTCCTGTCCCATAGTCACCATAAGACCTATCTGTGTCGGTGCGACGTAAAACTAATTGTAAAAAAAAAAACCTACAACAATATGCATTTCAGTTGATTTGAACATACTCTGTTTTAACATTATTTAATACTGCGTGCATTATTATATTTAGGGAATATGGGTTAGTAAGAACATTATATCAACAGAAGCATCACTAAAAGTCTTTCTATTACAAGCACTAGCCTCAGCAGTACGAACTACTCTTTCCAGTTATCTATATATATAAAATAGCTTGTCCTGACTGACTGACTGACTGACTGACTGACTGACTGACTGACTGATTCATCATCGCCGAGCCAAAACTACTGGACATAATGAAATGAACTTTTGGGGATATATTCATATTAAGATGTAGGTGCTCGTTAAGAGAGGATTTTTGGATATTCCTTCGCTAAGGGGGTGAAAAGGGGGGTTACATTTTAAAATGAGTGTATCTATATCTCCAAACTTTTAAAGTTTGCAGATCTAAAAATTGGTATTTAGAATCTTCATTAAAAATAAAGAAATACGTATTTCTTTGTTTTCGGAAAATCGCAACAGGAGGGGTGAAAAAGGGTGAAAAAGGGGTTGAATGCCTTAATGAGGCTACTTATATCTCAGAAACTGAAGATATTACAGACCTGAAAATCGGTGTTTGTGATCTCCTTTAAAAATAAAGAAACACGTACTTTTTTGTTTCTGGAAAATCCAATTAAGGGGGGAGGTGAAAAGGGGGTAATATTTTAAAATGAGTGTATCTATATCTCATAACTTTTAAAGGTTATAGATGTGAAAATTGGTATTTAGAATCTCCTTTAAAAATAAATAAACACGTATATTTTGTTTTCGGAAAATCCCAATAGGAAGGGTGGAAAAGGTTGAAAAATTGGTCGAATGCCTTTAGTGAGGCTGCTTATATTTCAGAACCTGAAGATATTACAGACCTGAAAATTGGTATTTGGGATCTACTTTAAAAGTAAAGAAACACCTATTTTTTCGTTTTTGGAAAATCCAAATATTGGGGGTGAAAAAGGGGGGGGGTGAATTTTTTAAAATGAGTGTGTCTACATCTTAAAACTTTAAAATTTACAGATGTAAAAATTGGTAGTTAGAATCTCCTCTAAAAATAAAGGAACACGTATTTTATTGTTTCCTGTAAATCCCAATAGGAAGGGTTTAAAAGGGTGAAAAATGGGTTGAATGCCTTTAATGAGGATACATATATCTCAGAAACGGAATATATTACAAAACTGAAGATTTGTATATGGAATCTCCTTTAAAAATAAAGAAAAATGTATTTTTTTGTTTTCGGAAAATCCAATTAATGGCGGTTAAACAGGACTGACAAATTGGGGTGAATTTTTTGAAAGACTATATCTACAGAATATCTTGGAAACATAAAATGTTTAAAGACGTAAAAAGTGGGTGTTTGGAATCCCCTGTAAATATAAAGATACATAGGTGATTTGTTTTTGGAAACTCCACTTAAGGGGAATTCAAAAGGGGTGAATTTTAAAATGAGAATTTTTACAGTATATCTAAAAAAAACGTAACATGTCACAGAAGTGAAAAATTGCATTTTTTAAATCTCTATTAAACATAAAGAAACGTGTATTTTTAGTTTTCGGAAATACCACTTGGGTGGAGGGGGGGGGTTTAAATGTGACTGAAAATGGTGTTGAATTATTTTAATAATAATAATAATAATAATAATAATAATAATATTTGTTTTACGTCCCACTAACTACTATTTTACGGTTTTCGGAGACGCCGGAATTTCGTCCCGCAGGAGTTCTTTTACGTACCAGTAAATCCACCGACACGAGGCTGACGTATCTGAGCACCTTCAAATACCACCGGACTGAGCCAGGATCGAACCTGCCAATTTGGGGTCAGAAGGCCAGCGACTCAACCGTCTGAGCCACTCAGCCCGGCTGAATTCTTTTAATTAGGCTACTGATATCTCAAAAATGAAGATGTTACAGACGTGAAATTTGATATTTGCAATCTGCTTTAAAAGTAAAGAAACACGTATTCTCGGAAAATCCAATGAAGAGGTGGGGGGGATGTATGAATTGAAAAATTAATTGACTTAATTGTATGTGAATACATACATCTAATAAAAACTAAAGTTGTTACAGACGTGAAAATTCGTATTTGGATCTCCTTTAAAAACAAAGAAAAGCGCGTTTTGGGGGGAAACAATCTTGGGGGGCGGGAGTGTGAAGGAGTTGAATTCCTTTCATAAGGACACATAAATCAAAAACTGAAGAAGTTCGAGTCGTGATAATTGGTATTTAGAAGATTCTTTACTATTAAAGAAACAAGTATTCTTTGCGGGAAAACTCACTTAGGGATGGGGGGGAGTAGTGTGAAATGAAGTGAAAAAAATAATTTTTTTATGGGGATACTTATATCTCAAAACTGAAGGTAATAGACGTGAACATTGGTGTTTGGAATCTCCTTTAAACATACAGAAACACGCGTTCTTTTGACTTTGGGGGGGGGGGGGGGGGTGGCGGAAAATGAACTTAACGGCGGTGGGGTGTAGAAGGAGGTGAGACCAATTGATTTTACTGTTCTTAATGTACTTATAAGGATCCTCCGTTGCTCAGACGGCAGCGCGCCGGCCTCTCACAGCTGGGTTCCGTGGTTCAAATCCCGGTCACTCCATGTGACATTCGTGCTGGACAAAACGGAGGCGGAACAGGTTTTTCTCCGGAAACTCCGGTTTTCCCTGTCATCATTCATTCCAGCAACACATAATAATAATAATAATAATAATAATAATAATAATAATAATAATAATAATAATAATGTTCCGGACCGTCGTCATATGTGCGGACCGCGCTTGAAACGGCTCCTGGACGGGTAATGACTAAGAATGCAGTCCTGCCGCGTGTTCAGTGCCGCCAAGGCACCCAATATGACACCACGCCAGATCTCCTGAAGGATTTTATCCATATTAAAAATGATTATAGGAAAAGGTGGCAAAGATTTACGGACCCAACTGACCGGGAGGAATACCTGAGCCTAGCCCGGGAAGTACGAAATCGATTGCTGGAAAAGAAGATTGAAAAATGGGAGGAAACGTGCCGTAATCTAATAGAAAACGAGTCAGATCGGGAATTTTGGTGGATTCTCGCAGAAAACGAGTCAGATCGCGAATTTCGGCGGATGATATATCTAAAACAATAAGCATTCAATTATAAATTTCAGTATAATACCGTAGCGAAGCACGGGTATCTTGCTAGTCCATCTATATATATAAAATAGCTTGTCCTGACTGACTGACTGACTGACTGATTCATCATCGCCGAGCCAAAACTACTGGACATAATGAAATGAAATTTTGGGGATACATTCATATTAAGATGTAGGTGCTCGCTAAGAGAGGATATTTGGATATTCCGTTGCTAAATGGTGAAATTTTAAAATGAGTGTATCTATATCTCAAAACTTTAAAAGTTTACAAATGTAAAAATTGGTATTTAGAGTCTTCTTTGAAAATAAGGAAACACGTATTTTTTGGTTTTCAGAAAATCCCAATAGGACGGGTGAAAAAGGATGAAAAAGGGGTTGAATGCATTTAATGAGGATACTTATATCTCAGAAACTGAAGATATTATAAACCTGAAAATTGGAGTTTTGGATCTCCTTTAAAAATGAAGAAACACGTAATTTTTTGTTTTTGGAAAATCCAATTAATCAGGGGGTGAAAAGGGTGTGAATTTTTCAAATGAGTTGTTCTATATCTCAAAACTTTGAAAGTTTACAGATGTAAAAATTGGTATTTAGAATCATCATTAAAAATAAGGAAACACGTATTTTTTTGTTTTCAGCAAATACCAATAGGACGGGTTTAAAAAGGTGAAAAAGGGGTTGAATGCCTTTAATCAGGATACCGGTACTTATATCTCAGAAACAGTAGATATTAGACCTGAAAATTGGTACTTTTGATCTCTTTTAAAAATAAACACGTATTTTTTGTTTCTGGAAAATCCAATTAATGGGAGGGGGAAAAGGGGGGTGAATTTTTAAAATGAGTGTATCTCTATTTCAAAACTTTAAAAGTTTGCACATGTAAAAATTGATATTTAGAATCTCCTTTAAAAATAAAGGAACACGTATTTTTTGTTATCTGTAAATCCGAATAGGAGGGGTGTAAAAGGGTGAATAATGGGTTGAATGCCTTTAATGAGGATACATATATCTCAGAAACTGAAAATATTACAGAACTGAAAATTTGTATATGGGATCTCCTTTGAAAATAAAGAAACACGTATTTTTTTGGAAATTCCAATTAATGGCGGTTAAACAGGAGTGATATATTGGGGTGAATTTTTTGAAAGACTATATCTACAGAATATCTGAGAAACATAGAATGATACAGACGTAAAAAGTGGTATTTGGCTTTGGAATCTCCTGTAAATGTAAAGAAACATAGGTGATTTGTTTTTGGGAACTCCTCTTAAGGGGAACTAAAAAGGGGGTGAAATTTTAAAATGGGAATTTATACAGTACATCTAAAAAAAACCTGAACATGTTACCGAAGTGAAAAATGGCATTTTTATCTCTATTAAAAATAAAGGAACGTGTATTTTTAGTTTTCAGAAATACCCCTTGGGGGAGGAGGGATGGGGTAAAGCGACTGAAAAGGGTGTTGAATTCTTTTAATTAGGCTACTGTTATCTCAAAAATGAAGATGTTACAGACGTGAAATTTAATATTTGGAATCTTCTTTAAAAGTAAAGAAACACATTTTCTCGGAAAATCCAATGAAGGGGGGCGGGGGGGGGGAGGTGAAAGAGTTGAAAAGTTAATTGACTTAATTGTATGAGAATACTTGCATCTATTAAAAACTAAAGTTGTTAGGGCATACAGACATGAAAATTGGTATTTGGATCTTCTTTAAAAACAAAGAAAAACGCGTTTTGGGGGGGGGGGGAAACCATCTTGGGGGGCGGGAGTGAAAAGGAGTTGAATTTCCTTCATGAGGACACATAAATCAAAAACTGAAGAAGTTAGAGTCGTGATAATTGGTATTTAGATGATTCTTTACTATTAAAGAAACAAGTATTTTTTCCCGGAAAATTCTCTTATGGGGGAGGGGGGGGGGGGTTGGAGGAGTGTGAAAGGAAGTGAAATAAAGTGAATTATTTTAATCTCAAAACTGAAGGTAATAGACGTGAACATTAGTGTTTCGAATCTCCTTTAACATAAAGAAACACGCCATCTTTTAGTCTTTTTTTGGGGGGGGGGGGGGTTGTTGGCTAAATAAACTTATCGGCGGTGGGGTGTAAAAGGAGGTGAGACCAATTGATTTTACTGTTCATAATGTATTTATATGGAGCCTCCGTTGGTCAGGTGGCAGCGCGCCGGCCTCTCACAGCTGGGTTCCGTGGTTCAAATCCCGGTCCTCCATGTGACATTCGTGCTGGACAAAACAAAGGCGGGACAGATTTTTCTCCGGATACTCCGTTTTTCCCTGTCATCATTCACTCCAACAACACTGTCCAATATAATTTCATTTCATTTGTCATCCATTAATCATTGCCCCAGAGGAGTGCGACAGGTTTCGGCTGCCGGCACATTTCCCATTTTCGCCTCTGTATGGGGGCTTTATTCATTCCATTCCTGACCCTGTCGAATGACTGGAAACAGGCTGTAGATTTTCGATGTACTTATTCTGATCATAAACCCATCATTTTTAATCTTTCCTGGGTTCGTTTTCATGAGCCATCTTTTCCTTCGGAGAACGTTCTTAGATTGCAGTAGATTCTCCTGGCATATAAATAAAAATTTAAACACATTTGAAATAAACGATAGAAATGAGATTGACCGTCGAATTTTTCACCTCCATAATAAGGTCAATAATGCACGGAAGTATGTCATTCGTATGGCCAGAAATCCAGCACACTTGCCTACGCGCGACAATGGTGTTGGTCACATTTTCAACAATGACAATGGCAGCAGATGTAATTTACCGCCAAGTAGCGGTCTTGCATCTTGCTGTGGGGTCCAGAACATCTATAATAATAATAATAATAATAATAATAATAATAATAATAATAATAATGTTCTGGACCGTCGTCAAATGTGCGGACCGCGCTGAAAACGGTTCTTGGACGGGTAATGACTAAGAATGCAGTCCGGCCGCGGGTTCAGTATCGCCAAGGCACCCAAGACGACACCACGCTGGATCTCCTGAAGGATTTGTCCCATATTAAAAATGCTAATAGGAAAAGATGGCAAAGATTATGGACCCAACTGACCGGGTGGAATACCTGGACTTAGCACGGAAGTACGAAATCGATTGCTGGGAAGAAAGATTGAAAAATGGGAGGAAACTTCCCATAATCTATTAGAAAACGAGTCAGATCACGAATTTTGGCGGATTCTTTCAGAAAACGAGTCAGATCGCGAATTTTGGTGGATTATATATAAAACAACAAGCATTCAATTCTAAATTTCAGTTTAATACCGTAGCGAAGCACGGGTATCTTGCTAGTATATGTATATTCTTAAACACCTCTTTCATTATAGAACCTAGAATCTTCCAAACGCTCATCTGTTCAGCGCTGTTATTAAAAATATGAGCCTCTCCCTCCCACTTTTGATTTTCTGGGGCAATAGAAGGTTTAAGATGAATAAATGGTTTTATTCTATTAACAAATAAATCGCCCCACCAATACTACTACTACAATGCAATAGGTCTATCGGTTTTTTTTTTGTAATTAAAACCTAAACTCGAGTGTCCATAATAAAAAATCCGACAGTAGTCTACGTGCCTTGGTATTGCTGTAGTTTGCTTCATGTTGTGTGCATATTTAAAGAAATTTACGATGCATTGCTGCACAGCAGCGGTAGAAAAGTAATCTAAGAAAGCAAACCATTCTTTGCTCTACTTCCACCACAAGAAACGTATACAAGCTCGCGTTGCTTTTCGTACTGCATCACATGAGCGGAAAGCTTGAACTGTCTAAACATGCGGAAAGGTGATGGCAGTTTGTTTGCTCGCTCGAATGAAGCAACAAGCGTAACTTGTCGATAAATAAGCCGTCCTTTACAAACTTTTCTTGATAGTAAATGATGGGTTTTTTCATGGGTAGTGTCATTGTAGGGAAACACTACTTCTTTGGCTGCCTATGTTCGTGAGCACACCGGGAAGATAATTACCATCGTAGAAGAACACGAGGTGAATTCTAGGTTGGCACGTAACATACAGATACTTTCATTCCAGACTTCAATCCAAGTACCTAATAATCACAGGCGGCTCGTGGCTTCATATGGTGGGGAGCCCAGGGAAATGGAAAATTAAAGGCACATATTAGTACTACGAAATCAAGAGTTTAAATGCATGGCTACCTAAACTATTCATAACACATGCTTAATATTTCACTTCGACGTTTGTTTTTTTTATTTGCGAACCTCCGTGGCTCAGGCGGCAGCGCGCTCACCTCTCACCGCTGGGTTCCGTGGTTCAAATCCCAGTCACTCCATGTGAGATTTGTGCTGGACAAAGCGGAGGGGGGACAGGTTTTTCTCCGGGTACTCCGGTTTTTCCCTGTCATATTTCACTCCAGCAACACACTCCAATATCATTTCTGTTCATCTGTTATTCATTAATCATTGCCCCAGAGGAGTGCGACAGGCTTCGACATCCGGCACAATTCCTGTCCTCGCCGCTAGATGGGGGCTTCATTCATTCCATTCCTGACCCGATCGAATAACTGGAAACAGGCTGTGGATTTTCATTTTCATGGTTTCTACTTAAAAAAGTACAATGTACTTACATTATATTTTGATGAAATTGAGCACGAAGGATCAAGGGTCTATATCAGAACCGGCCAAACTACGGCCCTCGGGCCACATCCGACCCTCACAGGACTTTCAAATGACCCTCGTAATACTTGATCGTTTACAACAAAAGAAGAAATATGCATTTCTAGTTACTGTTTAGTTCAATATCTGGTAATATTGTTCACACAGACAGCACATAAGAGCTGAACATATTTTTGTGGTTTTAGGTTTTAAAAAGTTAACAATCGGAATAATAATACTTGTTTATGGAACTCTGCTTCGAGGAATGCGTGACAGTGGGGATAAGCGGTAAGGCAACTATTGTTAGAACACCCTCTCTATCTAAACACATATTCACGGAAATAAAACTCGGCCATTCTCCTCTCAGTATCGGTATGTTACGCTCGCCTATGTCCTTCGGTTTTTCACCCTGCTTTCTCAGTTCTTTGTCAGTCAGTTGTGTTTGAAACCTATGAATGTGCACTGCGAGTTTGTTCCTAAACGTGTAAAATGCTTTCGAAACGACGCAAAGTTGGTAGCGAATGTAGGTGGTTTAGTGAATCTTGGTTAATGCAGTGAAGTCATAGCAGTTATGAAAGAGTACATTATCAAACGGCATTTTTCAGACGAAACATTCTAATGATTTTGATAATCTTATTGACCATGAAAGTATTACTAAGCTAAAGAATTATCTCACAAAACTATAGCAAACTTTAGTAGAAGGTGGAGGTGTGACACAAAACATGTAGGACCTAACTGAAATAAGTCATGAGATTTCAAAACTGATTGCGGAGCACGAAAAAGCTTTAGATGGCTGATAGAGTGCAGATCCAGCGTAAGATGGTGGTATGACAGTTTTAGCGTATGTTTTTGAATGAAAGCGTGTATTTTGAATGCCCTGTCAAAACTACGTGTACAGTGCAAGAGTTCTTTAGATGGCTGATAAACAACAAATCGAGTATAAGATGGTGGTATGAGCATATATTCTGAACCAGAGCGCGTATTTTGAATGTTGACAGCTGTCAAAACCACGTGTACATTTGCAAGAGTTCTTTTGATGGCTGATAGAGCGTAGGGAGGGGATCTTGGCGCTTTTACACTTTTTGCGGACGCACTTGGATTAGGCAAATAAAAAATTATATTTAAGTGAACCTACAAGGATTCGCAGCTGTATGCGATCCGCCCATTGGTTTTGTTCGCGTTAGACCGTATTGATGGTAGAAATTTCAATTATCGTGTTAGATATTTCTATTCTAATTTCACTTTTTCTATTATTGTAGGCTAGTTCAGCATTATACAGGGTGAAGCGAAATTCGCGCACCCGGGCGTCGCAGCGCGAATCCTCACATGCCAGCAATAAAAAAATTTATCTCACAAAATTTCGTCCTGCGAGTATATCCGACAGAAAAAGGATGTTGAGGAGTGGCAATCTGGCAACACTGTAACCACATGTAGTGGAACTATCTCTGTCAGCACATATTAGTCGTGCTGTGCAGTTGGTGCAGTGGATAGAGTTTTGGGTTAGCATGCAGGAGGTCGAGGGGTCGATCCTGGGTTGAGGCGCATGTTCTTTATTTCGTAAATGTAGTCCAGGTGGTATGGTATCTGTCATCTTAATCGTCATGATCGATTGCTGCGGGTCCTCTACAACCCGTTTGAACTTACATGCTACAGTCATAGAAATGGACGAACAATCGTTTTCATTGGTCTGCTTTGAAAGACGCCCTTTCCACGTCGTGGGCGTGAATCTATTCGCTGTTGACGTGTTAGATGCCAGATACCATACCACCTGGACTACATTGACGGAATAAAAAACATACGCCTCAACCCAGGATTGACCCCTCGACCTCCTACATGCTAACCCAAAACTCTATCCACTGCACCAACACTACAGCACGACTAATAGTTGCTGACAGGGATAGTTCCACTACATGTGGTTACATTGTTGCCATATTGCCACACATCGACGTCCTTTTTCTGCCTGATATACTCGCAGGACGAACTTTTGTGAGAGATATTTTTTTATTGCTGGCATGTGAGGAGTCGCGATACGACGCCCGAGTGCGCGAATTTCGCTTCACCCTGTATATACACTCGTGTGCAGGATAAATTGGTAGAGGGCTGGCCTTCTAGTCCCAACTTTGCAGATTCGACCCTGGCTTAGTGGTATTTGAAGATGCCATAATACGCCAGCCTCGTTGTCGGTAGATTTACTGGCACGTGAAAGAACTCCCGCAGAACAAAGTTCTGGCAATTCGGCATCTCTGAAAACTGTAAGAATAGTTCGTGAGGCGTTAAAATTATTATTATTATTATTATTATTATTAGATTGCGCAGCATCAAGGAGCTAACAAACGGGCACTCCAGTGGGTACAGGACATGGTAGTATAAAAACATCAAAATATTGTCCCACACCGAGCATTTAATAAGCATTTGCAGGATACACTTAATAGGATGTTGGACCAGCTGTAGACCGAGAACAGGCAGTGATTCAGTTTGGGACAGAGGCATACAGGCGTCAGATGTTCTTCTGAGAAATATCCTTCCACAACTGGCGCAAATTACCCTCCACATTTGCTGTAGTTGCCGTGGCCGAAGTTGCCGTCCAATTTGGTCCCAAACTTTCTCGATGGGCGAGAGGTCTGGAGACCCACTGGCCGAGAAAGCATGTTGACATCATGACCTCACACCACAATACCACTTATTAGGGCGGTATGCCGCTCTACAAAGGTCACTGCGCTGGACAGGACGTCTCCTGACTCGAATTCAGTGGTCATCTGTATCTGTATATAGAACGGTGATTCGTCTCTGAACACCACTCGTCGCCAGCCCGCAAGCTTTCATGTTGCCCGTTCCCGGCAAAAATTAAAATATGCTCGGCGATGCTCGGGTTGTAATGGTAGACGCCGTAAGGGACGCCACGACGACAGATCCCGTTCTGCTAGCAGCCTGGATGGTGGTACTCGTGGACACTGACGTACCCCAGCCGCCGTGACATTTCTATGAATAATGCGCAGCGACGTCCGTGAAAATGATCCTTCTGCAGGTGGTCTGCGGTGTCCACCGACTTGTCTTGATGGTTGTGTGTGTACACTCACGTTCCTACTGCGACGAACACCGTCGCACAGTGTAGTTAGAAATGCGACGAAAAGTCCAACCTGCCTCTCTTAGTCCTACAATGCGGCCACTTTCGAATCATCTACCTGGCCAAAGATTTGTCGAATGTGCTGTCGGGGCATGCTGCGTGTTCACTCAACTTTGCTTTGTGGGTCACACTGCTCACACTTCTCCTAAGGCCTTATTCGGTGTCTTGCATCTAGGAATCAAGGATATGTACGCCTCCTAGTGGCGCTTCAGCGCAAGCATTCAACATTAAACGCAAATGGGACGCGAATTACCCTGTGGCAATCTTGAATTTACTCGCACTATTTGTTCATCGTGCGCTTTTACTTATTTATTTACTTATTTGTTGCAAGTGAATGACAAGAGATAAGAGAAGCTGAAATATACAGTGTGTTTGGAAAAACCTGTGGGAAGTAATCCGGGGGTGAATATTGCACCCCAAAACAACACAAAATGCCCTTATGAACATACGCCGTACGGTCGATCGGTTACAAGTTATGGAATTCCAACATTGTACGGCACATCTCACGTCGAGTAGCTGTCGCCATGTTAGTCAGGGATACTGCATTATAATACAAGGAGTGCTCAGAAGATCCACCATGCACCTGAACACGCCACCTCGTTGATTGTCGGACACGTTCGAACACTCCAGACATTGCACGTATTCGATAGCAACCTTGTTCCACACGTTGGCGAACTACCGCAGTGACCGTAACGGCTTGCCTGACTCCAAACTTAATCCTAATACGAACTCCCCCATACATTCCAGTCAGTAACTAAACAGAGCTGTGAGTGACCTAAATAGGAACAAGGCACCTGGAATTGATGATATTCCCGCTGAATTACTGACTGCCTTAGGAGAAACCAGCATGGTAAGGTTATTTCATTTAGTGTGCAAGATGTATGAGACAGGAGAAGTCCCATCCGATTTTCAGCAGAATGTTGTTATACCTATTCCCAAGAAAGCCGGTGCTGACAGGTGTGAAAACTACCGCACTATTAGTTTAGTATCTCATGCCTGCAAAATTTTAACACGTATTATTTACAGAAGAATGGAAAAACAAGTTGAAGCTGAGTTGGGGGAAGATCAATTTGGCTTCAGAAGAAATGTAGGAACACGTGAAGCAATCCTGACTTTGCGTTTGATCTTAGAGGATCGAATCAAGAAGGACAAGCCCACGTACATGGCATTCGTAGATCTAGAAAAGGCATTCGATAATGTTGATTGGACCAGGCTATTTATGATTCTGAAGATGATAGGGATCAGATACCGAGAGCGAAGAATTATCTACAACCTGTATAAAAATCAGTCTGCAGTGATAAGAATCGAGGGCTTTGAAAAAGAAGCAGCAATCCAGAAAGGAGTGAGGCAAGGCTGCAGTTTGTCCCCTCTCCTTTTCAATGTTTACATAGAACAGGCAGTAAAGGAAATCAAAGAGAAATTTGGAAAGGGAATCACAGTCCAAGGAGAGGAAATCAAAACCTTGAGATTTGCCGATGATATTGTTATTTTATCTGAGACTGCAGAAGATCTCGAGAAGTTGCTGAATGGTATGGATGAAGTCTTAGGTAAGGAGTACAAGATGAAAATAAATAAGTCCAAAACAAAAGTAATGGAGTGCAGTCGAACGAAGGCAGGTGATGTAGGGAATATTAGATTAGGAAACGAAGTCTTAAAGGAAGTAGATGAATATTGTTATTTGGGTAGTAAAATAACCAACGATGGCAGAAGTAAGGAGGACATGAAATGCAGACTAGCACAAGCAAGGAAGAGCTTTCTTAAGAAAAGAAATTTGCTCACTTCAAACATTGATATCGGAATTAGAAATATGTTTTTGAAGACTTTTGTGTGGAGCGTGGCATTGTATGGAAGTGAAACATGGACGATAACTAGCCCAGAAAGAAAGAGAATAGAAGCTTTTGAAATGTGGTGTTACAGAAGAATGCTGAAGGTGAGATGGATAGATCGAATCACGAATGAAGAGATACTGAATCGAATTGGTGAGAGAAGATCGATTTGGCTAAATTTGACGAGAAGAAGAGATAGAATGATAGGACACATCTTAAGACACCCAGGACTTGTTCAGTTGGTTTTTGAAGGAAGTGTAGGTGGCAAGAACGGTAGGGGTAGACCAAGGTATGAATATGACAAACAGATTAGAGCAGATGTAGGATGCAATAGCTACGTAGAAATGAAAAGGTTAGCACAGGATAGGGTGGCATGGAGAGCTGCATCAAACCAGTCTATGTACTGATGACTCAAACAACAACAACAACTAAACCGCACAATGCAAGGGATTCACAGGAATGCTTTCACAATATTGCCACACTTTCGTGGCGTGCCCGATCGCCAGATTTGTCGCCCATCGAACATGTCTTTGACCACGTAGGGTGCAAACTTCAGCAGCCTAGGAGTTTACACTATAACCATTTGCAGCAAATATGGGCATATATGCAGCAGGGTACCGTACGAAATTTGTATGTCTCCTTGTCCGCTCGTATCACATCGTGTGTCCAAGGTAGAGGCGGATCCACGGAGTGCTAGGGTCTCACTTCAACTGTTCAGTTTTTCCGCAGTTAAATTATTATTTTGCTCTGATATTGTAATCGCTTACTTAAATCGACTTGACAGTAACTCAGAGGCGGCGCGTAGATAAAACGTCTGGGGCTTCACCACTTTGGAAAATAACGTGTTTAAATTTATTGTTGCTTGATCTTTACATAGATGTAAAATAATTCTTTTGTTTGATTAGTAACGCGACTTTCCTTTTAAGGCACACGGTTGCCGCTCGAAGATAATACCAAAACAATGAGGAATGAAAAAGAGAGAATATGAAGTGCAGTGACTTTCAGGCTGATCCAGTCTCCTCTGTTGTTGAAGACGTTGCTTGCATTGAAATAATTGCTTCAATAACATGTTAGGCATGTTTGACATGTTTGCTGCTTACTTTTCCAAAAAGGCGTATAACTTTGAAGTAATTTGATGGAAGTTAAAAGCTTCGGTTCTGCGACGCATGTGATACAACTGTATAGTCTGGTCTTGACTCAAACATCAGTACATATTTCAAGTAAACATGTTGTTTAACGAATTGACCCTCCTTTGGAGAATGAAACTTCTAATGAAAGCTTGTATCATGACAAAGAAACTATATATCTATGACTTTCTTAAAATTTGTCACGATGGTCGGTGTTGTTGGCCCATGCAAATGTACGTTACGGCCCTGACTGCAAGTCTTAAATACGATGACGTACGGATGCATTCGGGAAATGCCGAGTTCATACACCACAATCGAGAGTCCTATAGAGCTCATTTTCAATGGTTATCGAATTTCACGCCAGATAAATGACGGGATTTTACCGTAATCAAGTCCACGGCCACTATCTTCCCAATCCTAGACCTGTTTTCTTCCAGCGTCGCCGAACCGTTTTGTTAGCAGAATGTTGAACAGTATGTACCCCTCCCTCCAAAAATAAAGCACCTTGTTCATGTTAGTCTTCAAAGAATATTCGTAGATTTCATATTTTCTACGTCTTGTTGAACAACGTTTGCATATGTAAGAGGACCATCCGTCCGGACGTTCGTCGGAATAGTCTCAGATTTTGTTGGTCTCTCCCGGTTTTTACCATAGGAATATAGCGGTGCCCACCATTCTGTCCCCTTGGCATTCTTTAATTCACACACTATCATTTTTATATTAACGGATTATAATATTGGAACACTAAGAGTGATAGGTGAACATTTTAGAACATCTTAGCGCAACTGTACGCAACACCACCTTCCTTTTGGCCTTTTAATACTCACAGCACGGCGTGCGCCTCTCGAATACATCTCCAGTCTCCCCGGCCTTTGTTTACCTTTTACTTTATGTCGTTGTCCCACCTGGCTGTGGCGTCTCTTAGCCTCTCTATTTTTAGCCTATAGCTTCCTTGTACATAACGTTGTGTCTCTTGTTCCCGGAAACGCAGACATTCAGATTGCTGCTGCTGCTCACCATGTATAGAGCCCTGCGCGGATATACAAATTATTATCCGCATCCGCGAATGGTTATCTCCGAATGTTGTAAATATTTAACTACACTTAAGAAAATAGAAATTGCAACACCATGAAGGCATTGGTCGTTTGTGTTGATTTTCAAGATATGGAACGATGCCATGTAGGTATGTAAACGATCAAAGTTTCAGACCCATTGTATTGGTGCTACAGGTCTCCCCACGTGATTGGTCGCGGAGGAATCAACTCCAGTATACGGACTCTGGTGTAGCGTAGTTGACTTGCAGTCTGTGCAGTGAAGTGTTCCCCGTCAAACATGCCTCGACGACAGAGAAGAGCACGCTATCATCAACTGTCGTCGTTTGAAAGGGCTCGGATAATTGGGCTGTGTGAGGCTGGATTATCGCTAAGGACTGTCGCTGCACGTGTTGGCCGACAGGCATATACGGTACAACGTGTATGGCAGCAGTGGTCAAATGAAGGTACCCACACTCGTAGAACTGGCACAGGCCCAGCGCGACAGACAACTGTGAGAGAGGATCGCCGCATCATTCGGATGGCCCGGATGGAACCCCGTGCAACAGCAGCGCAAATTCGAGCAGCTGTGGCAACCCACGTTACACAACAAACAGTTGCTAATCGCCTGCGTGCAGCTGGCTTGCGAACCCGTGTCCCTGCAGAAGGTGTTCCAGTGACCCCACAACAGCGACGTGTAAGGCTGGCCTGGTGTCGAGAAAGATAGATGTGGGTCGACGAATGACATAGGGTCGTCTTCAGTGATGAATCACGCTTCTGTCTTGCCCGCAGTGATCGCCGGGATCGTGTGCGCCGACGTACCGGGGAGAGAGGCCGTCCAGATCTTATTGTCGAGAGGCACACAGGGCCAACATCAAGCATTATGGTCTGGGGAGCTATTGTCTTTAATGTGAAATCACAATTAGTGCTTGTTGAGGGTACCATGACTGCTCGACAGTAAGTTGATAGGATACTCAATCCAGTAGTTGTCCCTATGATGGCGAACATTGCTAATGGGATGTTTCAGCAGGACAATGCCCAGGTTCACACTGCACGCATCTCCACAGAAGCTCTCCACGACATCACAACCTTAGAATGGGCCGCCAGATCCCGGACCTCAGTCCTATTGAGAATGTGTGGGACATGATGGGTCGACAACTGGCCAACCGTCCTCAGCCACCCACAACTCTGGAACTGACCCGTGCAGTGCAGCAAGCATCGGCCACAATTCCTCAGGAAGCGATCCAGGGCCTTATTGACTCCATGCCTCGACGAATTCATCAATGTATTGCAGCTCTTGGTGGGCACATCCTGTACTGATTGTTGTCCAAACTTGCGGTCAGAGGGACCTGAAAGTGTAATAATCGAATCACAACCGAACACTCGTCCTGCATATTCAATTGCAGCAATGTAGCATTACTCCTTCTGGGTGTTACAATTTTCATTTTCTTCAGTGTATCTTACACCCAGTGTATTGAAACAGATAGATCCATTAACATAATACTACAGGCGTGATACCTACCACCAGACCCCGTACAGTCACAGATATATGAGGGAATTTCTCTTACGACAACTACCGACATATTGAGCGATTCCCTTTCGGAATCTTTGTTCCTTCCTTCCCCTAATTATGGGCAGGAGTCAGTTAGGGTTAGGTCAGGTTTACGGCTTTATGCATCACCATTCTCCCATACCACTGCCAAGTGTCGCCTAACCACAAGCGAAGATATGAGTATACCTCAGTGAAAATCAATAAACTTCATTAAGAAATTATCATCGAAATTATTCACATTGCCGTACAGTTGCACCTGCAAAAACACTAACTTCGCGGATATCCGCATTCGTGCAGGGCAACCATAGAGCAAGCCACATAAAGCTGTCTGTAGGAGAAGCAACTCACTCGTAGATCGACGACAACTGCAATGCGCAGCGTTTGAGCCTGCGACTGATTGATAGTCATAACGAAACATACGGTCACGCGAAATGCATACGCTTGAACTAGAACTGATAGTGGTTGGGGATGAGAGGAATATGCGGGATGACCACTCTCTCTCCTCGGTCAGTAATCGTCAGTATGGTCGCTTCTATCATACTTCTTTGTAGCTAATTCACCAACAGCCGTGTCCCCTTGTACAGCTTGGGAGCGCTCAGGTTGGTCAGCAACATTATAGGAGCGCCGACTTTTTAAAGGGATTGAATGTGCCAGAAATCCGGGAGCGTTCAGAGAGTTTAAAAACTCGTCGGGTTGTTGGTCATTTCGTCGTTATTGGCGACCGCATTGATGGCTGCGTACATTTCGGAGGCTCGAACATGGTCAAAATGGTGTTACCAATAGCAGCCGCCTGGTCATTTTTAGGCGTGAGGATGGTTCGTTCGCAAAGGCAGCAGTTTCCTTTGCTTGACAGACGGTATATGTCGGGGTATACTTGGGCGATTAGTTCATTCACCTAGGGGAGGGGCATGCCCACCTCGATTTCACCGATGACTTCGGTTAGTGTACCCTGTCCAGTCAAAGGCGGGCACAGTTTGGCTCAATGAGCAGCGTTCCAGCTCGGGTAGGAAAAGGAGCAGGGTATACGCTCTGACGGAAGGTACAGTTTACCAGCTGCTGCATGGCCCGCAAAACTTCGGAAGGGAACCTATAAAAACAGATTTAAACTTGTAACAATTTAATTGTGGCTGATGTCTCGTTCTATTCTGTGCATTAGATTATGGTGAAGAAACAACTACTACCGCAATGTTTTTGTTCTTAGACGGTAACGCCGTCTCTCAGGCTAAGAGATTTGAAGTGGAGAAGGACATTTGTGGTGAAGGTGAGAGGGTTAGTGGCCGTAGCCTATACTAGGAACTGTCCCGGCATTCACCTTTGTACAGGATAACTGAAAACCACGTGAAACCGTTCTCATTACAGCCGACGGTGGGGACCAACCCCTCTCCGTCTCCCGAATGGAGAGGCGTAGAGCCACGTTATTGACCACCCCGTCTCTAAATTCACTGAAGGAGAAAACAAAATAAGTTACTAGTTATTGTGTATATAAACGCCAATAGCTTAGTAAATGCGTTTAATTATATTTGTATCATTAGTTTATTATTAGGAAACAAAATCGGTTATTTTATATCGTCGCTGCTGTGCCAAAACCGCGAATGTGGCAATGCTCTTCCTTTCCATTATTTCCCTTAAGACAGATCCCGCCTCCCAGTCACATATTTATTTGCAGTCCATCAGAACAATTGTCGTTGAGTCAATTTTCCTATGCGCATGTATAAAGAAAAATGAACCTTAAATGCATCATACTCTAAGAGTGGGTAAATATGTCATGCAATCATACATTCCTACGGTACGGTGCAGTAAGCCTCATTTTCCTTTACACATGTGCTTAGGAAAATTAACTCAATCAAAAGTGTTCTCATGGACTGCATATCAGTATATGGCTGGGAGGCATGGCCATTCTTAAGGGAAATAATGGATAAGAAGAGCATTATCATATTCACGATTTTGGCACAGAAGCATCGATATGTGATAAATACTAATTTGACTGCCATATTACTCGTAGTCATGGAAATACAGTAGGCCTACATAAACGCTTGTTTAGGAATACAGCATAAACAGTGAACAACAAATGAACTGTACGATTGTGTTGCGTAAGCATAATATACAAAGGCAGGCACATTGCTGTGGTTTTTCTTACGCCTTTACCCCACATGGCGCCATCTAGTCTTTACAGCACAAACTATTAGAAGTCAGCAGTTGTCGGCTCTTCCCGCGCTCATGCCGTTACCTCAAGGAACGGTCTCTCTCATTGCCCACCTATGATCTAGAGGAAATCGCTAGAAAATAGGAACGTTACTCCACCCGTTAACGTGGTATTGTTTCTTATTTCTTGTGGCATGTGGTCAGCTGCCTCTACTGCAATTTTGTTTGCCATAGTGCACTCATTCCACACGATGAGAACGCAGTCTCACGGCACTTTTGCAACGTCACTGTTTTTCGACATCTCCCTGGGCACTCGGTGTGGTCAAGATCAATAGTAATTTTGATCATTGAATGAGACGTCTTAACCATGGGCAGCGAGGTTGCCTCGGTCCCTGTAGAGGCCATCGCGATAGCTATGTTGCCGTCATTTCGAATCTTAGTCAAAATCATTTTTTAATAGGCTGAAAATTTTCCGGTGCCTCCCGGGGCGTCAGTGAAAAATATTTCACCGTTCTTCGATGCGACGCTGTTTTCAACGTTGTTTTGTTTTTATTTGGCTGTTTCTCTGCTACCGTAGTTATCTTCAGTCTATATTATCATGACCAAAATTACGCATCTTTGAAGCACTGTAGCGTGTTTCAGTCACTTACTCTTCATTCAGTGCCATATCGTTCGGGATCTGCGGTGCCAGCAGACTGAAATGACAACTGATTCGCGCCAATCTAAATAATGAAATCCTGGAGATGTGTGAAACAGCGGTATTTGTCGACACTTACATGTGAACAAAGTAATTCATTAATTTATGAAAGTGAACTAAAATCTATGACCTCAATAAGGTATGAATGAAAACAAATGGAAGAATCACAGTTAGCTATCGCTACCACGCAACATGAATTTAAGCTCGCAAATCTCACACTGCTCCCGTAGGGACACGGGTACTGTACGGCTGTAGGCGTGTTTGAAGGGAGAGCCAGCCTCGCTCCTTACACAGTCGACCACCCACGCAACCCCTCGTCCCGCGTCTGCGCCAGATCCCGACCGCGTCCGAAATTACTACTACACATACCCGTAATAAAATTATGTTTACTGTGTGAAATCATTGCGCATTGTTGAACCTATGTAGTAACTGAAATACGTTTTACTGCATTCTCATATTACCGGATGGGCAAAATACAACTGTCCTGGAAAATATTATAAGACTGACGCGGAATTGACCCTTGTTAATGAACAGGAGAACTGCCCATCACGGAAAATGCTGGAAACCGTGATTTCGGTGCATCAATCGGTTTCTGTCACATGTCTGTGAGTGCGCAACTCGCGCATCTCCCGAGTACGTCGCTGTGTCATTAAGTGTGAGTGAGTGAGAGGAGCAGACGTGTTTAGTGACTAGTTGAATGCAACACATAATGATGCTCACGGTAAAACAACGCAAGATCGTCGCCGAGTGTTATGCGAAGCACGATTCGTGGAAAACCTGTGCGGAACTGTTTGCGCAAAGAGTTTAAGACTGGAAGTGTTTTGGCGAAACCTCCAGCAAAGTATGCAATCAACCGTCACGCTAAGCATAACCAGTGCTTTGTTCCTAAGCCAGATGTTCACACCGTCCGCGCTCTGCTGCGCTGAGCGCCTACCTTAGCTAAGCGAAGCGCCAGACAACGCGCAGCGTTGGTTAGTTGCTTAGCGTTACCTAGCTCGTTCTGAAGCTATGAAAGAAGAAATTATTCAAGCAGTGTTTCAAAGAGAATAAATATGGAACCCAAGACACAAAAACGATAAAATGTAACTGTTTTGCAAAATATATGGACTTAAATATCTACAACAGTTTTATCGCATTCCTACAGTAAACATATTGAACCCTTGAACTTACCATTCCATCGTTGGTCGGCCACGGCTGCTACAGTAGAACAATATAGAACTCTTAAATCATGGGTCGTTGCGGGAATAAATTCGGTCACGATCTTAACCAAACGATGGGGTTCAGAAGAGAGCCTAACTACTTGAAATGAGGAGCAAATATGTGCTTACTAACTTTTATTAAAATCGAAATGACACGACAACATTGTTATTTTAATATAAATCCTTGAAATAAAGAAAATTAAAATTATTTATTATTGAATGTTTCAAACGCAGTCACATTGCATAGCGTTGATTTATTTCTCACAATATCGAAGAGTTGCTTCAGAGAAATTAGTACATTAGTGGACAGCGAAACTGAAAAACTGAAAAAGGAAAGACCTGAAAACCGGGCACCTTCTACTCCAAACGAGAACTGAGAATTAATCCACACGATCCGTGGAAAATCTGACTTTCAACAAGTAGAACGCCTGATTTCCTCTCAATTAAGGTTATCCACCAGTCGAATACCCTTTACGGATACGGAACACCCGCCGAATGGACCCTTAATCGAACCAAATTGACTATCAGTTGCTTTGGATAGGTTGCGAAATATTATGGGAAAGCATGGTGTTAACTACGAGTTAACAGCACCATTCAAAATTGAAATAAAATTCCACCATGTATTTGTCATTCATGACACCTTAAGTGATAAGGTAATCCCGATGCTAAATGTGCATCACCCAAACAGCTGTTCGGAATGAACCAACAACAACATGATCCGCGAGGATCTTACGTTACGTCGTTCTAAAGGAACAAAACTGCGAAATGCAGGCAACATTTATTCATCACGCATTTAGAAGAAATGCCAAACACTGAAGTTAATTAAAAAGTGGTAAATCACTTGAAAAGTATTATCAAACCGATTTTCAGGTTAGAAATGGTTATGTTACGTTTAATAAAATTACCAGTCCACATCGAAAAATACTACAGCTGTAAGGAATTCTTTCTTTTGACAAAACAATGACTACCATTACAGATCCATCTACTTATTGTCTGTCCCAACACACTACCTATAAAGTGATTACTTAATCTAATTCAACTACGAATAAAATGAAAGTACGACAAAGATTGAAAATAAAATAATATTACTGGCTGACGAATCGAAACCGCATTCGCAACTCAAGTCTCACACTAATACACTGAGTGTCAATATGCACACTATCAAAACGAAACGGACGTCAGAACGACAAAACAATTAAGTCCGTAAAATAAAATAACATATCGAAGTCATTAAAACTCAACACGCATGGAGAATTACAGTAAATATTTAATTTCCGTCAGGTCGATATCCAATATTTGGGCAACCCTCATTCACCGATAGCGGCCCCGTTATCTTAAGGAACACCCTTCAGCTGTTGGAGCTACGCACTAGTTGGCCTCATTATTGTCGATCTAAACCTCTTCATATTTCATATTTTACTGCAGATGCTACCTTCGCCCAGGTCACTTCGCAAAAACAAAAGGAAACATCTAAGAGTATGTACAGCTTACATCCCAGACTTATCGTCGGGCTCACTTAAAATCTGTACATCCTAACACTAATCTCTATGTACACGATACCTCCCAAATTCTATCGTCGGGCGTGAACTAGGACATCTCATCATCAGTAACTCCAAGGATAACATGTGACATCCTAATTCTATGGTCGGGCGTAAAAATGGGTCGTACTACGCATCCCTTAGCATATCAGGCGAACTAACAATTTCAAACCAACTCTGACATTTCAATACACATGGAACCACGTCTCTTACTATTAAACGAATGCAAGTCGGAAATGCAGTAAGTCTCCATTTCGTTACAGTACGTGAACTCGAAAATAAATATACGTGACGAACAATTCTCCAACTCAAACACAATCTCGGCCTGTGCAATGAAGTTTTTAGGGAAGCAATGATAATTCCCAACACACGTCTACCATTTAGTGGATGTATTCAAAATAATAATCATCACTACCGCATTAGAAACTCTCAAATCGCCTACCGTCAATTCCAAATATTTATATCAAGTGTCATATCCAGTGAAACGAAATTCAATACAGCACCAACCATGTATTCTAAATGCTCTTTTATCCTTGAGGTCACATTATCTTAATATTCATACGGGCTTTACGTAACTAGTCACCTGACTTTTACTACCAAGATTTTTAACCTTTTACTAGAGTCGTTTTCACTTGGGATCTTACTAGAAATCTACGATGCCTCACACAGTAGTCGTCTCAAATTTCGGATTGGTAGCGGAATACTCTACAGCCTGTCACAATACAGTCTGTTTCACAAATACTTCCTCGGCAAACATAGCCTGTCTCAAACTCATTCTCCTCGCCTTATCCCAGCGGTATCACTTAAAATCCAGGCTTCATTTCATCTTCAATATTCCTATCCCTCTCATCTCCACATATATAAATTCTTCGCTCTCAATCCATTTTTCTTATATTTCCAAGACCCTTTTCATTTTTCAATCCTCTAGTGAAAACAACAACCATTATAAAATACAACTCTTTATTTTACTATTACTACGACTTTCGGACCTCGAGAATCCAAGAACACACCGCGATTTTCCGTATCATTGATATACAAGATGTCCCAAAAAATTTTACTTCCCATGAATAAATATAACTCTATCGAATTTCACTGAAATATTCTAAGTGCCTGCGATCCTTGTAAAATATACCGGTTAAATGCACTTTTAACATAGAAAAATTTCTTTATCCCGCGGTAGATATTATTATTATTATTATTATTATTATTATTATTATTATTATTATTATTATTATTATTATTATTATTATTATTATCGACAAACATTTCTGAATTCAACTGATATTTGAAATTAAGACATTCGCCACGACTATTTTATCAATATAGCTTTCCGAATTTCCTCGCTTTGGACAATATCTCATAGAACATTAACACCAGATTTAAACGTCGCATTTTTACAGTTTCTGGACGTGAAATTTACAAACTAAAATTTTCACACGCTGACTAAAATTATAACACTTTTCGCCTGATAATTGCAAATATCAACCCGACAATCATCTTGAAAAATATGTTGGGACAGAACAATAAAATCTAACTACAACATAATACAAATATAGACAGACCTGCAAAATGGAGTCATCCTCAGTATTCTGGCTACATTGTCGCCAGATGACCTCATGCCTTAAGCCGTACATTGGTACAAATAACATCATCATTTCCAACATATCACTCTTACAAACACTGCCTTTTTCACACGATATTAAATTACAACATAAAATCACGCACTTTCCTCGTTATAATTTGTACCACGAACCTCCCTCGTTCTGCCGTCAACTGCGACTGTCGGCTTTCTTCCCAGAGTTGTCTCTCTCTGTCACCCACACACGACAGGTGTTCAACAGATAGCGAAATCAGAACTATTCTGACTAGCTTCCCCAACTCTCTTACCACTTTCAAACGCACATGAGGTGATATAATAAAATCTGCTGTGTACTTTAACAGACTCCTATACTTTCACAGTTTGTCGGCAAAAGTTCAGAAATTTTCAGTCACCTTCCCTTTCTAACCGAATGTGTGGACCTCAGCCACTAACATGTATTAAGTTGTTTGTAGATCAATCTGGTACAATTTTCTGCTGACGACGGGCGTAAGCTACCGCCGCTTCAAAAACCAGATCGACACTGAAAAATATGCAATGGGGGGTTCCTCTTATAGTCTTAGGAGGGACGCTACACACACTACTAAGCTTGATTGCGTAATCTGCTAATTTCGCGTCCAATAGACCGATTTTTATGAGACTTGTCCCAGAATTCCGGACAGACTTGTAATTATTTTAGATGTTAACCTCATAATTTTACCACACTCGCAACAGGTGAAATAAATTATTTCTGCCCGGGCGTTTCGCGCGTTTTCTTCATCCATTGACCTTGGCACGTGGAGCTAGTCCACTGATCTGACGCTGACATGTGGCTTAACTGCATTTATGTTTTACCCTGCGGGATCTGTCTTCTCGTAGGGTTACAAAATAATTTAGATTATTTATTTATTTATTTATTTATTTATTTATTTACTGCATTGCCAAAATCCCTCGTTACGCAGAATTCCGTGAATTTAAAGAATTATCGGGCACTCGAAGTCCGCCGAGGTGTCACGGTATTTCACGAGCCTGCCGCGGGTTAGATCCTTCCCACGCGACATCGAGTCTCTTAGGAGCGCAACATGGCTGCCCTCAAAAATAAAAGTAGCTTGTTGATTTGAAATAAATATTGAGAAAAATAAAAAATATTTTTCTCATCGTAGAATTATGGGTTCAATATATACAGTAATATTACTTCTACTGTCACACTTTACTGGGCATAGCATTGTGACAGGGTGAAATTGCGTATGGATTTTAGTGTCGGAAGTATCCGAAAAGAAGTTCGGCTTGCCAGGTGCAGGTCTTTTGAATTGACTCCCGTAGGTGACCTGTGCCGTGATGAGGATGAAATGATTATGAACACACACATACACCCAATGGGATTTACTAATTATGATTACAATTCCCGACTTTGTCGGGAATCGAACCCGGGACTCCTGTGACCAAAGGCCAGTACGGTAACCATTTAGCCATGTAGCTGTTCACTTTGTGACAAAGTGCATAGAATCTCCCAGACTCTGTCATATCGGTTTATAATTTTGCCAATGGAGGGTGGTAACATGAAGAATATCACTCTGCAGGCTAGTAGTGAGCTTGGAAGTAAATATTTCTGTTATTGAATTACTGTATATTTGTCACACATTTACTCCACTTTTGTTACGATGATAAATTGTGTACGCTAATTGTAACAATATTGCAAAATACTATTTATAATTATTATACACTGACTGACAGAGCAAATGCAACACCAAGAAGAAGTAGTCAGAACTTTATGCCAATTGCAGGGTAGACTGACGTCACTGAGGTATGCTCATGATGTGAAATGCGCCGCTGTGCTGCGCACGTAGCGAACGATAAATGGGACACGGCGTTGGCGAATGGCCCACTTCGTACCGTGATTTCTCAGCCGACAGTCATTGTAGAACGTGTTGTCGTGTGCCACAGGGCACGTGTATAGCTAAGAATGCCAGGCCGCCGTCAACGGAGGCATTTCCAGCAGACAGACGACTTTACGAGGGGTATGGTGATCGGGCTGAGAAGGGCAGGTTGGTCGCTTCGTCAAATCGCAGCCGATACCCATAGGGATGTGTCCACGGTGCAGCGCCTGTGGCGAAGATGGTTGGCGCAGGGACATGTGGCACGTGCGAGGGGTCCAGGCGCAGCCCGAGTGACGTCAGCACGCGAGGATCGGCGCATCCGCCGCCAAGCGGTGGCAGCCCCGCACGCCACGTCAACCGCCATTCTTCAGCATGTGCAAGACACCCTGGCTGTTCCAATATCGACCAGAACAATTTCCCGTCGATTGGTTGAAGGAGGCCTGCACTCCCGGCGTCCGCTCAGAAGACTACCATTGACTCCACAGCATAGACGTGCAGGCCTGGCATGGTGCCGGGCTAGAGCGACTTGGATGAGGGAATGGCGGAACGTCGTGTTCTCCAATGAGTCACGCTTCTGTTCTGTCGGTGATAGTCACCGCAGACGAGTGTGGCGTCGGCGTGGAGAAAGGTCAAATCCGGCAGTAACTTTGGAGCGCCCTACCGCTAGACAACGCGGCATCATGGTTTGGGGCGCTATTGCGTATGATTCCACGTCACCTCTAGTGCGTATTCAAGGCACGTTAAATGCCCACCGCTACGTGCAGCATGTGCTGCGGCCGGTGGCACTCCCGTACCTTCAGGGGCTGCCCAATGCTCTGTTTCAGCAGGATAATGCCCGCCCACACACTGTTCGCATCTCCCAACAGGCTCTACGAGGTGTACAGATGCTTCCGTGGCCAGCGTACTCTCCGGATCTCTCACCAATCGAACACGTGTGGGATCTCATTGGACGCCGTTTGCAAACTCTGCCCCAGCCTCGTGCGGACGACCAACTGTGGCAAATGGTTGACAGAGAATGGAGAACCATCCCTCAGGACACCATCCGCACTCTTATTGACTCTGTACCTCGACGTGTTTCTGCGTGCATCGCCGCTCGCGGTGGTCCTACATCCTACTGAGTCGATGCCGTGCGCATTGTGTAACCTGCATATCGGTTTGAAATAAACATCAATTATTCTTCCGTGCCGACTCTGTTTTTCCCCCAACTTTCATCCCTTTCGAACCACTCCTCCTTGGTGTTGCATTTGCTCTGTCAGTCAGTGTATAAAGAGCGTGATTTAGCCGGAAATTTAATTTCCACGTGTTTGCTGCCCGGTGCTCCTAGATAATTCGGAAAATTGAATTTCTCCCAATACTTCTCTGCTACTTATCGCCACATTTCAGTTGCAGGGTTTGGAAGGTCAAGGGTATTTTTTGTCATTCTTAAGTAATCATAAAATTTATCGCGATAAAGTCTTGCATCTCTGTATAAACGATGGAATTCTCCTAAAGTAATTCGTTCTTCATTAAATTCATGAACCCACTTTCGATTCTTTCTAATTTTCAATTTTATGTAACTGTTATCCATCAGTACACTGTTTTTAGTGTACTTGGATAACGGCATTAGTTTGCGACCACCGTAAAACGCCTCGCGCCAAACTAAGCTGAGAGCACGGCGTAGTTTTCCGTGTGAACAGCAAGCACGCCGTGCGCTATGCATAGCATTTCACGCTACACGCAACACACTATGCGAAGCGCGCTCGGTGTGCACGCAGTCGTAGTGGCAAAATGGCGTGAAACGGGCTCTGTAGCGAATGAAAACCGTAACTATTCGAAAAGAGTTCGAACACCAGAAAATATTGATCGTCTGAAGGAAAGCCTAGAACGACGTCCGACGAAATCTCAACGCTGTTCATGTGTGCAAGTGGGAATTAAGAGCTCGTCGTGTGGAAACATTATCAAAAAGGACCTGCATTTGTATCCTTACAAATTTTCTGTTATGCATGCTTTGTCCAGAAGAACCTTCGCGTATTGAGATCTGCCTGTGATTTCTGAGTGAAGTGAAGTCAGGACTTTTGGGTCCTCAGTATTTCATTTCTCCAGATGAGGCCATTTCCAGCATCTTCTGTGATGTTCATTAACAAGGGTGAATCCCGCGTCAGTCCTATTGTAAATATTTTCCGGGCCAGTTTTATTTTGCCCACCCTGTATATTTTATATCCCGGTCTAGAAAGCCAAGAATAACGGCCGAGAGGATTCGTCGTGCTGACCACGCGGCACCTCGTAATCTGCAGGCCTTCGGGCTGAACAGCGATCGCTTGGTAGGCCAAGGCCCTTCAAGGGCTGTAGTGCCATGTTTTTTTTTTGTATATTTTATATGAACAATGTTTAAGTAATAATCTGTATAAGAGTCATGTCTTGCCAAGATCGAAACTGGATTTATTAAGGAAGCCTATTCTGTGTGCACTGAACCTATATATAGGGCGGCCGGAAACAATGTGAATCGGGTATATCAGCGTTACAGGGTTGGCCACGCTGATACATAATTTCAAAGAAATAATTGGATATCTCGCAGCGTTGTCATTTTATCCGCTGCTGAACTTAGCCAATCAGGTCACTGCGCGGCACCGTTGCTAAATCTGCATGTGGCTTATGACCGACATCAGAGCACTAGTCGTACAATTAAACTCTGCCAGGGGAGGGATTTGAATACAACCTACGAGTTGACACGATCGCGCCAAAGCATCAACGCTACGGTGACACTGGCTGAAATGAACGGTGTGTTTGTATTTGAATCTGATTTTACGGCATGGCAGGGTAGTTAGGGAAAGGGGGGCGGGCGTGACTACCTGGGATTGGCTTAAACGGGAGGCTTGTACCGATTGCCATAGCAACTGCCATTTGGAACTACCACGCTGCGAGCTGTCAGAACATGCACGTTATTTTAATAGGACTGTAGTTAAACTGCAACACGGAAGTTTACTTCTTAAATATTACGCAGCACCCATAAATGATGTGTTAACGGTATGTGGTTCGTTCACTATTTCATTTCTCCCATTTAGAGTTAAATTCTATAAATATTAAGTAGACGTAAATTTATTTATTTATTTATTTATTTATTTATTTATTTATTTATTTATTTATTTATTTATTTATTTATTTATTCGCTCCATTCTACTCTATAACAACCTGCAATCTTGGACACTAAAAAAGAAAAGAAATAACCAATTACCAATACAAAAAACTCTAAACAATCCCCATGGTGCTATAGCCGTAATAGGCCTTCGCCCACCAAGTAACCTACCAAGGCCTGCAGACTACGAGGAGGCGCGTGGTCATTGCGACGATCCCTCTCGACCGTTATTCTTGGCTTTCTAGACGGGAGCCGCTACCTCACCGTCAGATAGCTTCTCAATTGTAAACACGTAGCATGAGTGGGCCTCAAACCAGCTCTTAGGTAAAAATACCTGACGTGGCCATAAATCGAACCCGGGGCCTCCGAGTAAGAGGCAGGCAGGGTACCCCTAGACGGCGGGACCGATAATTACCATTGCAGTTGACAAAATAAAACCGAAATCATAATGACTAACCCAGTATTTCTATGCCATAAGTACTTCTTCTTTTCTGTTTTTCACTCCGGGCTGAGTGGCTCAGACGGTTGACGCGCTGGCCTTCTGACGCCAAATTGGAAGGTTCGTTCCTGACTCTGTCCGGTGGTATTTGAAGGTACTCCTCGAGGTCTCTGAGAACAGTAAAAGTACTTAGTGGGACGTAAAGCCATTATTATTATTATTATTATTATTATTATTATTATTATTATTATTTCGAACATTTTATTTTCCTTTTAATGAGACAATTGATAAGTGGGAACTGAGTCTACAAGTACATTTGTTTTTCATACCGAGCAGTCAAATTTAACGCTTGCTTTAAGAAATATAATATTTTTAGGCAGAGGAATTAATCTCTGAATTTGCATGCAATATTTGCAGTTTCTTAGTGAAAGTGAAGTTGAAAAGAATTGGCAGCAAATACGTGTTAGTGCTCCTTTAATGAACAACTGAAAATCAATTTCAGTTCGTGCATTTTATTGAAATCATAAGGTGTTTTTAATATTTACCTGAGAAGTAATCATTCCAAATCTGGATTACTTTTATTCGTGCCACAGAAAATGTTTCTTATTTTGAGAGTAAAATCTCGTCACCAGACGCTTTGGGTACACTGTGAAAATTTATTTACTGACTCTTCGACTCTAATAAGAAGAGCAGCTTTCTGTTATAGGAAAGAGTTAGTCCTCATTGGCTACTGATATTCCTATGGTTACTTATGTACGGAATCCAGTAGTAAGACACTTCCTAGATCAGTACGTCTCGTCAGAGATGGATTTCAAACAAATGTTCCTTAGAAGTTGCAATTGTTTGTTTGTTTGTTTGTTTAGATTACGAATGAGACAGTCTTCAGATTCCAGTGGTGTGTACTCCCTAGCACATTAACTTTGACTGTAAGGCCTCACTAATATTACTATCTTCAACTTTCCGTTTTGAAAGTACTTTTATAGTGTAGAATAAGTTAGTCACTGGTCTTGCTATAACTTAATCCTGACTGAATTGCCTTCATAACCGTCAGCACCGTATTTCATACCAAGGAGTAAAAGAAATTTGAAAATTTCGATCCTGATCTATGCTGAATAGTAAATTCACAGAGGCTTGCAGACTGAACGCTGAAAGGCATAATAGTCTATAATGTAATGTAATGTAATGTAATGCATTGTATGTTTCCAAAATCATTTCAGAAAATACTGAGGTAGTGCTTGATTTTAATGTATAGGTCACCGAAATAATTACGTTCTACTAAACGATGACGACAATGTAACTCTGTGTTTGAATTATGGTGATGGTTTTGTTTTCTGTGCGATCGTCAGCGTTGGATATGTGATCCACTTATCAGCTTCGTGTGAAGGATATCCGGGATATATCGCGGTTACTCTTTCTTCCTTGGATGTTTCGTGCTCAGCATGCAGGTCTCCGTTATAGATTTCTATTCGTAGATTGTGCTCTTTTCTGAAGTTTCACGATTCACTTAATCTAGAATGATTCATATTGAATGCCATATAGCGTTGTGAATGTAGGATATACACCATTTCACACTATTTTCAAATTTCGTCGAGTTCCTAAATATATTCAATAGATTTATTTGGAGTCAGATCAATATTATTAACTCTTCACCGATCAGCCTGCACGCTTGTGAATATAACACAACCATCTATTTGCAGTTAGCATTGTTAACCCTTCCACACCTCTTTCGTTGAAATGATTATGAACTGATTCTGAACGTCGTCTTGTATGTATTTCTCTGTTTCTCTTACACATTCAACTAGATCACCTAATCTCATCCGTTTGCCTCGCATGACCCCCACCACTTAAGACCAGCTACAATACTCGGACCACAATACAGAAAAATATTGGCTGCCGTACCGGGGCAAAGTTGCCATGTTGAGGAGTAACATAATAATGGTCGTGAGAATTTTGTAGTTCGAAAATTTTTATCGAAGCTTTTCAAAATACTTAATATTTGATTCATAAAAGAGCAATGATAACTTTACGTGCACTTGATCTAGGTCAGTAAGATGCATTCGACGGATTTTAAAAGCATTACACCAAACATCAAGTAATGAATACCTAACAAGTTTCACTTCATTTAAAACAGGGACACGGACTAAAGAAAAAGCCGACACAACACCAAGCAAACTTAAAAAAATCAGTTTTCCTGTTATTAACACTATGGCAGCATGCACGTTAGAACATCCTGCATCCTCCAACAAAATATTTAAGTTGACCACATCCAGCAAACAATATACAGTATCTTGTTTACCTGCTTTTGAAGTTTCTTGACAATTTCTTTAGATATTTTCTTTTCAACTGTGACCTTCGTGTAATTGTTGACTAAAATATTGACCAAAATGTATACACATTTCTTTATCATTTTAGTGAAGGGAACATCACATTTGCGCACATGACTTGAAATATTAATGCTTTTTTCAACAGCTAACACAAGGACATTTTTTTAGAAAGTTCCACAAATTAAGGACACTATCACTATCACTACGCTCTTCATAACTACTAATATGACTTACCAGAGTTTCAAATTTGCTACATCTGTCACACTTCAGGTCGTCTTGTCCCTCACAGGTGGTGGTGGTGGTGGTGGTGGTTATTGTTTTAAGAGGAAGTACAACTAGGCAACCATCCCCTATTAACACTAAACAGAGGGAAAATTTGGAAGGAATCCAACACTTAGAAAAATGAAGGTATCAGTCAAAGAAATTCAAGGGCCACGAAGGGCGTGAAAATGAAAGGCTCCCTAGGCCTCGAATGCTCTAATACCGTCAAGGTGGGAAAGAAACAAGAGTTGACCAAGGGAGGTCGGATAGGATAGGTGAAAGGGAGGAGCCTTGCACAATTAAGTGGAAGAAATATCACGACTCAGCTAAGGGCCCTGTGATCGCCAGCACATGCTCCCAACTTAAGAGTCCCTGGGGCCTTTCGGGCGCCTCTTTCGATGGCAAGGCTGTTATTCTAACGCCCCCACTCACAGGGGGATCTTATCCTTCACATCCTAATATCAGTTTTAATTTTTCTGCTATTAGGCCTAAATCAGTATTTTTAAAATGCATTTGCACTTCTAGCTCACTCGTCACTTTAGAATATCCACATTAGGTCTTGAGAACACTATCATATTTCACGATCACGTTGAACGGGCTCACATTTTTGTCGTGAAAGACTGAAAATGATCTAGTTTATCTTCTTCAAATCAACGTTTCATCGACTCTTCGTCTCTCTGTGGCAGTTGCTCTTCAGGCTCTTCGGAGTAATTTCTTTCTCGAGCAAATGAATGTTTTTGTGCGAAGACTGTTTTGGAATATGGTTGGATAGTTAGCAGGTGGCAATTTAAGATATTTCCTAGGGATGCGAGTTGGTTCACAATTCTCAACGTGAAATACATTTTTGCGAATAATAAACTTAGTCAAAATGTCGGTTTCACACGATAGTTTCATTATTTACAGTAAAGTTATCGCGACCAATGCACCGAATCAATTTCTCTCGAAGACTATATCCCTCCGTGAGGGCAGAAATACCCGAAGAATATTCTTAATTTGACGTACAGAGAGGTAAACGACACGACCGATCCATGTTAACCTAATTTATGTGCTCTACATTCAAAAACACCACCAATAATTATAACAAAACCGCTCAGACAAAATCATAAACAGTTAATCTATATGGTACCACGTTCAAACACGAAATAATTATCCTACAGGTATTTTAAGCTTCCACGTGAAGGCAACTAGCGACTCAAATACTACTTTATCAGTATCGGAAATCACGACGTACGATCACAAGAAGGCTCGAAATACGCATTTCGCAACTATTAGTATTACTAATTCTACTAAAATGTTTTCATTCCTCCCCTGAAGGGGAAGGCGGGCCGCTTAGACGGTGATGCCGTCTCTCAGGCCGGGAGATTTGTTACGGTGAAGGAGTTATGCAGAGAAAGTGAGAGGATTGGCGGCCGTGGCCTATAAGAGGAACTGTCCCGGCATTCGCCTTAGTGGATGAGAATGGAAACCCACGGAAGTCCATTCTCGGGACAGCCTACGGTGGGGACCAGCCCCTCTCCATCTCCCGAATACAGAGGCGAAGAGCCACGGTAGAGCCGTGGCCACCCCTCCTCTAGCGGTTGGCCGGTCAGAGTGCAGAGCTGTCCGACGACGGACCAGCCGTGGCCACTTGTGGGCCAAGACTCACTCTGCATCCGCCGACAAAAATTATTATTACTTTAAACTCGTATGATTGAAGCTATGCATGTCCCGTACCCACCGCCACATTGCCACTAATCGAAACCTGCCTTGAGGTCTGAGTATTGAAATTGGTTTTGCACCACTGAACCCCGCTTCCTACGTACAGCTTCACCGTCGAATTTATTCCTAACTTAACTGGTACCCCCTCACTGGTAGAGCCCTCTTATCATTGTTCCCACCTGTCTGTATAAACTATTCTCTCTAGTTTCAGGTCTGTTACTTTCATTTTATGGATGAGATATCCTGAATTCACACGGCGTCTCCGTAAGCCGTAAAAGTGTAACGTAAAGCCAATACCATTAAATTATCGGGAAGAACGGATTCACGAAAAAAAAAAAAACATAATTGTAATAAATAAATATTGTGATGGGATAACGGGTCTCTCCCTAGCGTTAGGCAGCACTTCAAACATCTGAAAACTGTGAAGTCTTGTGGAGACAAGTTGAACGTTGTGCTATTTTTTTTTTTTTTTTTTTATTTTTTTTTTTTTAAGCTCGGTGGCCCTACACATCCCAGTGGTACAAACTGCCAAGATTTGTAGTCCTCTCCGGCTTGTGACTTTCTGGCAGAAGCGCTATATTAGAATTCTTGCACAGTGGAAACGGACATATTAAACTAACAACTGGATCGGCAAAGCGATAATAAACTTTTTTTTTTTTTTTTTTTTTTTTTTTGCAAAATTATTGTTCAGTGTAATGTAACTGAAAGCATGTGGATGTTCACGTGCTTCTGTGATCTTATACACTAGACGCTACTGTAAGTAGGGTTGATTTGGAAAGCTGATTTTATTCGAGGTGCAGCATCTGCACAAGTTATTGAAACTTATGGTTGATGGACAAAGTTATTAATCATGTTCAGTACAGTTGCACATTAAACCACGGTTGTGCTGATCTGTGTTCTGCTCTAAACTCTGTCTTAAAATATTATTATTATTATTATTATTATTATTATTATTATTATTATTATTATTATTATTATTATTATTATTATTCAGAAGTGATTATATCGATGCCTTTTTTGAAAATGAACTAGGATTGTTCCGGTATTACCATTTTCTCCTTTTGTTACAGATGCCCTCCTGGCTGATCTTCAAAACACTATTTCCCCCGTCCCTGCGGCAGGGACCTCTGGGTATGGCTCGCTGAACGGGTCGAGAGCTCGAGACCCGCCTCCTCAACAGACATCTGATTATGGCACTGCTAGCCGCACCGTCATCACAGAGCGCTATGAAACTCAGACTCAGCCGCCGGTCAATGTAAGTACTTTCAAGATAAAATAAGGAGATATATGTGAGGAAGAAATCTACTCACGTAAGGTGTTGCTCCATTTCAGAGTAACTAGAGTCAAGAACACACATACAGCTGTAAAACTGAGCTAGTTTTCTTTTATATCATCCTGTTATTATTAACCTGTTATTCTTAGAGAAGGTTTCGTATCACTTATGAAATATGTTGCTCATGACAGTTTACAAGAAATGAACTTAATTCATGTACGTACAATATATTTTCAGTAATTCCTGGTCAACAAACCGAAAATGAAAGTATTTCTGTTCAAGAGTCCATCATTCGTTTTTCAGTTGGAGGTTTCCACATCAATCCTGATGACTTTCATATTGGATAGCACGTCTCCTTCTCTAACGCGTGTTTGAGTTTCCCTTGATGTATTGTCCACAGCTGTCATCAAACCATCCCTAGTGCAGTATGTTTCATCGATAAATGGTGACTCTGCGTAAGTTTTGCAGATAGCGTGGACGATCAGGACAGCAATAAACAGCTGGTTTCAATTTATCCCAGACGTGTTCAATGGAGTTCATATCTGGAGAATTCGCAGACCAAGCCATTCGTCTGATGTCAGCATGGCGAAGAAAGTGTCTACGTTAACTGCACGGTGGACGCGCGAAATCATACCCGAAATGCTGGCAACACGGTTCTATTTGTATAATTGGTTTGAGAATGTTAATGCAGTTAATGTGCTCTGAATACCCAACATACATGTACGTTGATCTTCTGTCATGCCACACCAGAACATCAGTGAGCCACCACCTTGCTGCAGACGTTGGCCACGTTTGAGTTCATGTTACCTGTTTCCTTTCAAACACGTCTGCGTTTGTTTGGGTCCAGACTTATACGGCGTTCTTCGGTAAAGAGAACCTTACACCAGTTCTGGGGAGTCTCATATTCTGCATGATTTTTTGACCCTTTTTAGCGAGCTGCATGACGTCGAGGTGTAGGAGCTGATCATCATCACGGTGGCTGTCGGGAATGCAGATTGGCACCATGCCACCTCTTCCTAACAATTTGATTATATACGCATTACGTCGTGTAGCCGCCGTAAACACTGAAACGAATCCTGTAGCATTCAGCTCAAGGTTCCTTAGACCCAACATTCGGAGATAGCTGGTATTGTCTACAGTTACAAAACCTGGATGGCGTGTGTGGGCAGTCACTACGTCGTATTCTGAAACGATCCCATGTCCGAACCGTATGATTTTAATTAATTTGCAACTTCAAGTAATCTCCATTGTTGTCAATCCTTCGTGACGTAAAGGGATAATGCGATTACTTTTATAGGTTTAGAGATTCGAGTTTGGCCAGTTTGTTTCCATAAAGTGTACTTCATTCCATTCTGATAATAGTTTTCACTCTATTGTTCACAACGTCGGCCTTGCATTCTAGGGTTAGCGTGCCTGCCTCTCACTCGGAGGCCCCTCACCCGGAGGCCCAGGGTTCGATTGCCGGCCAGGTCAGCGATATTTTACCTGGACCTGAGGGCTGCTTAGAGGTCCACTCAGCTTAAGTGATGACAGTTGAAGTGAGATATCGACACCGGCGTAGAAAGCCAGGGATAACGGCCTTGAGGATTCGTCGCACTGGCCATGAATCACCTCGTAATCTGCAGGACTTCAGGCTGAGCAGTGGTCGGTTGACAGGCCAAGGTCCATCAGGGCTGTAGCTCCATGGGGGTTTATCTTTGTACCGTTCACAACACAACTGTAGTGGTGTTAACATTTAGTCTGTGCAAAACTTTTGACGAGTGTGTTACTGAAATAGAAGCCATCTCTGTAGTGTAGGAGTAGCACGTTTGGCTCTTGCCGGGTTGCTCGGGGTTTGATTTCCCGCCAGTCCAGATAATTTAAATCTCGACTGAGGGTTGGACCAGGTTTCACCCAGCGTTTTAAGCCCAACTGAGAAGTTCTGAACCCAGTCAAGAAAACCAAGCAGTATGGTGCGGTCGTCACGCTGACCATGTGGAACTCCTGTATTGCAGGTTTTCTGGCTGGACAGCGGGCGTCTTGGCAGGCCAAGGTCCTATTGGGCTCTTGGGCCACAGTTTTTTAAATCATTTAAATATAAACTATATATTACATGTTTTAGGAACACCATCCCCTGCTTATTTGCTTATTTAGGTTTGTAGTTTTAAGTTTAACCAGTTCTTACCGGAAAGTGCACATCATTCCCTTTTAATAACTTCACGCATGGTTTTCACGGTCGTAAATCATTATGATGGTGTTATTTCCTGCATTACTGCTACATTTTGAAGCTTTGGATTCCATGGACATAAGGTTCCTATTCTTACTGCACATATAACAAACGTAAGATTTTGTGGTGTCTATAAAACGTATCTGTAAATGACTGTGATTTCTAATCGAAAAGTTGGTCTGGAATTCAACCTCTTACTGTCGCTTCATTTTTGTTCCACGTAATGCACTGCTGTGTAGATTGCTTTAAGACTTGCTATTCCTCAATCCTGGCTGATAATAGTGTTCGATAACTCATTTGATTTATGTTATTAATCATGTTAATTATTTATAAAGTGTTTACATTCGTATTCAAGCAGGCTTAACCCCAGGCTGAGGACATAGTCAGTTGGTGTGTGAAGATATTGAAATACTAGAAATCTTTATCTGTAGAGAGTCGATTTACTGAAATGAAACCCTTAGAGTGCAAAATTTCGGTTTGTCGTTCATTTAGGACCATAACCATTTAAAGGAACTCTAAATTGATAAGAATAGCCGCTGCCACCTCTACCACCACCACCGTAGATAGTTAAAAATCTGTAACACTTTCATATTGTTAATATAACATATCATGTTTCGACAGAGGGAAAAACTATAGTTAAGTGATATTAACTGAATCGACACTGAAGAAGAATGGCTTCCTTCTTAATGAATTTTCATATTGTCCATTGTGAGGTCTCAATATCGTCCAGTGGCCCTGGTTTGAGAAAAGGTAATATTTTTGTGATTACAGCTATTGAAGTATTTAAATGTTTTCGATATTCCAGTTTATTCCTATTGTTACTGTTTACAAAGATACTCGTAAGTCGTTCAAGAAACCAGAATTATGGCAGGGGAAATTTCAAAGATGATGATTGGAGGTTACAAGAGTAAAATTATGACCATTTGCAATGATTCTCCCATATTCTGTTTCCTGGTGAATGGATATCATTGTATTTTAAGCCATTTGCGATTTTCAGTTATGTCCAATAGTAAATATATGTTGTTTTTATATCAGTTTCCAGGTGTATACTATTTGATGCTTTGTAGTTCCTGATCGTGCTGTTAGTGGTGGTCCTAACAATTCAGTCACCGGGCGAGTTTGCCGTGCGATTAGGGGCGCGCAGCTGTGAGCTTGCATCCGGGAGATAGTGGGTTTGAACCCCACTGTCGGCAGCCCTGAAGATGGTTTCCCGTGGTTTCCCATTTTCACACCTGGCAAATGCTGGGGCTGTACCTTACTGAAGGCCACGGCCGCTTCCTTACCATTCCTAGGCCTTTCCTATCCCATCGTCACCATAAAACCTATCTGTGCCTATGCCACGTAAAGCAAATAGCAAAAAAAAATCAGTCATGTAATTTGGTGAAATTTTCACAGAATTTTGACTGTAGGGCGCTGTTTATGTCGATTGTTCGACGCTAAGGTCCCGTCACATTGGAATCTCGATCTGTCCACAAATTACATCTCGCAATATCTATCATAGAAATCCACTCGAACTTGGAAATATTATTGAAGTTCGTGTTATGGGTGCAAATAATCGGTGTAAATTTTTTGAAAATGTGAGATTTATTACGGATAACGTTTAAAACCACCACCTCGTAATCATAAGACGTACTAGCCGGTATCTAGCTCTAGGGTATCATTTCAAACTGCATTGCTCTACGCAAATTTCTTTCAGTCCACCGAAATATGTTTTCAGTCGGTTGTCCTTTATTTGATATTTCCTGTTAAATGCGTTTCACCTACAATGAATCCACTCTTAATTCTCTTTAGCATGTCGTACCTCAGTGCACCCGTCGAGTTAATGGACAACGACTGTGGTGACATCCTGTAGCACTAGCGTATGGGGGACATAACACGTTTGCACATAAATACAATATTTAAATGCTTTAAGATTTGAACGATCTAGCCAACCGCAGACTGCGATATCTTTCCCGCATCGTTGCACTCAGCCAAGTCTGCACCGAGTGCAAGTCCAATATGAATCATACTAGCGTAATAAACCTTATTTTCAATTAAATTGTGGAATATAAAAATCAAATGCACTATTTTATATATAGCAAAATTGTATATTATAATTTACTTGAAACTATTTTTCACAAACGTTTATTCAATACTATTTACAAAAGATTTTGAGATAATAGTCAACAACACTTCCTTAAAAACCACATTGGGAATAATGATACATTTTCCTTGACAATACAGAAATATTAGAAAACCCTTCAAAAAAACCTACACAATGTTATCCATACGAGACAACGGGGTTCGACAAATACAATTTCCCTGTTTGTAGTGGTTGACCTTGTGATTTTTTCTTGTGATTTTTTTCATGGTCGTAGTATATGCAATTTTAATGGGATCAAAAAATGTACCAATAACGAATAAAGACGGGAAAATTTGGTACTAAGGGAACGTCTTCTTTGAGATAAATCAACGATAAGTTAGAAATAGGATAATTCCATGGCGAGCGGGAGATGGAAGAAGATAAGACCTGTACAATTACGTATTTCGCGCAGCAAAGTTGGAGCAATACTTAGTAAAAATGAGACGCGTCTTTTTTTTTTTAACAAGTCGTTCATATTTATAAAGTAAATGTTTAACTCGCCACTTCTCCGTGAATTTCTTTTTCTGTTAACACCTTACTTGTTAAGATTGGTTGGTTGTGAGAGTCGCAAAGGAGATTACACTATAAAAATAATATATATGACGATTTTGCGCGCATGTCTGCTTCATTTTGCCATTTCCTATGTTTCATTTCACTGAATGCTAGTTTTAAGCGTTAATTATACATTCTTCTATACATGATTTCTTGGCACAGCCTAGAGCTCTATCGCAAGACGAATTATTGTATATTGACGACTAAGAAAATTAATTAATTTGTTTGAAGACCGCTGTGAAGTTACTGACTGGTTGCGGACAGGATATAGTAGATCTCTGGGTCGTATCCTATGGCGTAATGGACTAGCGTTACTCATATTACAACGTGTTTGGACTTGATGTCCTTTATAACGTAATTAACAATTTGCTAAACAAAGTACTCTTCTTAGAAATCCCTTCTCTGAATGAGTGGAAGTCGACGGCAGCCCTTAGGCACAAATATATTCCAGATATACCATTTCTCTCCAGTATAAAAGAAACATTTATATGCCAATGTCGTCATGCTGACTAATTACTATTGAAGTGGAAACATTGCCGGAAGTTATCTTATGGGTTATTTTTGTCCAAGCAGAGATTGTAATTTTTGGCCCGTGTTTGGACTCAATTTTTTGCAACCATAGCAGATTTTTACTATCTAAGAGCACAATTCATCTTTCCTCATATAGTGGATTAAATTATGTAATTACTAATTAGTGAACAATAAAATAATCCTTGGGAATAGCACATTTTCAATGTAGGAGGAGAAGGATAGTGAAATGAACACAGGCCCGAGCCAGAGCCGGGCTCGTTCCTCCGATACGCAGCTTGGGCCGGATCAGGTCAGGCCTGGCTTGGACAGAACATTCTGAAACTTCCAGTACGTAGAATACCGTCTTTGAAAGAAGTTTTCGAAATTAGGTAAGTGGTAGCGTATTTCTCTTAAAAATCAACTTCATTTCTTTCTTACAATAAAGAAGACTTCAATAAAAATGCATGATCAAATAGTTTATGTTCAAAATTTGCTTACGTATACACTTCGCAAGTAAGTCATGGATAGATAAGACTTATTATTATTATTATTATTATTATTATTATTATTATTATTATTATTATTATTATTATTATTATTATTGCTATCGGCGAAAGTCGTAAAGAAGCGGATGTAGTGTAGGTGTGATCTGTGATTTGGATATTTCGACGAAAATTGGGAACAGCCGTGGCACGTAAAAGAGGCTTCGGCTCTGTATTTTCCTGAAATATGGTTGACGGTGGGACATTCCGAGGCCAGGGGTAGTGGTCACCGTACCTAACACGGAAGAGTTGATTGATAAGAATTTGCAGCCGCTATTGCACGTTTTCTAATGTTCATTTCAGAAAAATTATAGCTGAGTTTTTTATTAGAAATACACTGCCTGACATAAAACTTGCAAGCACCAAGAAGGGGAGGAGGAAACGAATTGAAACTTAACGTACTGAAAGGGGATGTGATGTTATGTCACTGAATACCAAAATGAAGTCACATTTACAAAGAACTTGGCAGTACGAGCCCACTTATCAGTATGACGTTGCACCTTCTCTGACCTGGATGCATGCACTGGTTCGGTTCCGAAGTGTGTCATAAAGCCGTTGTGATACTCTCCTGAGGCAAGCTGGTCCGTGATATCCTGGACACTGGCACTGGGACGGGGCTAACGTCCGAGCTGGTCTCGTACACATGTTCTATTGGGGACAGACCACGGGAGTACCGCATTGGGCAGTGCCGTGTGTGGACGAGCATTGTCCTGTTGGAAAAATGGCACCACGATACTGTCGCATGCGGGTTGATACACGAGGAAGCAGTATGTTCGTGATGTACCGTTGTGCCGTCAGAGTTCCCTCAATCACTACCAGCCGTGACCTGGAGTCATATCCGATGGCTTCTCGCAGCATGACTCCAGGAGTAACATCGCTGTGCCTCTCCAAAACATTGGAAGAACGGGACCTCTCACCAGTTCATCGCCATACTCGCAGACGATGGTCATCCGGGGTAGTGCATAAACGTGATTCATCGCTGAACACCATGCGACGCCATTCATCAGCAAACCGTGTTTACCGGTTGCGGTACCACTCCAGACGCAGCCGTTTGTGTTGTGGTGTTAACGGCAGCCTACGCATGGGACTGTAATTTCCTAGTTCGGCTGCTGCTAGTCTCCTACCAATGGTGTGGGATGACACAGAATCTCGACAAACTTAACCATATCGGTCTTTAATTGATCCGTATTGACTCATAATAATAATAATAATAATAATAATAATAATAATAATAATAATAATAATAATAATAAATGTACAACGGGTGATTGTTTAGGGCGGACCAAATAATCACCCGTTGTACATTATTATTATTATGACACAGAATGTCCGACTCGTTGACTGAATGGTCAGCGTACTGGCCTTCGGTTCAGAGGGTCTCGGGTTCGATTCCTGGCCGGGTCGGGGATTTTAACCTTCATTGGTTAATTCCAATGGCCCGGGGGCTGGGTGTTTGTGCTGTCCTCAACATCCCTGCAACTCATACACCACACGAAACACCATCCTCCACCACACTAACACGCAGTTACCTATACATGGAAGATGCCGCCCACCCTCATCGGAGGGTCTGCCTTACAAGGGCTGCACTCGGCTAGAAATAGCCACACGAAATTATTATTTATGACACAGAATGTTGCAGGGAGTCCATTATTTGTTCTCGGGTGGCAGGCGCAGATGTGAAGGAGTTACGATGTGCTTGGTGCACGGTACGGCGATGCTCCCTTGTGGTGGTCAGACGTGGTCGACCGGAACCTTGATGACGAGTTAAGCCTGCCCTCACGTCCCCATGCAGTCCAACATTAGGCCATTGTCACATCCGATTGCCCCACAAGTCTGTATAGTGCACGATTCGACCAGCCGGCCAAAAGGAGGCCCCTATCAAACTCTGTCAGGTGCTGATAACGCTGTCTCACACGAGTGCGCAGCATCTCCGTGTCCTTTACAGTGATCACTCAACGTCTGACGCAGTTCACGCCCATTGTAAACCCTATCAAGCCTGTTAACAACACTAAACGCGAACAAGACTAATGCACTCTGGTGGCCGTCCTATCTGTCACAGAGAATTGCAAATATAATAATTCACATACCCGCCGATGCTGTGTACGTTTACGAAATTACAATGACATCCGACCATTTCATTTGGGTGCTTCAGGCAGTGTATGTTTATATTGATTCCATGTACAGCTGGCATACCGTATCTAATGTTTGGCATTGAAAATGCGGGTGATATAATTCTAAGAAATAAATCGGCATGTAAGTTAAATGCTCGGAAGACGTGCTGTGAAATTGTGATCATAAGTACCTACAAATTTGACTAAAGAGTAAGAGTCATTTTAAACAGTTGATGCTGTATCCCATACTCCTGAGGCAGTGAGCTCCCCTAGTATTTAATCTACAATAAATAATTGATCTACATGAACGACTGAAACAAGAAATGGTTTTTGTTTCAGGAGATTGGAACATCGTTACCGAGACTTGGTTTAGGTAATATGCATGTAAAGAGTCTGTTCTGGTGGGTTTATTTGTAATGATTTGAGTTACAATTGAGAAAGAAGGTTGTGCAGACTTTGAAAATGTTCCGTCCTCGTATTCTCTTGAATATTATATGGAAAACCATATGAAAAACAACCGCCGGTATGATTCGATCCTGTCAGTCATACTTAAGATACTTAAGCCTAGGGATACTTGTTTTCCACATTGTCCTGTGCTTTAAAATGATGAGTGGACGTAGTGGGTGAGGCAAATTGAAAATCAGAACGTGGGTCTGTAATTTATAAACAATAGTGGCATCGTTTATTACTTTTCAAGAAATTTGTTGTTGTTCTTGTTGTTGTTTTTCTCTTACTTTTCACATATTGGGGACGTATTTCGTCGTCGGGACAGTTCTGTATATGTTTATTTATGTATTAACTGACGTTTTATATCTGCACTGATTGTTAGAATTTTACGTACAGTATTTCATAAAATGGAAGGCATATTTTTAGTACTTCTATATGTTTTGGATGTTAGAATCTCCAGTACTTTTGATTTAGTCCATATTCTATCATTTGTGCTTTTCGTTTATAACATACACACACAGAGCATTTTTCCGAACGTGCGGAACTTTTGAAATAATTATCTGATTTTGATAAAATTTGTAAGGCATCGATTTTATTTATGAGTTATCCTTGTCCGATAAAACAGCTAGTTCTTATTGCTTGCATATTTTGTACTTTAATAATGCGATATTTTACATCTGTCATCATATGCATGTAATATCTAGGCTTATATTATTTCGTAGTAATCATTATTAGTACATCTAATTGTTATGTAGGAGCCGTATATTGTAATATTATAACTAATTACAAAATGATGCTTAATACCCTGTTGTGTTGCTAAGGGCAAGGGCAAGAAATGTAAAGTAAGAGTAACCCCTTTTGTAAATAGCCTGCTAGTGTTAATACCAAGTGATGGGTAACTGGAATGTGCAAATATCCGGTATTCTGAGAAATATCGTACATCAGAGTGTCATAGGATTGTTTGTTTATATGGACCTAATGTGGCATCTTTTTAAAATAGGCTGCTTTTCACTGGTCAGTTTGAAAGCAGGATATAGGAGGTTTTAGTTGATTATGCTTTCTGAGAGCTGTCGTGAATTCGTTTGTTTTGAATCACGTCGATATTGTGTTTCTGTAAGGACAACCTGTCGAATTTCACCATAGAGCTGTCCTGTAACTTAATATACAGTGGACTGTCTTTAATTTGAACTCCAAGGGGAATAAGAAAAAAAAGAATTATCCAAAATTCGAATTGACCAAGAATGACTATTTTTATCGAAAATATAGTACAGTACTGTATATATACATAAAATTTAATAATTCATTGTGGTGAATAATTATTACAGTATTATGCATTCTACCGTACATTAACAGCTGCCATGTTGTCCTCTACTGTAGATGAAAGTTTTTCACACTCCGAGCGAGTTGGTCGTGCGGTTAGGGGCACGCAGCTATGAGCTTGCATTCGGGAGATAGTGGACTCGAACCACCACTATAGGCAGCCCTGAAGATGTTTTTTTCTGTTTTCCCATTTTCACACCAGACAAATGCTGGGGTTGTACCTTAATTAAGGCCACGGCCGCTTAGCCCTTTCCTATCCCGTCGTCGCCATAAAACCTATCTGTGTCAGTGCGACGTAAAGCAAATAGCTAGATCCTACACTTATTGACAGTCGCAGAGTTAAAGGTTAGGTCTGTTAAACAACAGCGAATATCTGACCATAACTAGTAAGATACAATAAAAATAGAGAATTCCTGGGAATTATTTGAAGGCTTCAGTTCGTGTAACCATTACAAAGGTAACTTGCGATAAAGTCCTGACTACCAGGCGAGTTGCCCGTGCGGTTAGGGGCCAGCGGGTGTGAGCTTGGATCCGGGAGATAGTGGGTTCGAATCCTACTGTCGGCAGTCCTGAAAATGGTTTTCCGTGATTTCCCATTTTCACACCAGGCAAATGCTGGGGCTGCTTCCTTCCAACTCCTAGGCCTTTCCTATCCCATCTTCGCCAGAAGACCCATCTGTATCGGTGGGACGTAAAGCCACTATCAAGAAAAATGTCCTGACTTCCATTTGTCCAAATTTAAGCTTCGAAAATTCGAATTAAATAAGATTTTTGGCATTGATTGAGAATAGGAATTTCAACGGGAATAAACTTTTATCCAATTATCCTGTTTTCGAATTATGCAATCTCGAATCAACCACAGTCCACTGTATTTTCATATCTGGAAAACCCTCGTACTTGTGTGACCATGTTCCTTTTTTTAAGAACAACCTATTCTGTGCTTATTTGAATTACATTGAAAAAGTGTACATGAAGTCAAGTTTTAGTTTTTTCTAATTTCTTGTGTGCTTTATTAAAGGGCACAAGCGCGCCCATTTACGTGCTGTGCACATTTGATAATACACATGTGTTGAAGGCATCATTCATAATTTTCATGACAACGAAACCATCAAATGGAAGAACGTCATCTAACCTAGAAGTCAACCTACTATATTATTGGAATCCTGTATCATTGTCAGGCATTCAGAAGGAAGTGTCTTATTAGTGTGATACCAAACAGCCAAGCTACTCTACGAGAAACAGTTCATTTGCTTCAGTATTTTGTAAATATTATTACCAAGACACAAGTTATCTTAGTGGCACATGATTTAATTTCATCCAGTGAATAGTGTATTTTGTATAGTGTTCTTTGTATAAAATGTAGATTAGATATTCCCGTTGTTTTTACTTGCTTAATAAACTGTTCAACTACCATCAAAAGCGCATTTCAGTTGTGGGTGAGGTAAGGGAATCGGAATTGCATTCCCAAATTATTGGACTCGACATGAGATTATTAACTTGACATATGACTATTTGAACTTCATTTTGAATGTATATTTAATTCGAAGTCTGTCTTCCTGGCGACCAACATTTATTTTATATTTTTATACATTCACACTATGGTGAATCATTGGTGCTTTTTAATATGCTCCCTCCATAAAGAAATTGTACGTTTTCATTGTTTAGTATAAATGATGATCTTAGGGATGTCTTACCGAATTTTCTCCTCTTTGAGGAACGACCAACTGTTCATTTTGATACGCAACTGACATTGTCACTGTCGCTAGCTTCACAGAAATTTGGCCTTGGTTTGATTTCCGGTCAACTTACGTGAGAATTTCCCAATGGAAAGTTATGTCGAGTGGAAGTCCAATTGCATATAATCCCGAGATTAATATTAATGCAAAATGGAAATAAAATAGCAAGCAGGTTAATGTGAAGGTTTGTTTTGTATGGGACTAGCTTCACTTTGTAATCAGTGGTTACTGAATATCTTATTATCTTATGTTGGCAGGTGCACTGAGAAACAATCTAAAAAATAACCTCGTTGTGCATTATTCAGTGTAGAAACTTCATTTCCTTTGGCTGTATGTTCAGCGTCACCCTAATTGTTATAGGTTTTCAGCGACAGTAGGTATGAAAGAGTTAGTACTGTGTTACAGTAGAACCTCTCTTATCCGAAACACTTTTAACAAAAATACCGATCAACAGGAACGACCTGAAAATATGTATTTTCGGTTAGAAGGAATTAAAGGAACATCGTTATGTTATGTTATGAGTAGACATCGGAATTGTATGTAAATGCATAGGCTATCTTGTTTGCCTATATGTAGACCTCCAAAACCGACAAGGAAGTGCGCTTGAAGGTGAAATTGTATTGATTATTAAGTTAATGGTGCATATATATGCATATTTGCATGTATTTGAGATTAGTGCACACATTCCAAATTTCGGATTAATTGTGCTTTTTCTGACATGTTTTACAAGCTGTCTGCAAGAAAATGTAAAGTAATTAATGCCGTGAACTCTTTCGTAAATGAAACTTTTCGTAGGGAACGGACACTTATCAAGACACACTTCCAGATCATACCAAAATCAGTCAAGAAGTTAGCAGTACGCGAGTTGCATCTTGGTGATTCGCTGGACATTATGGAGAATATGAAGCGTGAACTGTACGGTATCCCAGGAAACCTCGGACATGTCCTTAAACGAAATCCGGGCTACGACGTCATGGTAGCTATAAACAAATATTTGACTCGTACTGATAATGTGGATCTACCAGAATATTTAACATCCACACTCGCTCCCCAATTCAAGGTCTATCCTTTCACATCCGTAGATGTAGAGAGATCATTCTCCGATTTGAAGCTAGTTTCAGACAGACAAACGCCACAGATTTATACTGGAAAACTTGGAGAAGATTCTTGTAGTGTACTGCAAAGCAAATTACGGATGGGAAAGGTAGGATGTGCTGTGTAAAATGAAAGAGAAATGTGCATTTAAGTGTATTTCTTCAAGTTTATGTTTTTTTATGATTTTGTCACAACCTAATTGATTTATTATGTGTATTAATTAACTCAGTGTGTCTTACCTAGGAGACGTGTGCATATTGTTTTAGCACTGAATGCTGATAGGTTGATACGTCTCGCAAACTATGCACGGATTGTTTGTACTTGTGGAACAACTGCAGCTGTAAGTAATGCGACTTTTTGTTTTTCATTCAGCTGTTTATTCATGATAATGATTTTATGTTTTGATGTGGATGAATCGCGTGATTCTAGTAAAGGAATGTTACATATGCATTTCATACCAGTGTTTAATAGCATGAAAATAAGTGCATACTTAAGTGCATATTTCACCACTTTTTGCAGCGCAGTTGCATGCTTATATTGGTTATTTATACAGCATATACATCCGATGTGTAGTTAAGAGGGTTATGACCATAGAGTTAGTAAATAATACACTAGAGGTAGCACTGGCGCTGCAGTCGCGTGCGAAGTTGAGCGAGCGCGCTGTTTGACAAAAGCTGGACTAGGCACTGTCACTATTGGAGCTTCCCGATAAATTGAAGTATATACTGTACTTCTCTGAAGAGTATCCAGTAATCGGGAGATAGTGGGTTCGAGCCCCACTGTCGGCAGCCCTGAAGATGGTTTTCCGTGGTTTCCCATTTTCATACCAGGCAAATGCCGGGGCTGTACCTTAATTAAGGCCACGGCCGCTTCCTTCCAATTCCTAGGCCTTTCCTATCCCATCGTCGCCGTAAGATCTATCTGTGTCGGTGCGACGTAAAGCAAAATAGCAAAAAAAAAAACTTCTCTGAAGAAAAATGCCGGTCTCCTGTGCAGCTAATGGCTGCCTAGAGAGGTTCATAAAAGGCAATGGCGTATTATTTCCCAGATATGCTCCTTGAAATTCATTTCCGTGCGTATAAAATAATACTTTGCGTGACACATTTTGTCATGTGAATTGGCCTACTTGGGCTGACTTCGCGACTGATTCCCCTGTCGGCGTGAATGAGATTTCTTGGATCTTACCTTGAAAAATGACGCTGATGTTTTACTAAATATTAGGGATGACATTTTCCTTTCACTGAATGACCATGCGTTTAAAAGCGAATATCCAGAAAAATCATGTGTATGATACCGAGAGAGTGACTGCAGGCTTTAGACCACGTAGTTGTCGGTTTGCATTCAGAAGACAGTGGGTTTGAACCCCACTGTCGGCAGCCCTGAAGATAGTTTACAATTTTTACACCAGGCAAATGCTGGGGCTGTACCTTAATTAAGGTCACAGTAGTTTCCTTCCCACTCCTAGCCCCTTCCTGTCCCATAGTCATCGTAAGACCTATGCGTGTCGGTGCCACAAAAAAAAAACATGAGGCCATATAACATTTGTTCAACATTAACGGAAATCATTTTACAAATTAAAATCTTAAAGCAAATCATACATTTCAGGAAATGCAAAATAAAATCTCCATAATAGGCTGAAACCACAACTTAGTGTCATATTTCCACTTTTAATCACGTTTAGAAAACATCGACAATAATAATAATAATAATAATAATAATAATAATAATAATAATAATAATAATGGCTTTACGTCCCACTAAGTACTTGCACGGTTTTCGGAGACGTGAGGTGTCGGATGTTTTTCCCACGGGAGTTCTTTCATATGCCAGTAAATCTATCTACAAGAGGCTGACATATTTGAGTACCTTCAAATATCACCGGACTGAGCCAGGCTCGAACCTGCCAACTGGGCTCAGAAAGCTAGGGTCTAAACCGGCGATGATTTGCTACTTTACCCCAAAATCTCGCGGACGTTTTTAGGCCTGAAAACTCGCGCATCGCTTCGTACGAGAGAGGACATTTTCGGTCGCTGGGCAGAATTATACCAAAGTCCTGGTCATTTACACACACACACAAAAATAGCGAAATATACGTGCCCTTCTTCTAAACGTATGTTGTTAGAAGACGTAATATGAACGATTTTGTGTTACTTGTAACTGCACCTGAACACCGTCCTCTTTTATCATACATTTAGTCCTGTATTTATGCTTATTGGGCTTCCTTTCTGACTGGAGAGAAGCATCGCAAGTATACTTTAGTATCTGAGAATGTTTACACGTAAGAATTTTAAACCTTTTATATATCCATACAGTTTTAAAAGTCCCATATTTACATTGATGAGTACAGTGGAGTGAGCTTTATGCCAAACAGCTGCGATTTCAACATGCTCCGCTCGTTACAGTGATTCGTAGACGGTGGCGCCAATGCTACCTCTAATGTATCATTTGCTAACTCTATGGTTATGACAAAGAGGATGAGTAACGGGATGCGTGGACTCTGACCTTGGCTTCCTCCTTCCCTCAGGGATTAAAGAATACAGGGTGCTGCCCGTTAACACTGTTCTCTGTGGGTCTCGCTTGAAGCCAATGCCACGCCCCCCATGTGTAGCAAAACGTGGCAATTCTTACGTCGTGGATATATATTAACTACATTTTCTCGGGAGTAGGGAAATTTCGAATCACACAATCATATATCATCGTTTTCAAAATAATACGGCGATTAACTGTAACAAAGTTTTCTGGCCAACCGACCTATTAATGATTTATTACCAAGCTCTACAGAAGTGTAAAATTCACTCTCTCGCTAGTTGACTGTCGGTAATATAAATTGAGTATCTTCAAAATAGGAGATGTAAATCTTCACGAGATATTGATAATGACAAGGAGTAGGCTATTATTAGGGGCATACCGCAATATGAATGCATGAGGGGAATGTGCAGTAAATCACCAAACTGGGCTTAGCAACATTGTTTAATGCATATTTTAGAGTGGTGGTGGTGGTGGTGATTATTGTTTTAATAGGAAGTACAACCAACCAAGTTAACCATCCTCTATTAAACACTAATCAGAGGGGGAAAATTGAAAGGGTCCAACACTTCGAAAAATGAAGTTATTGGCCAAAGAAAGACAAGGGCCACGAAGGGCGTGAAAATAAGACTCCTTGGGGCTCCGCATGTAATACGCCGGAGCGGGAAAAGAACAGGAGTTAATGAAGGGAGGTTGGATAGGATAGATAAAAGTGAGGAGCCGGACACAAGTGGAAGCAATTTAGGTCTCAGATAAGGCCCCGTGGACGCCAACCCACACTCCGAAGTTAAGAGCCCCTTGGTCCCCTTTTAGTCGCCTTTTACGACAGGCAGCGGATACCGTGGGCCTTATTCTACCGCCCACACCTGCAGGGGATACATATTTTAGAAGTGGTGATGGTGATTATTGTTTTAGAAAGAAGTACAACTGGGCAACCATGTTCCATTAACACTAGCAGGAAATTATTTGATCGGTAGGTATCCAATTTCTGATGGCCTTAATCCGCTCTGCTCTCCTTTCTACATTAACAGGAAACATGAGCAAAAATTGACAGTCGACATCATAAGTCTAACCTAAAAATTCTTACGAAATGTGGACGGTGCTTCTGGGGCTCCGAAATGCTAACATAGTAACAATGGTAATATACTGTACTATGTACATATTATGTGCCATGCCGGTTCTTACAATCTTGCCTGTGAAATGTTATTCCAGGAATATTTTTGTTTTTCCGATTTGTGCAAGCTTCCCCCTCGGAGCTCCGAGCCATCTCCCTGTATTCTTTACTCCCTACCTTCCCTTGTCTATTGCCAACTTGGTTTGTTTTGGCCCTTGCGTTAGTTTCATTGCTTGCCAAATTATGACCAGGGTCCGAATTTTGATGATGTAATAAATGTCAAAAATTACCATTTTATTGACATAACAATCCTAAAAAATGACTTAAAATGAGCGAGAAAATGGTTAAAATACGTGAAGGAATACACTATTCACTGGACGAAATTAAATCATGTGCCACTAAGATAACTTGTGTCTTGGTAATAATATTTGCAAAATACTGAAGCAAATGAACTGTTTCTCGTAGAGTAGCTTGGCTGTTTGGTATCCCACTAATAAGACACTTCCTTTTGAATTTTTGACAATGATACAGAGTTCCACTAGTATAGTAGATTGACTTCTAGGTTAGATGACGTTCTTCCCCTTGACGATTTCGTTGTCTTGAAAATTATGAATGATGCGTTCAACACACGTGTATTATCAAATGTGTACAGCACGTAAACGGGCGCGCTTGTGCCCTTTAATAAAGCACACAAGACGTTAGAAAAAACTAAAACTAGACAGAATAGTAAATATGTGCACTGTCCGCATTACCATCCAATCCCAATGGAGTGAATACACTTAAGACCGCATGAATTGGCCATGCAGTTAGGGACGTGCAGCTGTGAGCTTGCACTCCGGAGATAGTGGGTTCGAACCCCACTGTCGGCAGCCCTGACGATGGTTCCCAATTTTTACACCAGCCTAATGCTGGGGGCTGTACCTTAATTAAGACCACGGCCACTTCCCACTCCTAGGCCTTTCCTGTCCCATCGTCGCCATAAGATCTGTCTGTGTCGATGCGACGTAAAGCCAGTTTTAAAAAAGTCCTTTCTTAAAATGCAGTTCTACCTTCTGTGGTTGGGGGACGCAGATGAAGAATACACCCACGCTATCCCCTGTCTGTCGTAAGAGGTGACTAAAAGGGGCGACCAAGGGAAGGTTATATTAGAACCATGAAACTCCTTGTGATTAGTACCACCACGCGAGGAATACCATGGGTCGCTTTTCCTTGCGCGTAGTACCACTATGTTAGGTACCAGATAGGTTTGTGATTAGTAGCAAACGAGAGCGCGGCGGCTTTTTCAGTACCTGTGATTAGTAGCACTATATGAGCGACACCATGGGATGACGGAACCCATGGTTCTGGCTTGTCTATGATTAGTAACCACTCTATGAGGAACACCACGGTATAGCACGAGTCCCTGTGGTTAGTACACTTAGGTGATGAACACCATAGGTTTGCGTTGCCTGTCAATGGCGCCGCATTGTGCGAAACACAGTAGGTCTGTAATACATGTGCGAATTTCATTACTCGTGAGTAGTACCAGAATGTGTGGAATACCGCGAGTTTACGCTACTCTTGATTAGTACCGCAACATTACATATACCTACCTTTCTAGCGGTAAGTACCATTATGAGGGTCCAATGACTTGGATTTTGGACTCCTTTCGACTACAAGCATCATCGATTCAGTATCGTGCTATAGAATCAGTCCCTTGGTCAGTAATACTATTGTTCTACGCCAGCTTCTGTGCATTTGAGGCACTATGGGTTGGTACCACTGGTCGTTTTAAATTCATATCCATCCATCCATTCATTCTTCGTCCTCACGTTTTGAATTGTGGTCAGTGGAGGATTTTGGGTTTTTAATTTGTCATTTCATTTCGTCTCATTTCGTACCATTAGAGGCCGATGACCTACATGTTAGGCCCCTTTAAACAACAAGCATCAATCAAGCATCAGAAGGCAGTTCTTACAAACAAAATAAATGAGCATCAATATGCCATCATTATTAAGTTATCAATATCTTGCAATCCCTGCTATCCGCTCATATTCTGGATACATGTTTATCGCGACCCACGTATTGCTGAGAGGTATTTTGTTTTATCTTTTGCCCCTTTCACTTCGCATATTTCTCAGAAAAGTATCTGCCCCTCTGTAGAAAAATACCTCGCCGAATTGAATTTTCCTTCAATGGATACGTTGAGATGGCTTTGTCTTTGGCATTCTAACACTTAAAGTGAATCATACAGAATAAATAAATTCTGCACTGTATAAAACGAAATAAACAAGCACGTATATGCTCTGGCACTTCCGCAACCTGATTAAAATGTGAATTTGTAGGACTGCCTACTACAATGATAATACCTCCTCCTCTCAACGCAAGTCCATCCAGATTAGAAGCAAGGTCTCGTCGCTCTCTAGGGATGTGGATTTCTAGAGAATACGGATAAGGGTTGTAGAAGATTATTTTATTTCACAGTTTTTGAACTGGGTACTGAACAATTTGATGTTTGAACATTCTTGTATACTTGACGGAAGATGTCTCTTCAGGATGTTATTGTACGCTTTTTGATCCATAGTCCCTTCAGTAAAGGCTAATTCACCTACACCATTCGCACTCGTGCAACCCCACACCATCAGCGAACCACCTCCTTGTTTCACAGTAGCTGTCATGTTCTTCTCTTCAAGTTCAGCATTCGTCTTCCTCCACACAGTCACTTGTCTGTCTGACCTGAAGAGGTTAAATTTACCCTCATCGGTAAAAACGACTGTCTTCCAATCCTCATAGCTGTCATTTCTGTGCTCTTTAGCGTACGCAAGTCTCTTCCTGCTGTTAGGCTTACTGATGTATGGCTTTCTACAGGCTGTTCTGCCCGCATATCCTCTTTCAAGTAGCACGTTTAGAATGGTTTCAGATGACACTTGCACTCCTACGTCTTGTTGTAACGCAGCTGCTATCTGCGGCGCACTTAGGTGAGGATTTTGGGCCATTTTACGCACAATTTGCCGTTTGTCTTGTACTAATAACTTTGAGGGGCGGCCACTTCTTGGTCTTTTTTTCTATTGTATTTGTTCTTTCGTACCTGTACACAATATTTTTAACAGTTGTAACAGCTCTTCCAATAATTTCACGGATGTCCTTGAAATATTTCCCTTTTTGAAATAGACGCACTACAATCTTCCTGTTCACTAAATCCTCCTTTTTTACACGGTTGTTTCTTTCATTTTCCTCCCCATTGCTAGCTAAACACGGAAACAGTGCTGAATATTACCTTCCAACGTGTCAGCACAGACACAATGAGCCCGAGTTGCGGCAGACGGCACGATATCACGATGATATTGTTTACTAGACCAATACTTGTTTGGCGTGTAATGACGCACGCCGTTGTATTACTGGTCCGTTTGCAAACCGCGTGAATCTCCTTGGCTCCATATTCAACGTACTGGTGTAGTTGACTGTCCTACATATTTACATACGTGTAATTCCATTGTATGCTTCATTATTTGTACTATACTGTTTCGTTCATATCACGGCTATGGGCAGACCAATACTTTTTTGAGCCACTGGAAGTCGTTTCGACATATTGAGTGTACTTCATAATTTCTGCATCAAAATTGTCGTTTTATGAATACCATATTAAGCTTAGATCTTCTGTGGGAATGAAAGGCCGTGCCATAATTTCATGAATTTACTTCCTTATACGTGGGTTGTCTACTTCTAGGTATGCCTCTCCCAACCCTTTAACTAACCACGTTTCTCCATAGGGACTAAATAATAATCATGTTATTGGCTTTACGTCCCACTACCTACTTTTACGGTTTTCGGAGACGCCGAGGTGCTGGAATTTAGTCCCGCAGGAGTTCTGTAACGTGCCAGTAAATCTACCGACACGGGGCTGTCGTATTTGAGCACCTCCAAATACCACCGGACTGAGTTAGGATCGAACCTGCCAGGTTGGGGCCAGAAGGCCAGTGCCTCAACCGTCTGAGCCACTCAGCCCGGCTCCATAGGGACTGTGTAAAATGTAAAGCGCAACCTGTAGTAGTTATGTTCGAAAAAAATGTGTGACAAGCATTAATATTAGTCAACTAAAAACCTGTGACGAACATAGAATTTAAAAGAACATTGTTAAGAGCGACATAATGTAGGATTTCACGATAAATTGCAGAGTACGTTTCTGTGTTTGATGTACAGCGAGAGACAACACCAGAGGATATATAATTTATAACCAATCCATGTAATGGTAAATAGTTCAGTAAATTTGTTGGACTCAGTCTTGTATGTACCATCACTAAATGTGGTATCACTGAGCGATAAAAATTATATGTTCCTTACTGGTCGAAAAAAATTAATATTCCGTTGGAATTGTGTAGATTAGAATCATAAATCAAAAATGTTTCGCCTGCTAGTGGTTTGTTGTATGGTTTTTCAATGATCACATCCCTCAGTGTTCGCTACACGGACAGGTTTAATTCTGCCGATAACTCGTCCGACTTTCTGCATTATTTGAGGCAGATAACCACAAACTCCTCGTTCTGTACATGAGCAATTTCGTCTCTTAACGATTGCAGTTGGTGGTTACGTGTTGGATTGTCCCGGGCGTATTCTGTGTAGCACTTAGCGTTCTCTCATATCGACGATATTTGGTGGGTGTAAGTGGTTCCCCGTCCGATCTCCAAATCTGCATCAGTCACACATGGAGTGTTGCAGGACTTCCTATCATAACAGCGCCAATAATTTGTAGTTCGACATACATTTTGTGAATGGTAGTGGTAGAGGTTGTCTCTGTAAAGAAACATAGGTTTATTCTTCTGGGAGTAAAAAGAAATCAGCCGTTGCAGATGTGACTAAATATTATTAATTTTTTAAATAATGCGTTATTTACAGACAGAGAAAAAATCCTGACACTAAGGTTTCCAAGGTGATGGATTCAAAAAAGTACTCAACAATACATGTTTTTGTTGGTATGATATAATGTATTCTCATTAAACAACGGGCCCCATCGCACTGATTAAAACATGCGCCCATTTCTGCCAAGTACTTTACAATGATCACTTTTGTATCGTGGATATTTTTGCACATAGGTCGTTTCTTCTTATTTTTTTCTGGACTAATACTGGGGCTGTTGTTATGATCGCGGCTTTTCCTTCCCAGACCTTTCGTTTCCCTATCTCATAGTTGCCGAAATATTTTGTGAATCATTAGCGCGACGATTATCTGCAACAAAAATGCAAACCAACAGCAAAGAAAGTTTTTTCTCTCTCTCTCACTCTCACACAACCTAATTTGTAGTGTCACTATTATGTGTGCTTACTTGTCAGTAAATATAATTTAATAGAACCCATCCCGGTTGATGTATGTGACAGTCCTGTGACGATCGGGACATGCTATTCTGATATGGATGTGGTCGATGTGACCTGTTATCCAGGAAAATTATCCCAGGTCCGGCTCCATGGCTAAATGGTTGGCGTGCTGGCCTCTACTCCAGAGGGTCTCGGGTTCGATTCCCGGCCGGGTTGGAAATTTTAACTTTAAATGGTTAATTCCCTTGACTCGGAGACCGGATATTTGTGCTGTCCCCAGCATCCCTGCAACTCATACACTACACATAACACTATCCTCCACCACAATAACGCGCAGTTACCTACACATGGCAGATGCCGCCCTCCCTTATCAGAGGGTCTGCCTTACAAAGGCTGCACTCGGCTAAAAATAGCCGCATGAAATTATTATTATTATTATTATTATTATTATTATTATTATTATTATTATTATTATTATTATCCCAGAAAAAGTAATTATATCGTTTGCAAGAATTGTAGTCTAATTGACAGTCACCGGACTATCCCTTGTCAGTCTCAAGAAACTAGTACCTACATTATATTATCTCTTAAAAAGCTAAATCGTATTTTAAATTGTACCTCTCCGTAGATTTCAAATTAATTGCTGCAGTATCGCAGCAGATGACCCACAGGACGCTGTCAGACTAACATTTCTTCCTGCAATCTTCTCGACATGCTAAGTATATGTTCCATGGCATATAACGTCTGCTTGTGATTTACTCCTAAAATTTGAGGTTAAGCAGTGTCATTGGCATTGTTTAAATATGCCCTCTTTAACATCGGCTTTAGACGGTGTCTAAGTGATAATAATTACGTGATAAGACAACATAAGATAGGTAATACATATTGTACAGAGGGACGCAGTTTGTTTTACTTTGTATTTTTTCTTTTAGCTTTGGTCCGTTTCCCATTTAAATAATGTCTTTGCAATTCGGCAGCCATACTTAGACATGGTTTAACCGTAAATATCGTCTAAATACCGTTTCTGCAGTCAGCCCAAGTTTGGACATTTCCAGTTTGTGGACCTCTTATTAGCGGACTAACATTTCTAGCTTGGACATTTTATACATTTGGACCGTTTGGTTTGGATAATTTTTCTGGGAATGTTATCAAGGTGTCTCGATCCCTGCACAAGAAGCAACAACAGCTTTTCACTTATTACTAATGGAATAAACCGGTTTATCACGAATTGTTACTTCGCAATTGTTATCCGTCAATTCTTTAAGTATATTCTCGTATATATTTTTGGATAAGCTTTGTGAAAGCCTTACTATTCCGTTAATTTTGACCAAAAACAAAACTCGTTCTGTGTAGTTAGCCTATTTTCTAACCCTTTGAAGAATATCAGTCCCTCGTGTTATGTGACATCATTAAGAGTGTACGTCAACATTTGTCGACGCGTTAACTGTCAGTGAGACTCGGGAGAAAATTATTTAAAATATTATATAACTTTTTATTTACCGTCTTTATTGTATAAAAATAGACCTCGCGTTAAGGATTGTTTATCACTAGGGGCCGTATTTTTTGGTAATAGCGATACGCACGAAATTTTTCATATCTTCTTTCTAGCCTATATATGACCTTGTAGGTACCGTACCGTAACGTATTTTAGCGAAATGAACTCGCGAAATATCGCGAAATCGGATTTATTACGCGAATCGCGCAAATAATCACGAAATATACCCCACTTCGTACGAAAAATGCGAAATCGTATCGGAAAAGATCTCCAATAAACGTTTAAATGCTTCTGAGAACTTTACTATAGTAGTTTCTTTCTCAGTTGATTGATAGCGCTGTATATTCTCTACACAAATACACACAAAGCGATGAGCCCTGTTTATCGGAGGTATGTGTATTCAGTTCCGCGATCTCTAAGGCAATAATTAAAAATCGATATCTGTTATCGATTACAGCAAATGGCGTTGTGTTCGTAGCAAGATCGGTTTTATAGATACAGCAGTGGGCATTATACTCTTTCGCAGTGAGAGTTCGCCACTTATGAAACTTTATCAGCAAATGTCCAGCATTTAAGTACAAAAATGCTGAAAACTAAAGTCACAACAGTTTTTCCGAGGGCCGAGGAATACAACAGTGAGGCGTTCTATGTATTTGATGCTGCAAGAAAGATTCTAATGTGTAAGTACTGTAATGTTCGCATTACGTGAAAACGAAGAGACAGGCGCGATAAATACTGTAGAGAATCAGAAACACACAAAAAGAAGAAGAATGAAGCAAATGAACATAATTTTAAGCGGCAAATAACAATCGGCGATACTTTACACATCGCAAAGGAGTTGAAAACTGGTAGAGAGCGATTTGTAATAGACACAACAAAAGCATTCATGTAAACCAGCATTTCTATAGAAAAACTGGATAATCCTGGCATGAGGACATGGATGAATATAAAAGGAAAGATAAATAATACCGACTTTATTATAAAATATGACGATATTAGTAGGCCTATTGTAAATAAATCGCACCGAGCTCGATAGCTGCAGTCGCTTAAGTGCGGCCAGTATCCAGTAATCCAGATAGTGGGTTCGAGCCCCACTGTCGGCAGCCCTGAAGATGGTTTTCCGTGGTTTCCCATTTTCACACCAGGCAAATGCCGGGGCTGTACCTTAAGGCCACAGCCGCTTCCTTCCAATTCTTAGGCCTTTCCTATCCTATCGTCGCCGTAAGACATATCTGTGCCGGTGCGACGTAAAGCAAATAGCAAAACAAAAAAAAGAAAAAAAAATCGCCTGGCTGAGTTGTAATAATGTTATTGTTTTTACGTCCCACTAACTACTTTTACGGTTTTCGGAGACGCCGAGATGTCGGAATGTTGTCCCACAGGAGTTCCTTACGCGCCAATAAAACTAGTAACACGGGGCTGACGTATTTGAGCACCGGACTGAGCCAGGATTGAACCTACCAACTTGGGCTCAGAAAGCCAACGCCTTAACTGTGAGTTACTCATCCCCGGCCTGGCAGCACCAGCATATCCATAAATATCCTCCAGGGATATATGGCTTTGCAAAATGCAGTGAAAGCACGTCTGATAGAAGAGAAGAAAGAAGACATTGTTAGTGAAGTTTTAGGAGGTTCGATAGAAGACCACAGTAAATTTGCACCAAGTGTTCGCAAGCATTATGGTTTCCGACGTCTAATGTGGTCAGTGAAAGGGGCTGCTTTGTTTATAAAAATATACTTTCTGACTGTCGCACAACTCTGAATCCTGATAATGTTGAAACCATGTGTAGTTTTTACTTTGGAGACAAGTCATTCAAAATGCAAAAACGTGTAGAACCAAACCAAACCCCACGGCACTTAACGCCCTGAAAGGGTCTTGGCCTGTCCAGTGACCGCTGCTCAGCCTGAAGGCCTGCAGATTACGAGGGGTCGTGTGGTCAGTACGACGCATCCTCTCGGCCGTTATTCTGGGCTTTCGAGACCGGGGCCGCAATCTCACCGTCAGATAGCTCCTCAATTCTAATCAGGTAGGCTGAGTGGACCTCGAACCAGCCCTCAGGTCGAGAGAAAAATCCCTGACCTGGCCGCGAATCGAACCCGGGGCCTCCTGGCGAGAGGCAGGCACTCAACCCCTACACCACATGACCGGCAAAAAAGTGTAGGCTATGTATAAATTCCTAACTTCCGCCTAACTTCGTTTCGAGGTTTCAGTGATTTATATAGGCCTACCGGTATTTATTTCTATAACATTTTGTATATTTGGTTGTTTTAAGGTTTAATAACAATTAAATAGTTACATTACAAGTGTTCACTTTAAAACCGCTAATCACAAAAATTAGTTAGATTTACCCCATACCATAAGGAATATGTCACAAGAAACATCGATCAGTATGACAATTTATTTCACGAAATACCTACCGAAATAGTGTTAGTTTTAACACCGAAATCAACAGTTTTATTTCACCAAAAAATAAGGCCCTTATTTATCACCTTAATTCTCTAAGCAAAGTGCCTGTTAATTCATTGTTTCGATTATGTCTCATGAAGATGAAGGGGCCATTTTGCTATTAATGTGAAAAGAACACCTCGCTGGCCTTGCAGTTATACTCTAGTTATATGGTACAGAAAAGAAGACCTAGAGTTCGATTTCTCACCCCTCGTATCAAAAAGTTAAAATGTGTGTGTACTGTAGATATATTGAACCTCATGAGGACAGTTTGGTAACAGTCTAGCCATGTGATGGATAGATTAGCTCTAAGTAACTGGCCACACTAAAGGCCCCATTTACAATTAAAATTAAACGTAAATGTAAAAACTAGATGCTATGTAAAATAATGAAACCGTTTTCAATGGAGTACGTAAACATAAACATTCAATAAGACGTAAGCACAGAAGCTCGCAAGTGAAACTTGCGAGATTCAGGGTTCTACTCTAAGTTCGTGCGGAACATAAGAAACCAGGCAATCAGAACCCATTACTGTTCAGATGTTCGTTGTTGCACAGGGGCATCGCTGTATGAAAGAGCTGTTTGCAGTTGTAAGACTCATCCCTCCTTGATTGACAAGAAGGACATATAATACAAAGATGTAGTGTTCAGAGCTAACGTATGGGCGTCAGTTTCATGTGAATTAAATTGAAAAAAATAACTTATGGTTTATGATGATGTACGTACATAACCTTTTTTGCCGTTTTATGGTTTATGATGATGTACGTACATAACCTCTTTCGCCGTGTAGACACAAGCGGCCATTTTAAATCCGCTGTCAGCTATAGAATATAAATATTCACTTGTTCTCATTTCTCAATGGCTCTTACGCTTACGTTGTTCTCTGTGAATGCCTTCATCTCATTACTGTTACGCGATTAAGCTTTTTGTTATTATGTAAACGTTTAATTTTCATTGTGGATTTGATTAAATGTGCCTAAACTTTCGCTGGATCCTTTTTATCGAGTGAATATCGTAGGTCTTCATCGGATCTTGTACGTTCAGTTATGTCAGGAGTAGGCCCTATGTGAACGAAGTTGGCGTGACAGTTTATGCGAATGGTATCACAGACTCTGTTAGTATTAACATCTGACTGAAGGTTCAGTATTGGCTACGGCGTCATCCCTCGATTCGTGAAATACAGATATCGTATACGACGGTCGACTGTCCTCGAATCTACTCTAGAGTTTCGGTGTTCTGCCAGATGCGACCGTGCCACTAGCGACCGCAGAATCTGTAGTCGTGACGGATGCGACTGGTGTTGACAACCCAGTTTTAATCTAATAAGCTATGTCATCATCCAAGATAATGTAAGTTAAATCAGAACAAGAAAACGTTAGAAAATAGGCCAAATATATACAGCACTGCTTACCGGGTTGAGAATGAAATTGTTCTTTGTTCTGTTCAAATAGCGAACTACTATAACCACAAACCGTGCACAACATTGAATTATGTACACTGAATTCGTCGTGGATAAAAAAAAAAGAAATGACGTATGGCTTTTAGTGCCGGGAGTGTCCCAGGACATGTTCGGCTCGCCAGATGCAAGTCTTTTGATTTGACTCCCGTAGGCGACCTGCGCGTCGTGATGAAGATAAAATGATGAAGACGACACATACACCCAGCCCTCGTATCAGTGGAATTAAACAATGATGGTTAAAATTCCCGAACCTGCCGAGAATCGAACCCGAGACCTCTGTGACGAAAGGCCAGCACGCTAACCTTTTAGCCATGGAGCCGGAGTCGTCGGTAAATACTGCCGATATAAGTCTTTACGGAGAACAATCCTAACGACCGCATGAATGGTTTATAAATAATAATTGAGTACATTTCTAGGACGATAGTTCAGATACTGTAAAACATGCATAACTTAAGTTACTATTATATCACACTAAAAGGTAATATATAAAACCAACTCAAGAACTCGTCGTTGAAAACTAAATCAGTTTAATGTATAGTTTAGAAGATCATAAATAGAGATATTCCTCCCCAGGAGAAAACATAGATGGGTCATAAATAATGCAAGATATATTTTAAGGTCAAAACCCTAAAAATGCGGGGGAAAGTGTACAATCAGGTAATTTTATGCTGAATACTACAATAACACATGGTCAGTTATATTTTAACGAAGGTTATGTTTGTAAATAATAATAATAATAATAATAATAATAATAATAATAATAATAATAATAATAATAATAATAATAATAATAATAATAATAATAATGTTATAGGCTTTACGTCGAACTAATTAATTTTACGGTTTTCGTAGACTCCGAGATGCTGGAATTTAGGCCCAGATGATTTCTTTTACGTGCCAGTCAATCTACCGACACGAGGGTGACGTATTTGAGCACCTTCAAATACAACCGGACGGAGCCAGAATCGAACCTGCCAAGTTGGGTTCAGAAGGCCAGCGCCTCAACCGCCTGAGCCACTCAGCCCGGTCATTATATTTGTTTTACAATTACCTTATCTATCAACACAATTCTTGGGGATCATGAAGTTCAGTCCCTGGATTTTCGGGAAACAGAAATGACAGAGCAGCATGTTCGTATGTTTGTTTTGATGAATTTACTGCGGGGAAACTGGTAGTTTTTTACAACACGAAATATGGTGACGCGTTTACGTTTTATCCTACAACATGCCCATATATGGAGCTGCGTTTCCATGTCTGGGAGAAGTTACCAAACAAGTTACCTCACTTCGTTACGGCACTACATTTTACGGCTATTTCATGAAACGGCTGGGTTCGAATCCCACTTCGGCCATCCTCGAAAATAGTTTTTCGTGGTTTCTCATTTTCATTTCCACCCAAATGTCGGAATGATACCTTGCTCATGGCCAAGGCCACTTCCCCCCCATTCCTAACCCGTACAATTACACTCGCAGACAGCACCCTCACACAGTAGTACATGTAGCTCACTCTCATGGGGTGTATCGGAAAAAGGGGCTACAGATCTGGCAAGCCAAATATGTCCTTCGACATCCCGGCACTACAAGTCATGCGCTAAAAAATAAAATTTTGAAACGTTCTAGGTAATCATAAGAAACAGTAGCATTTATTCAGATACTTTGATGTTTCGTGAGATCATGTTACATAATTGTTGTATGTCCGGCGCTCCCTGCTCGCTCCGCCAGCCAGCTACACGCGCGCCAAGTGTCATTCTTCTAGCCTCGACGCGCAGCCCTCAGTGCGCGTGCCTGAACCATCGTGTGTGTAATATAAAGAGGAACTCCCAGCCTGTCCAGATGCCCACTTGCCCCGGTGTCCAGCTCCAGAATACACCCGACGTCGAGCACGGAGGCTACTCCTCTTGAAAATGTGCTTCGGCCAGGTGGACTGAATTTCTGGCAGTACGAGGTCTCACCTCTGGTCACCGCTCCTCTTCCGCTGCCCATATCCAGTCATACTCTTACATACCGTTATATTTCCTTAATTAATGCAAGCTCCCTTGGTTTCGCCAAGTAAGAATTCTTCCAACATTGAACTTGCTTTTATGAACTCAGCAAGGAAGGACTTTCCAAAACATTTATGTCAGTACTTCTGATAGTTTTCGACTATCGACTTTTCATACCACAAGAACTATTTTTTCGAGATAGTAGTGGATGTAAATACTGCAAACTTGTATATAGTGTACAACAGCTAGACTCTTTCTCAAGATTCCTAATTCATTTTGCTTCAAGTTAAATTTCATTTTATTTGTGTAAATAGTGTATTTTGCATTTGAAGCGAATAATAAAGTTGTGTTTTGTAAATCTCAACCTTGGTTACAACAATAATCAAGCCACATTTCAGCATATGCAGCGTGGAAGGTAACTGATGCAATAAATGAACATAGTAGATCTTTGAGAGAGGATCACAATGCAGTAATTCTCAGGTCTCTTGCTTGCACTGTTAGGCTAAGACTTGGGAGAAAGGAGAGGAGCTACTCCAATAAGCAGTATGTTCCGAGCTGTCAGTGGAGAGATGGTATGGAATGTCATTCGTAGACGAATAAGTTTGAGAGGGTGCTTTTAAAAGTAGGGAAGATCACAATATGAAGATGAAGTTGGAATTCAAGAGGCAAATATTTGTTTATAAGAAAGGGAGTTAGGGATTGGATTAATTTACCAATGGAAATGTTCGATTAATTCCCAAATTCTCTGGAAATTATTTAAGACTAAGTAAACAACCGATAGGCAATCAGCCACTTCGGCGATTCCGTAAATACAGATCAGCGGTGACTGACTGCCTGACTGACTGATATCTTGGTCGCATGTGGTACGATGCTTAATCCACTCGGTTGCTAGCGGCACGATATCAGCGTAACCAATGTTTCAGCTGAAAGAAATCGCCTGGCTCGTGCTCCATTTAGTCCGTGCCAAGATTTTTACATTCTTCACAAGGTCATTTTATCTCATGAGCTCTAGGGCGTACAAACTTGAAGATAATGGGTTTGTATGATTTGACATAGAACGCAAGACTATTTTGCTCAAAGTTTTACAAAATAAGTAAAAGTATGAAGACATCGTACTGATGTGACTGACAGCAGTATGAATTAATATAATATTTAGACTTACGGTATTTAGGTTACCCCCTCTCTTCCAAGAGGCAGTCGAGGAGAAGCACTAAACCAGTATAACTTCAAATCTCTTGTAGGCCTAATACTAATACTAATAACCGACATACTACGATACTAACTCCATTTTACTAAGCGAATAAATAATAATGTTACTGGTTTTACGTGCAAGTAACTACATCCACGGTTTTCGGAGACGCCGAGGTGCCGGCATTTTATCCCAAAGTAGTTATTTTGCGTGGCTGTAAATCTACCGACACGAGGCTGACGTATTTGAGCGCCTTCAAATATCACCGGACTGAGCGAGATCGAACCTGCCAACTTGGGCTCAAAATGCCAGAGCCTTAACCGTCTGAGACACTCAGCTCGGCTTCAATGAGTGGTGTAATAATTTCGTGTGGCTATTTCTAGCCGAGTGCAGCCCTTGTACGGCAGGGTGGGTGGCATCTGCCATGTGTAGGTAACTGCATGTTATTGCAGGGCATGTTGGGGACAGTACAAACGCCCAGCCCCCGGGCCCACTGGAATTAACCAGTGAAGGTTAAAATCCCTGACCCGGCCGGGAATCGAACACGGGACCCTATGAACCGCAAGCCAGTACGCTGACCATTCAGCCAACGAGTCGGACGATGAGTGATAATATTAATGTTATTGATTTTACGTCCCACTGACTAATCTTTTTACGGTTTCTGGAGACCCCGAAGTGGCGAATTTTGTCCCGCAGGAGTGTACTGCCAAACCTACCGACACGAGGCTGACGTATTTGAGCGCTTTCAAATACCAACGAACTGAGCCAGTATCGAACCTGCCATGTTAGGGCTCAGAAGACCAGCGCTCTACCGTCCGAGCTACTCAGCCCGGCTGCTAAGTGATAATCTAAGTAGAGGAATTAATAGCAATTTTTATTCTTCCACTTGATATAGTTATGTTAAAAAGGCCGACAGTGGGTTTTTACGTGAGCTGAAATGTTTCAAAACGAATACGTAGAACACTTTCACCCGTATAAAGTACACTACGGTACTTATTTTATTTCATACTATGTTGCATATCTTGTTTGTTTGTTTGTATAATATTAAAATTAATTCGTTATTCTCAAGTCATTCAGGGCCCACCGTTCAAACACAATCGATACATATAATAGAGTTTTGTCTATACATTGCTCAGAATTGTTTTAAAGGATGGTATTCTGTATCGGCCATGTCCACAGTAACAAAGAAATGCATTTTTTAATTTTCCGTCACCTCTGTATGTAATGTATGTATGTATGCATGTATGTATGTATGTATGTATGCGCATCACGAGAGAATGACTGAATGACTCTCATGGCACATGCCCCTTGTTGTTTCTTGTATTCGAACCGACATACAAACATTTTCGGCGTCCGTGACATACTTTGTAGTATACACAAATCAAGGCATCTACCGTCAGTTGAGTTAATGTGGAGACATGGTGCGACATCTAACAGCGCAAATTTGAACTGTCGTTTGAAGTAGTTACAGCGGGAGCCGTTAGATGGCAGTGCGTGGAGGAAAGCGAGGATCAGCATCTGCTAGCTACAGCGAGCTGGACGAAGGCGAGACTTGAGCGGAGCGGAAGGTGTATTTGCCTTGCTGCTGGCGAAGGTTGCGTTACGTTCCGCTGGGCGAAGATGTACGATGTACAATAGGGCAATTGTGAACCGACTAATTAACTACTAAACGACCTCTTCCTGGTGTATTTGTTGTAACAAAGGCGTATCATTATTTTGGGCTATTTAAATGCTATGTATTTCTTGGCATGACGTGCGATTTTTTTGCGCAGTACCTACTGTATCTCCCTGGTAACAGTGTGCATCAAGATACCTTATCGCCTTCATTTAAACATGTGGAACGCGTCGGCATCAGATATATTTCATTAGAGGCACTAGGAGTTTCGTAACTGACCTAGATTCCTTGCTACACAAGAAATGTCGTTTTTGATATACTGTATTTAGACGTTATCCGCCGTTCCCATATCGTATTATTCATCACTTGTGCAAGAATGTCAATCTCCAGTACCGGTACTAGATTCGCCGAATTAGGGGACAAATAAAAAATTGCTCAAATGCACTTTTTTCTCACTTTGTTGTTTATTTTATTGAATGCTGGGCTGAGTTGCTCAGACTGTAGAAGCGGTGGTCTTCTTAGCCCAAGTTGGTGGGCTCGATCCCAGCTTAGTCCGGCGATATTTGAAGATACTCGAATATGTCGGTCTCGTGTCACCAGATATGCCAGCATGTAAAGAAACTGCTGTGGGACAAAATTCCTGCACCTCTGCGTCTCTGAGAAACGTGAGAGAAATAGTTAGTGGGACGTACAACTAACAACATTCTATTCATTATCTGTATTGAGCTGTCATCCAGGGGTACGGTTCGTAAATGAAATTAGGGAACTTTATTTCCAGAAGTTTGTAACCATCTTGATCGTAACTTTCTCGAATTTTTTCCAATCCTACTCTAGAAATATTAATTGCTTGGTTCCAGTTTCGCAGCACTTCTCCCATATAATCCGCGAACAAGAAACGTACACGCGCATAGAGTTCACGTTGTCTCTAACCACCGAAACAAGAAAGACACCATATTTCTTCCTACTCCGAATTATCGCATCTCGAACCCGAGCTCACTAATTTTTTTTTTTTTGCTAGGGGCTTTACGTCGCACCGACTCAGATAGGTCTTATGGCGACGATGGGATAGGAAAGGCCTAGGAGTTGGAAGGAAGCGGCCGTGGCCTTAATTAAGGTACAGCCCCAGCATTTGCCTGGTGTGAAAATGGGAAACCACGGAAAACCATCTTCAGGGCTGCCGATAGTGGGATTCGAACCTACTATCTCCCGGATGCAAGCTCACAGCCGCGCGCCTCTACGCGCACGGCCAACTCGCCCGGTAGCTCACTAATTATGAGACACGCTACTCGACACGATTAAGAAAACAAAGTTTGGTGGCCTGATCATGGCACACAGCAACTTTCCGGGGCTTTGTTGATTGGTTTTGTCCGTTGTTTTTCTAGGCGAATGCTGGGATAGTAACGTAAAGGTATCCCATGTAAAGGCATTTAAGGGTATCTCATTGTGAAATTTATTAGCAAATTAAGAATCATATTTGAAGAAAAACCCGGGCGCTCTGGTAACTCTAAGCTCATATTCAGTTAAAAGGACGTTCTAGTGGTCTATCCCATACTGAAATAATATTTGATTATTGTTTGCATGAAGGAGCTATACCAAATAAATGGAGAGTTTATATAGTAGCCCCTGTGTACAAAGGATAGACATACTCGTAAAGCTGAAAATTACAGACCATTCAGTTTGATATGCATCGCATGTAAGTTTTGGGAAAGCATTCGTTCTGATTATATTACATATATTTGCGAAATTAATAACTGGTTCGAGCGAAGGAAGTTCGGGTTTAGGAAAGGTTTTTCCACTGAAGCTCAACTTGTAGGATTCCAGCAAGATATAGCAGATATCTTGGATTCAGGAGGTCAAATGGACTGTATCCCGATTGACCTGTCTAAGGTATTTGATAGGATGAATCAAGGGAGACTACTGGCAAAAAATGAGTGCAATTGGACTAGACAAGATAGTGACAGAATGGGTTGCTATGTTTCTAGAAAATAGATCTCAGAGAATTAGAGTAGGCGAAGCTTTATCTGACCCTGTAATAATTAAGAGGGGAATTCTTCAAGGCAGTATTAATGGACCTTTATGTTTCCTTATGAGTAAAGAAGTGGATTCAGAGATAAGGCTTGTTGCAGATGATGTTATTCTGTATAGAGTAATAAATTAGTTACGAGATTGTGAGCAACTGCAAAATGACCTCGATAATGTTGTGAGATGGACAGCAGGCAGGCAATGGTATGATAATAAACGAGGTTAAAAGTCAGGTTGTGAGTTTCAAAATAGGAGAAGTCCTCTCCTTTTTAATTACTGCGTTGATGGGGTGAAAGTTCCTTATGGGGATCACTGTAAGTACGTAGGTGTTATTATCTTCATTGGGGTAATCACAAAAATGGGATTGTAAATAAGGGGTGCATATATCCTCACATGGTCATGAGGATGTTTAGGGGTTGTAGTAAGGATGTAAAGGAGAGGGCATACAAGTCTCTGGTAAGACCCCAAATAGAGTATGCTTCCAGTGTATGGGAATCTCACTAGGATTACTTGATTCGTGAACTGGAAAAATCCAAAGAAAAGCAGCTCGATTTGTTCTGGGTGATTTTCGACAAAAGAGTAGCGTTACAAAAATGTTGCAAAATTTGGGCTGGGAAGACTTGGGATAAAGAAGACGAGCTGCTCGACTAAGTGGTATGTTCCGAGCTGTCAGTGGAGAAATGGCGAGGAATGACATTAATAGACGAATAAGTTTGAGTGGTGTCTTTAAAAGTAGGAAAGATCACAATATGAAGATAAAGTTTGAATTTAAGAGGACAAATTGGGGCAAAGATTCATTTATAGAAAGGGGAGTTAGGGATTGGAATAACTTACAAGGGGAGATGTTTAATAAATTTCCGATTTCTTTGAAATCATTCAAGAAAAGGCTAGGAAAAAGAATAGACAGGGAATCTGCATCTGGGCTACTGCCCTAAATGCAGATCAGTATTGATTGATTGATTGATTGATTGTGGTCTCTGAAACCCGTAAGAGTAGTTAGTGGGTGATAAAAATTATTATTATTATTATTATTATTATTATTATTATTATTATTATTATTATTATTATTATTATTACTGATAAACAGTTTACGAGCTCATGTACTGCTGGAAGTAATCAGTAGAAGAAAAAAGTTTTTCGACTCTTCCGACAATCAGGTTTAACATCTAACGCGTCATATGGTCGACATTTTTAGTTCTATTTCAAATTGTGATGTGTATTTTGCGAAGGCTAGTACATGTGATAGCGAGCTGCCTGTTACCTGGAGGACTTAGTTCAATTCCACGCTCCTCCCAGGATTTTAATAATAATAATAATAATAATAATAATGCTGACAGCATCACACTCCAATACACGCAGGCCATCTTCTGGCGGAACAGTGGTCATCTGGGTTGCTCAAGGCCGTTAGTAGCTGTATGAACGACACAGTTTTGTTCATTCTCCAAATCCTGGCGTTTGTAAAGAACTGCTTGTTTCATGTTCTTGCAGAATTCATGAGTTAGACTACTGAAGGTCATTGTTCTTCATAATCACCTTGGATGATGGTAGATGATTTGTGGAGAAATACCTGTATGGTGAAGAAACGCAGTTTTTAGTGAAGCAAATCTTTCCAACATGTTGTGTACCTTTCTCAACGGTTAGAGGCGCAAGCGAGGCCTAGAAAAACGAAATCATTGAAAAGTAACACATCTGATTGAAGGTGGTCACTTCCGTTTTGGAATCAAATCCAGAACCCTGTCTCTTGGCACTGAAACTCAATTGGCATTTAAGAGTACCTGAATGTGAAATTTACTGGCAAGTTTTGTCCGGCTCCATGGCTAAATGGTTAGCATGCTGGCCTATGGTCACAGGTCCCGGTTTCTATTCCTGGCAGGGTCGGGAATTTTAACCAAAATTTGTTAATTCCGCTGGCGCGGGAACTGGGTGTATGTGTCATCTTCATCATGTCATCCTCATTACGAGGCGCAGGTCGCCTACATGCGTCAAATCAAAAGATGTGCGTCTGGTGAGCCGAACTTGTCCTCGGACACTCCCGGCACTAAAATCCATACGCCATTTCATTACTTTTTTTTTTTTTTTGCTAGGGGCTTTACGTCGCACCGACACAGATAGGTCTTATGGCGACGATGGGATAGGAAAGGCCTAGGAGTTGGAAGGAAGCGGCCGTGGCCTTAATTAAGGTACAGCCCCAGCATTTGCCTGGTGTGAAAATGGGAAACCACGGAAAACCATCTTCAGGGCTGCCGATAGTGGGATTCGAACCTACTATCTCCCGGATGCAAGCTCACAGCCGCGCGCCTCTACGCGCACGGCCAACTCGCCCGGTCATTTCATTACTGGCAAGTTATGAATCCTCTTATTAAAAAAATCGCTGCATCCTGGCGACTCTTAAGTTCATATTCAGTTACAAGGACGTTTATTGCATTGCCCTTTATTTATATTTATTATTAGTAGTATTATTCCGAACATAAGTATTGAACGAAAATATATTTTTTATTATCATGTTTACCGATTAATTCTCCAGCAGATTAGTGCTTGTATAGAACTGCAGTCAAACGAAACACACGTTGAATCTCGAGAGAGCAAATGTGTTGATAATCTGAGCGATTTCCTTCATTCTGTTGCACATTGGCAACATCCTACATTCTTTCATGCGATCACAAACAACCAATTCTATGATTTTAATGGTTGATGATATATATTTTTTGCTACTGGTTACGAGGCTCCGGATTTTATTCCTATCTCTCTTAAGAACTTAGAAATCTCGCTGATTTGCTGCGAGTTTACACACTCCTGTGAGGACAGTTGGTAACCTTCATCAGTGTGTTGTAGATGGAGAAGCGGAAAGTGACAGGTCACTTTAGTCACTTTAATGTGCGCTAACTCTGACTAGTTACACTACGTTTACTTCTACATTGATTATCACTAATAAGTTTCCACACACAAGCAGGTAAACAGGGCTGGTGACCAATTATATCCTTCACCTAAGAATATAATCTTCACCAACTAAACTTTAGTAACTGAGCAGTTCCTACATTGCCAGTTACTTCAACTCTCGGCATTCAACCCTGAATTTCAGCTCGCCTTGCCGCCAGAACTGCGGAAGATTGCGGGGATATTTATAAGAATTTTTACTTTAGAATGACCAATACAGTTCTCTCTCCTATAATAATAATAATAATAATAATAATAATAATAATAATAATAATAATAATAATAATAATAATAATAATAATAATTGCTAAGAGTTCCTAAAGTTACTTCAGACTGAAATAGGGTTTTTTCAGAAGAGTCTGTCAACACACCAGAAGCTAACACCTTTTAAACAATCTACAGCCGGGAGCATTAAACTAACGATTAACCGCTGGCGCCACTGAGGTCGGTGAATGTAATATCCTCAGTGTTGGCAGGCGATAGGCAAGAGTAATCAAATATCCTTTGATATTTGAACTTAGTTTACTTATTTTACTGCAGTGCGTGTAATGATTTCATTTTCGATTATATAATGGGACAGAATAGTAATCGTTACATTTTATGCGCAAGTGTGGCTATAGTGAAATAATACTTCCTGTTTCGTTTGCTCGCAAGGGCAGTTTTTAACAGGAAATACTGAGATTGTCCCCTGTGCACAAGTAGGACGTAGTTTTAATATACGCATGTGTAAAAGAATACTTTCACCAGAAGAGAGTCTCGGTTGTAGTAAATATGAAATATTGCTGTTTTGTAGAATTATTATTAGCGATCAATTTTACTGTAATAAGTAAAATATTGCTTTTGTACTCAACGTTTTCAAACTGTACTTAATAATAATAATAATAATAATAATAATAATAATAATAATAATAATAATAATAATAATAATAATAATTTGTGCAACGTCTGATGGGTTACGCGGGAGTGCCGGAATTTTACCCTGAAGAGAGGCTTTTTATTGTGCCAGTGAATGTCAACAACCGGGCGAGTTGGCCGTGCATTTAGGGACGCGCAGCTGTGAGCTTGCATCTGGGAGATGTGGATTCGAACCCCACTGTCGGCAGCCCTGAAGATGGTTTTCCGTGGTTTCCCATTTTCACACCAGGAAAATGCTGGGGCAGTACCTTCCCAGTCTTAGCCTTTCCTATCCATCGTCGCCATAATACCTATCTGTGTCGGTGCGACGTAACGCAAGTTGTAATCTATCGATACGAATCTCTGGCATCGAAGTACGTTACTCTTAACTTCTACCTGAACCGGGATTGAACCCCGCATCCGCAAGCTTCGGAAGCAAGCGCCTAACCAATCACACACTATCAATTGTAATTGAGTCGAATTAATTTTATCAGATTACTGAACGTTAACCCAACGTAAAGTAGACTGGAGAGTCCAGTCATTGGTTACATGTGTCCGTATGACTTTTAAATCAATGCTGGGTCCAGGAAGTAACAGACTTCAGAAAAATTAATGCGCTAGTTAAAAATAAACTTAAATGTACATTCATAATTATCCAGAGTAATAATGACGTCATTTTAAAAATCGATTCAATAGTCGTATTCCAGTGGTAAGCCTTATCTCAACCATACCTCTGAACTTCCTGTCTAGTGTACATTGGACCGACTACCTACCTAAAAAGTACCACTTTCATATTTTAGTAGTACTACGGTCTTTCTGGCAAGAACTAGTGGGTTCTCCTTTGCTAACAATATCGTGTATCTTTCCTCCGTAAAATAACGAGTTTCTGAATTATTATTTGCCAACCAACTAGGCTGCTATTGAATCCCACAACCATGAGCGCAGGAGATGAGCGGCCACCAGCTGCGAAGCTTAGCCGGTCAAAATAAACTCAGTGTTGCTCCTTGAAGTGTATAATATGATATCAGTTGTTACGACCTTTGTGTGTAGTCTCAATTTAGTATAATATCTTCAGTGCACGCTTATGTTCTCCCATAGTACGTCACGTACAGTGTATGACACACGTAGACCTAGGTTTCGACACATTTACGTTTTTTCCATTAAATTTTTTGGAAGGACAGTTCACTTATTACTTAGTTATGAATAAGTTTTATTAGAAAACCAGCTAATCTGAACATGTTTGGGGGGACATTTTAATTTTTTGCCATTTTAGTGCGGTATTGCATTTACCACATTTTAACAATCTATACGTTGTTTTCACAAGAAGTGAGATGATGATTATTAGCCTTTGTTCCAGTAGTATAAGGCTGTTTGTTTTACTTCTGTCTGTTAGTGCAAACGCTAAATTACATGCATATTTTTACAAAAGCAGGCGAAAGCTACTGGCCCAAAGGCTACTTTTCAATAAGAAGTGTTCTTCAAATTTTATAAAACATTCTCTAGAGTTTTTACTATAGAGCATTAATGAACTTGTAATCAAGTTTTTTTTCATTGTAGGCCTTATATGCATTAAGATCATACCTCTAATTATTAAGGTTAGCGTGTTTCATTGCAGTTTCTTATTCCTTAAATTGCAGTGACGCCATTATATATATACATTTCAAAACAGTAGTGATGAATGTCTCTGCGCTATTTTTGTTTCATTGTTTGGCAGCTGTCTTCTCTAGTGGGCAGTAAAATTTCTATTTTTGTGGCGCGTATAACGTGAAGTCTGTTTTGCAGACGAGGTCAACTGCATGCACCTGTTACTACCGGCGACGTATTGCAGCCAAGCCATGACGAAGAAAGAACTCAAAATATATATTTTATACTATCGTTTCTGATATGTATTAGCACTTGGTTCTGATACTGTCCCTTAAGAATTTCCAGCCTTATCAAATGTCATTTATTGTCTATTCGTGCCGGAACACTAGTGGTCGGGAGAGGCTTTGTAGGTGGTGTATATTTCGACATGACATTCTCTAGTCCTCTGCAGGTGGAAAAGTACTTACTAAGAAATGGTGCATGTTGATAAACGATAATTGGTATTACCTTTCAAATTCTCATTGTGTTAGACGTTAGATTTTGAAAAGTGGACGTTTTGTTCATTAGAAACTACGCGTAAGGCAAAACCATCGCGGATGGTTGGGCCTAATTCGGGTCATCGGCCTTGGCTGCCGTGGAGCCGGTTAGTGAGCCTCTGGACACCACTAATAAGGAACGTTTCACGAAGTGCCTAACTGATGAAAATGAAAATCCACAGCCTGCTTCCAGTTATTCGACCGGGTCAGGAATGGAATGAAGTCCCCATCTAGCGGCGAGGATAGGAATTGTGCCGGCTGCCGTAGCCTGTCGCACTCCTCTGGGGCAATGATTAATGACTGACAGATGAAATGAAATGATATTGGAGAGTGTTGCTGGAATGAAATATGACAGGTAAAGCCCGAGTACCCGGAGAAAAACCTGTCCCGCCTCCGCTGTATCCAGCACAAATCTCACATGGAGTGACCAGGATTTGAACCACGGAACCCAGCGGTGAGTGGCCGGCGCGCTGCCGCCTGAGCCATGGAGGCTCTCTGCCTAACTGATAATGGTATAAAATCAAATGCGATGGAAAGTTCAGCTGTGGTCAATGCTTATTGTACCTTTAACGGTAATTCTGCATGTTTATGAGTCTAAATAGATATTGGTATAATAAGGAATATAACATTAACTCAGCTATAAATAACGATTTATTGTACCGATTTTAGCTGTCCTTACATATACTTAAACATGTTTGAGGGTCTTGATGTAGAAATCCGCTAAGCACAAATGTAAACGACAGTAAGCATATTGCATGAATGATGCATATGTCTTCAGTGTCCAAGATAATGTTGTCAGGAGCATCGGAGACATTACATTCAACTTGAAATGTAGCTTTTTCCAGGCAGGCTTGATCATATTATTATATTGGAGCAGTGTTGCCAACTTACCGGTTTTCCCGCTAAATCAGGTGGATTCTAAATCTTTCTAGCGGCGAAAAAATACTTTTAGGTGCTAGCGTTATTTTTGGCGGAATTTTAATGTGCCAGAGGATTTTGTAGTTGCTTTGTTAAATGTAAATGTAATGTCACACATTTACGGCATAAATATCACTGAATCAAATTAATGGGAAAATGAAAATGCGCCTAGCCCTCAGTGGAAGTACCACCACTCCTGTTATTTCTCAATTGCGTTAGGCCGGGCCTGTAAATATCCGTCATGTAATTGGGAAGTATAGTTTTTTTTACTGGACGTGATCTGTTTTCCTCTCTGAGTGTGTACATTAAATAGTTCAGTTCTTCACTAGTGTCTGTGCGGGACTGAGTCATTCTACTCCAGCACAACATATATCGTTTTCTAAATATTCCGTATTTTAGTGACTTTCATCAGTGTGTTGTGCACACATTCTGTGTTTTTTTAAACGATTTACGGTATTTATTTTATATTAAATTAAAATAAATGTGAAGAATCTAGCGGGTTTCTAGCGGAATTGGCACAGTTAGCGGAATTCACTCTTACAGTGTTGGCAGCACTGATATTGAGGCACTGAACTGATTATAGATAAGCACATGAAGGTTGATGATAGCGTTGCCGCTCTGGAGGTCAAGATCAATGCTGTCGAGTAAAACTCGTTCGCACCGGGCGAGTTGACCGTGCGGTTAGCGTCGCGCAGCTGTGAGCTTGCATCCGGGAGGTAGTGGGTTCGAATCCCACTGTCGGCAGTCCTGAAGATGGTTTTCCGTGGTTTCTCATTTTCACACCAGGCAAATGCTGGGGCTGTACGTGAATTAAGGCCACGGCCGCTTCCTTCCCACTCCTAGGCCATCCCTTTCCCATCGTCGCCATAAGACCTATCTGTGCCGGTGCGACGTAAAGCAAATAGCAAGAAAACTCGCTCGCAGAAACGTTTGGTGTAATACTTCCGTTGGCGAAAAACGTATACGCCCAAAGGTTGAACAAGGAAGTTGCAGCAGACGGAATGATTGTTACCTGAATGTGTTTATCTGGAATTACGAAGATTTTGTTGATGGAGTGAAAATGAATTTAGAACCAGACATCTCGTTCCAGCATTGAGAAAGAGAGAGACAGTTACTCCACCATTGTTCAAGGATACTCTTCACTTTGCCTGATTTTGATTTTATATGTGTGTTAGGAGGTCTGATCATGTTCAGTTGCACAAGGAGACCCAATGTGCCATTTGGTTTACGTAAGACAATAAAAAGTGGAGAGAAAAGTTTACCTTCTATGAATACAATGAAATGCTAGGGATGTGATCTTTTCGTACTCGTTTTTCCAGTTCACTCCAAAGGTGCTCAATAGGATTGAGATCGGGGAGACTTTGCTGGGCTTTTTAGGGCAAGGGCCAGTGGACTGTACCGGGCGTTTTAGGGTTTGGGCCGGTATTATGAAGCACCTATAGTTGGACAGTCTCGCCTGTAAGCTTAGGATTGTTGTGCTAGAAGTAGTAATGGTTTCCCAAACCCAGTTTCTTTACACTCTTCTTCAAATTTTCTTTAAGAGTACATAAATAAGCAAATCTGTGCATAGTTCTGTCAATGAAGACTAGCTCTCTTGACAGCAGACGCGACCATACACCCCCAGACCACAACCCACATTTATCATGCTTCACGCTAGCTTGAAGCTTCTGTAAGTAAAACGCTGTATTGGGTCTCCTTCAAACTAAAACACGGACATAGTTGTGAAACAGGTTGAATTTACTTTCGTCCAAGGAAACAACGCTGTTCCAGAAACCGAGGTCCTTTCCTATATAAAATTTTGTGAACTCCAATCTACTCCTCCGATTCTTCTTTCTAATGTAGGGCTTCATTCTGGGTAGCCTAGCTCTGTATCCTGCACGTTTGATGAGACGCCTTATTCCTCGGAGTGTCACGTGCTTTCCGAACTGTTCTCTAACATAAGCGGATATCGCAGTAGACGTAGATGTTGGGCCTCCTTGATCATTTGCATCACGTGCCTCGTTTCCCTGGTGGTCAGTTTTTTGTGGCCGAGCAACTGTCTTCTAGTTGGCCGTGCGGTTAGGGGTGTGTAGCTGTGAGCTTGCATCCGGGAGATAGTGGGTTCGAACCCCACTGTAGGCAGCCCTGCAGATGGTTTTCCGTGGTTTCCCATTTTCACACCAGGCAAATGCTGGGTCTGTACCTTAATTAAGGCCATGGCCGTTTCTTTCTCGCTTCTAGCCTTTTCCTCTCACATCGTCGCTTCTAGCCTTTTCCTCTCACATCGTCGCCATAAGACCTATGTGTGTCAGTGTGACGTAAAGCAAATTACAAAAAAAATTAAGTTCGGATACCGAAGCAATATGTAGGGGAAGTAAATATAATTTCCCTGTACGAAAAGTTATATTAATTTGCCAAAAATGAATTCTTTTTCCTTTTCAGGTGGAGAAATTGCTAGAATTGTTTATACTATCAACACACCTAGGCTTGTTAGAAGGTGAAAACACCGAGCTCGATAGCTGCAGTCGCTTAAGTGCGGCCAGTATTCTGGAGATAGTGGGTTCGAACCCCACTGTCGGCAGCCCTGAAGATGGTTTTCCGTGGTTTCCCGTTTTCACACCAGGCAAATGTGCTGTACCTTAAATAAGGCAATGGCCGCTTCCTTCCCACTTCTAGCCCTTTTCTATCCCATTATCGCCATAAGACCTATCTATGTCGGTGCGACGCAACTTAAAAAAAGAAAAGATGTGCACTGACTTTGACTGTATAGAGAAGAGGAATTTGTAGAAAGAATTCTTCTGACGAAAGGTGTTGTGAATGACCAAATTTCTCCCATTGAAGCTGATTTATTACCAGCTGCACAGAGGAGCTGCCCATTAAATACTAATGAACCTGTTTTGTTAACGCTCAGATTTTATGCCAAGGGATCTTTTCAGATATTTGTGAGTGATGATTTGGGTATACATAGAAGTACAGCCTCCTCTGCGAACCATGTGACCTTGCCGCGGTGGGGAGGCTTGCGTGTCCCAATGATGCAGATAGCCGAGCCGCAGGTGCAACCATATCGGATGGGTATCTGTTGAGAGACCAGACTAACGAATGGTCCATCGAAAGGGGGGTAGCAGACTTTCGGTAGTTGCAAGGGCGGCAGCCTAGATGATTGACTGATACGGCCTTGTAATAATACTCAACATGGCTTAGCTGTATTGATACTGCTACACGGCTGATAGCAACGGGAAACTACAGCCGTAACTACCTCCCGAGGACATGCAGGTCTCTCTGTATGAATGATGTACTGATGATGGCTTCCTCCCGGGTAAAATATTCCGGAGGTAAACTAGTCCCCCATTGGGATCTCCGGGTGGGGACTACACGAGAGGGGGCGATCATCAGGAAGGTGGATACTGACATTCTGCGAGTCGGAGCGTGGAATGTTAGAAGTTTGAATCGTTGTGGTAGGTTAGAGAATCTGAAAAGGGAGATGGATAGGCTAAAGTTAGATGTAGTTAAGTGAAGTACGTTGGCAGGAAGAACAAGATTTTTGGTCAGGCGACTACCGAATTATCAACACAAAATCAAACAGGGGAATGCAGGAGTTGGTTTAATAATGAATAAGAAAATAGGGCAGCGGGTAAGCTACTACGACTAGCATAGTGAAAGAATTATTGTCGTCAAGATAGACACCAAACCAATGCCCACCACAATAGTGCAAGTCTATATGCCTACTAGTTCAGCGGACGATGAAGAAATCGAAAGAATATATGAGAAGATAGAAGATTTAATACAATATGTAAAAGGTGACGAGAATCTAATTGTGATGGGAGACTGGAATGCAGTGGTAGGCCAAGGAAGAGAAGGTAGAACAGTAGGAGAATTTGTATTGGGACAAAGGAACGAAAGAGGAAGTCGGCTAGTTGAATTCTGCACTGATCATAATTTAGTCCTTGCCAATACTTGGTTCAAACACCACAAACGACGGCTGTATACGTGGACGAGAGCTGGAGACACTGGAAGGTATCAAATAGACTTCATTATGATTAGGCAGAGATTCAGAAACCAGGTGTTGGATTGCAAAACTTTCCCAGGAGCAGACGTGGACTCTGACCACAACTTGTTGGTCATGAAATGCCATCTGAAGTTGAAGAAATTGAAGAAAGGAAAGAATGCCAAAAGATGGGATCTAGACAAGTTGAAAGAAAAGAGTGTGAGGGATTGTTTCAAGGAACATGTTGCACAAGGACTAAATGAAAAGGCTGAAGGAAGCACTATAGAGGAAGAGTGGAGAGTCATGAAAAATGAAGTCAGTAGGGCTACTGAAGGAATGTTAGGAAGGAAGAAAAGATCAACTAAGAATCAGTGGATAACTCAGGAGATACTAGACCTGATTGATGAACGACGAAAATACAAGAATGCTAGAAATGAAGAGGGCAGAAAAGAATACAGGCGATTAAAGAATGAAGTGGATAAAAAGTGCAAGGTAGCTAAGGAAGAATGGCTGAAGGAGAAGTGCAAGGATATCGAAGGCTGTATGGTCCTGGGAAAGGTAGATGCCGCAAACAGGAAAATCAAGGAAACCTTTGGAGAAAGGAAATCTAGGTGTATGAATATTAAGAGCTCAGATGGAAAGCCACTTCTAGGGAAAGAAGACAAAGCAGAAAGATGGCAGGAGCATATCCAACTGTTGTATCAAGGTAAAGATATAGATAATTTGGTTCTGGAACATGAAGAGGCTGTTGATGCTGATGAAATGGGAGACCCAATTTTGAGGTCAGAGTTTGACAGAGCTGTGAGTGACCTAAATAAGAACAAGGCACCTGGAATTGATGACATTCCCTGTGAATTACTGACTGCCTTAGGAGAAACCAGCATGGCAAGGTTATTTCATTTAGTGAGACAGGAGAAGTCCCATCCGATTTTCGGCAGAATGTTGTTATACCTATTCCCAAGAAAGCCGGTGCTGACAGGTGTGACAACTACCGCACCATTAGTTTAGTATCTCATGCCTGCAAAATATTAACACGTATTATTTACAGAAGAATGGAAAAACAAGTTGAAGCTAAGTTGGGAGGAGATCAGTTTGGCTTCAGAAGAAATGTAGGAACACGTGAAGCAATCCTGACTTTACGTCTGATCTTAGAGGATCGAATCAAGAAGGACAAGCCCATGTACATGGCATTCGTAGATCTAGAAAAGGCATTCGATAATGTTGATTGGACCAAGCTATTTATGATTCTGAAGATGATAGGGATCAGATACCGAGAACGAAGAATTATCTACAATCTGTATAAAAATCAGTCTGCAGTGATAAGAATCGAGGGCTTTGAAAAAGAAGCAGCCATCCAGAAAGGAGTGAGGCAAGGCTGCAGTTTGTCCCCTCTCCTTTTCAATGTTTACATAGAATAGGCAGTAAAGGAAATCAAAGAGAAATTTGGAAAGGGAATCACAGTCCAAGGAGAGGAAATCAAAACCTTGAGATTTGCCGATGATATTGTTGTTTTATCTGAGACTGCAGAAGATCTCGAGAAGTTGCTGAATGGTATGGACACAGTCTTGGGTAAGGAGTACAAGATGAAAATAAATAAGTCCAAAACAAAAGTAATGGAGTGCAGTCAAACGAAGGCAGGTGATGTAGGAAATATTAGATTAGGAAATGAAGTCTTAAAGGAAGTAGATGAATATTTTTACTTGGGTAATAAAATAACTAACAATGGCAGAAGTAAGGAGGACATAAAATGCAGACTAGCACAAGCAAGGAAGAGTTTTCTTAAGAAAAGAAATTTGCTCACTTCAAACATTGATGTAGGAATTAGAAAGATGTTTTTGAAGACCTTCGTGTGGAGCGTGGCATTGTATGGAAGTGAAACATGACGATAACTAGCTCAGAAAGAAAGAGAATAGAAGCTTTTGAAATGTGGTGTTACAGAAGAATGCTGAAGGTGAGATGGATAGATCGAATCACGAATGAAGAGATACTGAATCGAATTGGTGAGAGAAGATCGATTTGGCTAAATTTGACGAGAAGAAGAGATAGAATGATAGGACACATCTTAAGACACCCAGGATTTGTTCAGTTGGTTTTTGAAGGAAGTGTAGGTGGTAAGAACGGTAGGGGTAGACCAAGGTATGAATATGACAAGCAGATTAGAGCAGATGTAGGATGCAATAGTTACGTAGAAATGAAAATGTTAGCACAGGATAGGGTGGCATGGAGAGTTGCATCAAACCAGTCTATGGACTGATGACTCAAACAACAACAGAAGTACAGTTTGTTAGATACTGAAGAGGACTTCTGCAGTAATTGCGAGTCTGAGGCCATAACATATTGATATGCCCTCACCTGTTTGAGAAATTCTTAACGTAAAGAGAGGTGTTTATGAAATGACAGGTTTAATGAATGCCAGAGGCTGCATTGACGGTACTCGTATAGGTCTGTGCATTCAGTCTCCGGGAGGTGAAAACTCCGAACTCCTCAGAAATCGTAAAAGATTCTTGCCGTGAAATTCCTTGCTCTTTGGACATTCGAACTTTCTTCCATTTTTTCCTAGTTTTGTGTAGAAAATCGTAAGTTATGGCCACGGATCATAGTATACTCAGAACAGCCTATCATCATAATGTATTGCGGGCTGTGCTTAAAAATTCGCATATCCATCAGGCGGCAACATCGTAAACTGTGTGAACTTTTTTCGAGAGTTATTTGAAGATTCAAGGAACCAAATTCTTGAGTTATTTGAGTGACGAGATATTAGAACCATAACTTACGGAGAGATGAGTTGAAATTCGAATAACCGTCCATATGTCATTATTTTAAATTTTACATTTTTCACACTGTCCTACAGCGCTAGTCTAGATTATCTCAGAAACCCATTTCATTATTTTGAAGATAAATATTCTTATTCTGAGAACAGATAATGGCATTGAAAATCTGAAAATGTTCTAACCTCTTTTATTTCCCTCAGAAGTAAGGTTTTTGACTTAATGTGTTTTGCCTGCAAGCACAGTGTATTATGAGGAAGAAATACAAGCCAAATCGTATAACAAGTACGTGTACCCCCGGACTGACTTTTTAAAATGTAACAATTCCTTGAACAAAACCTACAACCTTGTTAACTCCGAAAGACTACCACAATTCTTCAGACATCGAGAAGAATGATCCTGGTTGTTAGATTATTTCCTTCCAGGATATAAAGTTGGGCTTTCAAATTGATGCTGAGAATTCCATGAGAGCATTCCTTCCGAAGTGTGAAGTTAGTTCAGTTCGTCCATATTTGTAGTTTCAAAGTTAATTATTATGTAATTCATGATTGTAAATTCATTCATCATGGCCAAAATGAGGTCCCTCGTTATGAATACCTAGAAGTGTAGTTTAGTACAATTTAATAGCCATGCAATGTATTGGAAGTATAGATTGAAAATATGGTAATATCTCTACATAATTATGTAGTTGCAAGACTGAATGTTAAGAGAACCCACATTCTGGATGACGATTGTCAGCCGATAATCTTTTAGCTTTCCACCTAGAAATGGGCACTATCGAGTGATAACTATCGAACTAGTCGATAGTTTAAACTATCGTAATAGTCGACTACTTTAAAAAACAAGTCGATTGAATTCAGTCGCAGTCTCCGTCACGGATCTCTCCACGATTTGTTCTCCAGTCAGCACAAAACAAGTCGACTGAATTCAGTCGCATTGCCGTCACAGCGACGCGGAAGCGAATGAAACTATCGGTTTATGTTCACTTCGGAAATGTAGTTAATATTTACGTTAACTTCAGAGGTACAGTACCTACTTGATATGGCGATTTTCTCTTGTCGTTTATGTGCTCTTTGTTTCGTTGTATACATGTTTACATTAATTACGGTATTCATAAATAATGCATAACTATAATAACAATCTAGAAAATACAGTAGTAGCGTAGTAGTGTGTTTGGCTGTTCTCATATACATCCAGATTGTGTACTACAGCAACAAGTTTTACATATTATTGTTAGCATTGTTCGGTAATAGAGCCTCATTGTCGTCTTTCTACGTTTCACTGTCAAGTTAGCAACAAGAAAGGCCATTCGTATGATGTTGGCTCATATATGGGCATCTATCTATTTATTAGCCCCGTATAGGGACGAATGCGTAAATCGGATTTTAACCTGCGCAACTGTGAGTTCCTCAGTAGTGTGAAGTACGGAATTGGGGAATGCACCAGGTTCAGTACTATAGTGGCATTTGACAGGAATGAACGTGGAAAACTACATTAAAGATTAAAGTTACGGTATCCGTTGTCAGTGAATGGAATACGAACCTGAGATCTACGAGTGGGGCAGCTTCTTATTCGTAATGTGGAGCGGAGTGGACTTCTCAGCTGCGAACGTGGGTCCCTTTGAATAAATTTTGTAAGTCACTCAATATAACATTAATTTTGTTCTAATGGGTGTCTATACAGGTGATTTCTAATTATTGGTAGATTGCGTTAAAATAAGTCGAATTCGTAAAAGTACGACACTCCAGTTTTGATACGGAGAGTTTCGACTGGAAACATTCGAATATTTTTCATGGAACGATTGACTATGAATACTTTTATTCGACTGAAATCATTCGACTATTCAGTCTTTTATTCAGGAAGTAATGAATACTTTCGTTCGACTGAAAACATTCGACTATTCAGTCGATACTTCGAAGGGACTATCGCTGGATTAGTCGATAGTGGTTTTCAGTCGATAGTGCCCATCTCTATTTCCACCCCTCACGTGAAGCATGAGTTCATGCACTCTGCAACAGACACCGACAGTTGGCATTTAAGAGCACATATATGAGAAACTCGTATCGATATATTTACTGGCACGTTAGCAATTCCCTTTTTCAGGGCAAACTTCCAAGACAGTGTCTCTTAAAGCTAATTGCAGTTCGAGACGTAAAACAAACCATATGTTTATGCTTATTTGGTGATAAGATACTTCAACTTTTGCCTTCGAAAACCTCACTGCTTTATAAGATGAGTATAATTACGGCAAGCAGGTGGACTGTTGCAATGGCCAGCAGAGAGTTTGAGCGCCTTGCAATGAGAGCAAGAGCGCCTCACTTGTCTCAGCTGAAGTGGCTAAATGCTGACAACCGCTACTGGCGAGCTGACAGCCGTGAACATGTTCATCTCAAGCCTCATGTCACGGAACCATAGTTCATTGCGTTCTTGTCATCTGTTCTTATTAGGATGGCTGAGGAAACATGGTTTCTCTCCCAGCAATTTTTAGCAGTGGCAAGTCATTTTCTGAATCATCATAATTTATGTCCGGTAGGTCACAACTTGTAGACTTTCGAAATGAGAACGTAGCTCCATGGTGATTTTCCAACTCTTTTTATAGGCTCTGGTGATGTCATTGTTACCGTAAAGGAAATCCTGTCAGTAGGTTTTTTAAGTTGTGCCAATCACGATCAAACCGTTCAAAGATTCGAGAATTGGCTACTGTCATGGTTTAGAGGTCAGTTTAGTCTCATCCCGTTCGGTGAAATTAAGGTCGATTGCTAGTGTTACCATGAATTTAATTTGATTTTGGGTAGTGGGGTGAAATGTCCGCAAACCCTGTTTACTCAACAAAAAGAAGTGGATACAAATCCCACATTTGGTGATACTGTATTATTTCCCCGCTTGAACTCCAATCCCGCACCAGAATGTTGTTTTCATATTAGTTTTACGTTGCGCTGACTCAGGCAGGTCTTATGGTATAGGGCATAGCTAGGACCAGTAATGGGGAAAGTACAAAATAAAAGTAATTGGGCTAAATTACACTTACATGAGAAATATTTTATTTAATCACAAATACTAATTACTTTTCAACAAGTAATCAGTAAACTTACAATTGCTTCTCAGAACGCGAGTCTTTAGGAAATCACTGTTGTTGTTTTTTTTCATGTGGGGCTGGCTGGAATGATGCTAAAGTTTGCAAGGAAGAAAGACTTTTTTTTATTTTTTAAATTGCTATTTGTTCGGGGCGTCGACCGATGTGGATCTTTTGCCCCTATTGGCACCATATTGTATGAACCTGCGTGTAATTGGAATGGCGGTATTGTGGAATGTTGTGTGTGAGGAAAGGAAGATTGAGGACGTCACATAAACCCAGTCCCCAGGCCAGGGATATTAATCATTAAAATAAAAAACCCGTGACCAGGCCGGGAATCGTACCCGGGGCGCTGGGTGACAGGCGGACTCGTTGCTCCCTACACCGCGGGGCCCGACAAGAAAGAGATTACTTTTTCTTCTTTCATGTTTATAGAATAGAGACCTTAAGTGGCTATCATTATTAAAATAGACTAAATAAACTTTCGAAATGATAGCGCCGGGCTGAGTGGCTCAGACGGTTAAGGCGCTGGCCTTCTAACCCCAACTTGGCAGGTTCGATCCTGGCTCAGTCCGGTGGTATTTGAAGGTGCTCAAATACGACAGCCCCGTGTCGGTAGATTTACTGGCACGTAAAAGAACTCCTGCGGGACTAAATTCCGGCACCTCGGCGTCTCCGAAGACCTTAAAAAGTAGTTGGTGGGATGTAAAGCAAATAAAATTATTATTACGAAATGATAGCTCCCAAGCAAGGTTTGTATGTCACGTTCAGGTGTTATTATTTTCAGGGCCTGCTAATTCAAAATATATATTCGAATTGCGGAATGGAAATTCCTTAACGCCTTCCTCATCACATGTTTATTTTTGTTTTTTCTCGACCACGTGGTACACGATTATCTGCGGTAAATCACAACTATTTTTTTGCTATTGGCTTTATGTCGCACCGACACAGATATGTCTTAGGGCGACGATGGGACAGGAAAGGGCTGGGAGTGGGATGGAAGCGGCCGTGGCCTTAATTAAAGTACAGCCCCAGCATTTGCCTGGTGTGAAAATGGGAAACGATGGAAAACCATCTTCAGGGCCGCCGACAGTGGGGGTTCGAACCCACTATCTCCTGAATACTGGATACTGGCCGCACTTAAGCGACTGCAGCTATCGAGCTCGGTAAAATAAATCACAGCTAGTACCCACAACAACATTCCAGTAAATGAACGAGTGCACGTCGTATCATTGGTTTTATGCCCTTAGCGCAACTCCTTGTGAATGCTGGGGCTCCAAATTTGTCGAACATTCGATGCGATGTTTATCGATTACTAAAATGTAGTGATTACAATTTTATTTCAAGAATTACATTACGAGTAAAAATTACATTTGTGAAAAGTGACTATTACAAGTAAAAATTACTAAGGAAGTAATCATTACAAGTAATTCGATTACTTTTTACTCAGTTACTTCCCAGCTCTGGCTAGGACTATGAAGAAAGTGACCGTGGCGTTAGTTAAGCGTTTGCCCGTTTAAAAAAAGGGAAGTTAAAAACAATCTTCAGGACTGCCGATCCGAACCTCGCAGCCAACTCGCTCGGTACCGAGATGGTAGGTAGTAAGTATACGGGCTTATTCACGTAGGCTGTGCGGTTAGGGTCGCGCAGCTTGCATTCGGGAGGCAGTGGCTTCGAACCACACTGTCGGCAGCCCTGGAGATGGTTTTCCGTGTTTTTTCATTTTCACACTAGGCAAATGCTGGGGCTGTACCTCAGTTAAGGCCACGGCCGCTTGCTTCACACTCCTATCCCATTCCTATCCCATCGTCGCCATAAGACCTATCTGTGTCGGGGTGACGTAAAGCAATTTGTAAACAAAGCAGTGTGTTACGTTATTTTCGAAGCATTGTTAAGAACTGAGATACTGACACAAACTGGTGTTTTTTAACCCATAGTAATTTCAGTCCTGAGCAGAAAAGTTCGAACTGATACGAATTCAGATATGTAATTAATTCATTCAGCGGACAAATCGATTTTGAAATATAAATAATGCTTCAACTTGATAGTATAGGCCTAGTGGCTGAGATCGGGAGCTGGTCTCACCGTATGAGGCCGTTAGTTAGCGTGAGGTCTTACTGGCACACAATCTGCTGCTTTGTTGTCATCCTAGCTACACAACTGGTAATACACGGTAAAAATGAAATGTCGTATGGCTTTTAGTGCCGGGATATCCCAGGACGAGTTCGGCTCGCCAGGTGCAGGTCTTTCTATTTGACGCCCGTAGGTGACCTGCGTGTCGTGATGGGGATGAAATGATGATGAAGACAACACATACACCCAGCCCCCGTGCAGTTGGAATTAACCAATTAAGGTTAAAATCCCCGACCCGGCCGGGAATCGAACCCGGGACCCTCTGAACCGAAGGCCAGTATGCTGACCGTTCAGCCAACGAGTCGGACGTAATACACGGTACAAGCATACCTCGTAAACATAATATGATGTATACCTTGAGTTTGCAACATTTTTCTAACAGGCGAACTACAGACGGGAGAGGTAGGTTTATTTTCTTTAAGGAATCAAATAATAGTTTTGGTTAC